>NC_088189.1:4741212-5058258 GCF_028769735.1 Zonotrichia leucophrys gambelii
CCTCAATCCTTCCTCTCTCCCAGAGCTGCCCTGCACCCTAAGCTGACCCTGAGCAGGGTCACCACTGAAGCAGTGAAGCCAGTGCTCTGACTCTGACTCAAGCATCATTCTGCCAGCCCACTTAGTAAATACAAAGGTTTTGAATCACACGCTACAGACCTCCTAACTCCAAAATATCACACTGCTCCACTGTTTACTTACAAGGCATATCCCAGAGCCTGGCAGGCACTGATCTGAGTGGCCATTGCAATGGCAGGGGATGCATTTTCCCAGGAAGAGCCCCTTGGTGTCCCTGTAGTAACCTGGAGCACATTCCTGAGGAGACAGAAAATGGCAGAGATCCAAAAAATAGCCTGAGACTTTTGGGAAAAGCAAAGAAACTAAGTTAGTTTCCATGACAGAATTCCCACTGGGTTGTACTGATGGAGAAAAGATTATAAGCACAGATGAAGATTTTTCAGTGCAGCTCCTTCCTGCTCCTTTTAACCAGGAGAGAATTGGCCAGAGAGAAGGACCCATTCCAAGGTACTGCAATACCCGAATGATTTCCCCATCATGCCCCTTCCAAGAAGGCAGATGAAACTTTTGCATATCTCACAAGTGAACGGTGTTGTGATGGGGAAATGTTCCTTCCTTTGGAACAAGCCGAGCTGTCACTTCAACTGAAGCCCTCAAGAGCCGGCTTGGAGGCAGCTGGCACCCAAAACATGACACTCTGACCTCTCTGACTGGAACAGCCTGTCCACTCCCCTCACCTGGCAGGAGTCCCCCTGGTAGTTGGCTGGGCACAGGCACAGCTCCACGTTGCTGGCACGGATGCCCGTGGCTGTGTCTGTGGCCATCTCCAGCACCACACGGCGCAGGGACACGGAGGAAGAGAGCTGGGAGAACAGTGCCCGGATCTGCAGCTGCTCCAGGTTTGCCAGCACCATCATCAGCTCCTCTCTGGACACAGGGTTGTGAGTCTCTGTGTGCCTGAAGTTACCCTGGGGGGAGAAAACCTGGCATTACTGGCAGGAAGCACAAGCATCTGAACGTGCAGCCCAGCCTCCATATCCCTGCTGCTGGAATCACTCCCTTTGCATGGGTGAAAGAGCCCTGCAGCACCTAAAATTCTGAGTTCCAAGCACCTGTCCCTCCATCTGCATGAGGTCTTGTACTGTATTCGCTGGGTTCTCCAGATGAGGGAAGGAATGATGAATCTGACTCCATGTTCTTAGAAGGCTAATTTATTATTTTATGATACTATATTATATTAAAGAATGCTATACTAAACTATACTAAAGAATACAGAAAGGGTACTTACAGAAGGCTAAAAAGATAATAATGAAAACTTGTGACTCTTTTCAGAGCCTCGACACAGCCTGACCTTGACTGGCCAATAAGTCAAAACAATTCACATGAAACCAGTGAAACAACCACCTGTTGGATAAACAATCTCCAACCACATTCCACACGTGAGCACATCACAGAAGAAGCAAATGAGATAAGAATTTGTTTTCCTTTTTCTCTGAGGCTTCTCAGCTTCCCAAGAGAAAACCGCTGGCAAAGGGATTTTTCAGAAAATATGACTGTGACAGTCTTGTCCTTTCCTGCATTATCTGAGCACTTCACCTGTGTGTGCAAACTCACCTCCACCAGCTGTAGCTGGCCTTGATGTGCCTCCCCTGGGGACGGGTAGGCACCTTCCAGAAACATGATGCTCATCTGATTTCCCTGGGAAAAGCAAGGAAGGTGTCAGACATCACCTCACCCTGCTCCTGGCATTAGCAGGGGGCACCAGGGCGTTTCTTGGGCTGCACCTTGAGGATCACATCGGGCCGGGACTCCATGGGAATGAACACGTCACCCCTGCGAGGGTTGGAGTGCAGCTCGTAGCGAAGGTGCCCTCCATAGGAGGAAACCTGAGGGAGAGACAAATCCCATCATTGCTGCAAGCCCACAGCACTGAGACAACTCAGAGATGGCTGTGCTCAACCAGAGCGTGAGCACTGCCTGCAGGTGAGGTCACTGTGTTCTCCATTCTCTTACCTGGTCCCCAAGGTAGGAGCTGGGTGCAACCCAGTAGAGCTCCTGGTAGGCATCTGGGAGGTTTTTGAGGTCAGCAGTGACGAGCTGCTCCCGTGGGCTCAGAGCTGTTGGCACCTCGTGGCGGTCGCTGCTCAGCAAGAGCCACCCGTGCATGTCGACAAACTGGAGGGGAAGAGAACTCTGGGTCTTCTGGTGGAGTTACAGAAAGTATTTGTGTGTTGATGCTCCAGAAGAACAGGTCCCAGAGCAGCAGAAAGGGGAGTAACAGGCTCACACCTCACATGCATCCTGATGAAGCCACAGGAAAGCTGATCATCACCCCCGCCCAGCACATGAGACCCCAGAGACCAGGAAAAGGGGCTGAAAGCAGGAGATGGGCACAGGGAGTCAAAGACAACCCTCCTCATGGAATCTTCAGTAGGATTAACGCAGCACAGAGAGCTGAGGGAGCCAGGTGGATGGGACACACCTGACCTGCAGGCTCTGGGGGCCCCAGCCCCTCTCACCTCAGCCCGGTGCTTCTCGGCGCTGCGGCAGCGGTCGGTGGCACCGAAGCAGAAACACTTGGTGCAGCCCTTGGGGTTGGTGGCATCCAAAGAAAACGTCCCCAGGCGGCACTGGTCACACCTCGGGCCCTCCACATTTTCCTGAAAGATAAGCAAAGCTCAAGTGTCAGCAGTTTCTCTCAGGGCCTCAGTGGAGGACAGGGATGGCTGTCTGAGTAATCAAAGCAAAGTGCTGTGGTGCTGGAAGATGTTAAAGCAGTTCCTCAAACAGGTTTGCTTAAACAGCACCACCAATGTTAAATTCACCTAGAGAAAGCACTTGCAAGCCCTACAAAGAGGCTGGAGCAGGGCAGCTCAGAAGGTGCTTGAGTTACTCTGCTGCCATGGAGCCAGGAGCCAATAGGGCTGACAGCTCCCCCTGCAACCAGCTCTGACACAAGGCTGGACTCAGACTGGCCATATCCTCCAGAGACAGCCCAAGGAGTGAAACATCCTGGCCAGGAAGGATGAGGAGATAAGAGCTTTTCAGGGTGCTCTGAACCCACCACCCCATGGGGCAGGCTGGGCACGCACAGCCTCTGCCGGAGCAGGAGAGTCAAGCCAAGGAGAAAGGCACCAATGGAGGCACTGGGGACTGACCTTGCAGTGACACTGCCCTGTGACTGGGTCACACACGCTGGCCTGGGTGCCAGCCTGGTGGCAGTCACAGCGCCTGCACTCAGGGTAGTGGTAGTAGCCAGGGGCACAGAGGTCACACTGCCGCCCGATGATGTTGGGCTTGCACCTGGGGGGACACAAGAGCCACAAGAGCTTTCAGAGCTTTCCCCATTCTGCACAAGGTGTCCCAGCAGGGACTCTAGCAGGGAGCCCAGATGTCCCCAATGGCAGAACAAGGCTGCCCCACCTGCACTGGCCGCTGTGCACGTCACAGCCTGGCTCTGCCAGCTCCTGCACGCCGGGCCGGGAGCAGTTGCAGTCCTCACAGCCGATCAGGGGGTGGCACCCGAACGTCTGGGGCTCACACACGACACACTCGGGCTTCAGGGTGTGGGGAGGGCAGATGCACTGCCCTGTCACCTCATCACACAGACGTGTCCCGCAGTCACAGGCTGCGAGGGGCAGAAAAAGGCTGGGTTTGGGTGAGCCAGACCCAGGAACGCAGGGCAGGCGTGGGGAATGGACACAGAGCAGGAGAGGCAGAGGGCAGCCAGGGGAACTCACGCCTGCAGTTGGGGAAGCCCCAGTATCCGGTGGCGCAGCGGGAGCACTGGCGGCCGATGACGTTGGGCCTGCAGGGACACTGTCCCCCCAGGGGCTGGCACTGGCTGCCCCGTGCCCCCGCCTCATGGCAGGCACACGGCTGTGCCCCGTCGTTGTAGAAGAGGGACAGGGAGATGGCAGAGTCACGGCAGAACCTCGACGACGTGCTGGGGCTGCAGGGGAAGGCAGGAGGGGTCAGTGCTGCACATCCCCGAAGCCTCCCCATCATCCCAATCCAGCAAGTGGGACACACAGCCTCCACACTACCCCAAATCCAGCATCTCCTGAAGCCACGGGGGCTTAGTGGGACCCACCACCCCAAATCCCAAATCCAGCATCTTCTGAAGTCAAGGGGACTTAGTGGGACCCATATCCTCCCCATCACCCCAAATCCAGCATCTCCTGCAGCCACAGGGGCTTAGTGGGAGGGAGAGCCCTGTGACACTGAGAGCTCCTGAATATCCACGTTTGGACAACAGAAGGAAAACCCCAACCAGCCCCTGCATGCCACACAGAAGGGAAGGGCTGCTGCTCCCTGAGGAGTGTGCAGCCTTTGGGCACCCAAAGGCAAGCATCTCACTTGATGTAGAAGCTGTTGATGCCACAGCTGCTGATGAAATCATAGGACTTGTCCAGGGGTTCCTCCTGCAGGTACTGAGGGTTGTAGCTGTCCTCAGGCACCACGAGGATGTAATCCTGCAAAGCAAGGGTGAGCTGGGTGAGCCAGCTCAGACAGACAAGCACCATCCAAAATGACTCCAAAGTGCAAATCCACCTTTAACCTTCCATGCCTTGCTGGGACAGAACACAACACACCAAGCACTGCACAGACCAGGAGTCTCCTCTCCACTGAGGTCTGTCCTTCAGGGTCCACTTAACCCAAAGCTCCACATGAGGAACAGCACAAATTCAATGGACTAAAACCAGGCAGATACCCCCAGAGCACAGCACTGGCTGTGCTGAGCAGGGAGGCAGTCTTTATCATCTGAAATTTCTCTATGAAGGCACCAGGGTTACAATTCTGTCTTTCCATTTATCCAAATTTTGGTCAACCTTCTAGTCCTGTTGCCTGAGAATAACAAGGGCTACCTACCCTCATGATGAGGCCTGCCTGAACAAACAATATTACACAGGTTTAAAATATTGCTAGAGCAGGAATAAGGCTTATTCTGGATTATGACAAACTATGTATGCAAAGTAACAGCTTCAATTTCTGTCTAGTTTTGATATCAGAACCAGACAAGGAAGGACACTGTCATATACAGAAGCTGCCCCTGTAAATTCTGCCCCCAAGGGCAGAATCTCCTCCACTAAGGCTGGAGACTGCAAGTTCTTGAGTAGTTCAGAGATGAGTGATGGTGGGGAACATTCCTGAGGTCACACGGTGACAAAAGTCCAATGCAAAGCCCCCTGCCCAGCCTGCTCTGGGAGGTTCCTGGAGAGAAGCTCACCAGCCACAGTTGCTTGCCCTCTGGCACCCGAACCACCACAGTCAGATCATTGTCAGTGACATCCAGGATGGTCTGGTCCTCAGAAACCACCAGGCTCCGACACCCGTAGCCATGAGGGCAGAAACTGGCATTGGTCTGACCTGAAAAGACAACAAATGTGTTGGTCCCACCTGAGTCCTCATCCTGTGACGGTGTTCACAGGGGTCTGAGGATGAGGGAAGAGATGAGGATCTGACTCCATGTTTCAGAAGGTTTGATTTATTATTTTATGGTATATATTACACTAAAACTATACTAAAAGAATAGAAGAAAAGATTTCATCAGAAGGCTAGCTAGGAATAGAAAAAGAAGGAATGATTACAAAGGTTTGTGGCTCGGACAGAGTCTGAGCCAGCTCACTGTGATTGGCCATTAATTAGAAACAACAAACATGGGCCAATCACAGATGCACCTGTTGCATTTCACAGCAGCAGATAATCAATGTTTACATCTTGTTCCTGAGGCCTCCCAGCTTCTCAGGAGGAAAAATCCTAAGGAAAGGATTTTTCATAAAAGATGTCTGTGACACCCATCCCATCCTCCCACTTTGGAAGGGTAAGTCAGCCTTCCTTCATTTCTGCAATCCCTAAAGAGTCCACAGTCATCCCCTGGCATGGCAAACCCCCAGGGCTCCTGGCACCCAGCATTTCCCCAGGTCCCTGCTGCTCTCACCTTGCCAGATGCGCCCTCCATTGATGAGCACCTCCACGGGGAAGCTGGGGTGGCTGGGCTGGTACAGGTGCAGGATGAAGGCGTAGCGTCCCAGGCTCTGGATCCTGCTGCTGAACACCACTGCAGCCTGCCCCAGCACGGGAGAACACAGACACAAACCCATGTGAGACACCTGCACCCACGGCTGGGCTGTTCCTGAATTACTGCACAGATTTGTGCTCTCATTGCCCAGCTGCCAGGTGTGGAGAATTCAGTGAATCCAGCCCCCCGTGCCTCCACACTGTCCTCTCTAATAGTGCCTGGGATCCCAGAGAACCAATAAAGTTGGATAAAACCAAGACTGGTGAGTCCACAGGAATTACAGGTTCAGGGAGAAGTTTAAAGCTCAGATCAAATTCTGAAAATGCTAATTGATAAAGCATTAATCAACAGGTAAGGTAGATTTCTCCCTGTCCCAGTAGTCCAGCGTCACAGCACCAGCAAACCAGCCCAACCCACGCCTGTGCCCCTACCTGTGGGGACTGCAGGAGGATGAGCTCTGCAGAGGGGTCCATGGCTGTGGGAGGACGGGGAGCAGGCTCCACTGGCACCCCAGATGGAGCCACATGGACAGCCTGAGCCAGGGGCACCTCTGGGGGAATGGGCAGAGCCTGGGCCCCCTCCAAAATGATCGACTGAGAAAGCTTCAGGAACCTTGAGGGGACACAGGAGCTGCTGGAAAACAAGGAGTACACAGGATGTGAGTATGTCCAGAGAGAAAGAGAGGAGGAAAGCATCCCCTATAACTCCTGGTGGACTACAAGGTGTCCCTGCTGAGGGAGAGCTCACTGCCAGCACTCCTGGGGCTCTGGGACAGGGGCTCTGCAGGAAGAACAGGAGCCTGGCACAGGCCAATTCCTCTGCAAATATTTATCTGAAGCAGTGTCAAAAATTTGGAGACAGCAAGGGTCTTGCTGTACGTGAGCAAGCACAGGAGTGCCTGTTTGGGACTACACCTGAGTGCCTGCCCCAGGAGGGACCATCAGCCTGATCCCAGTCTGTGCTCACAGGACACAAGCAAGGAGCTCCACCTCAGCTGGAGATTTCTTCACTAAAAACTTATAAGTCTCTGAGCCTGAGGGAAGCGGGACATGCAAATGTTTTTGGAAATAGTCCCACTGATGCTAAAGCCAAGGAGGACCTGAGCCCCTCACCTGTTGGATGAGAAGGTGCCATGGACACTGATGCAGTGCACCTTCGGCTCGATGAGCTCCATGGTGAACTGTGCAGCAGGGATCAGGTACACTTTGTGCTGCACAAGGGAGAGAGACACCTGGTTATGTGACAGCCTGTGCCCTGGAGCCACAGCTGGCCCTGTGCCCACCAGCCAGCAGCCACTTCAGCCAGTGCATGGCATCACACCTCTGCTTAGTCCTTGGCACAAGCATTATGGCATTTAGAAGCTCCACATATGGATGGGATTCCTCCATCCTTGACTAAACTAAGAATGTCTTCAAGATAAAAGAACTGCCCCACTGCTACAGAACTCCCTCTGCAGGAGCAGCTGCTTCTCCCCATCTCCTCCCACTCCCAGCCCCATGATTTACTTCAAACACCCCAGTGACCACACTCTCCACTTGGACTGGTCGTGACACAGACTAACATCCAGTATCCAGTCCAAACAGGACTAGAAAACCCAGACTAAAATCAGAGATACAACTCAAACAGGACTAGAAATCCCAGACTAAGATCTGAGATCCAGTCCAAACAGGACTAAAAAACCCTCCTACATGCTGGGTCCCAGTCCAGCCTTTCTCCCTGTGACCTGTTGACAGAGATGCCCTCAGGGGGAGCCTCACCAGGAAGAAATCAGCCAGATCAGAGGTGAACCGAACAGTGGCCTCGGAGGTGAGTTCAAAAGTTGCCATTCGACTCTGGGAATCCACAGCAATCCCTCGACAAAGGAAACTGTAAGAGAAACACACATTTTGAAATCAGCCTTGCACAGGGTCATGACCCATTTCTTGTCCTGCCAGCTCTGTGTCCTGAGGGGATTTACACAAAGTCCCTGGAAATCTTTTGATGTTTTTTCTGGCTGCTCGCAAGAGCAAAGTTTTCCAAGGACACCCCAAACATTTGTTTCCTACTGCAAAGGTCGCAATCTGAAGCCAGACAGGGTTTGACCTGTCTCCAATAAACCTGCCTGGAGGCCATGCCCTAAGTCAAGGTCCCTACCAACAATTCAGCTGTAAACAGATGCCCAAGATTATCTCTTGGCAGAGGCAGGTACATCTTCCCTCAGATGGGGGACTAAAATCTGTGTCCAGCTAGAACGAGTCGGGACAGAGCTTAGTGGACAACACTGGAGCTTGCTTTGTTTATAAACCCAAAAAACTTCAAGTAGAGGGGAGGTTGTCCTTGCCAAGGCAGAGAACTGGACCCTTTCTGCCCCGAGGTGCCCTTACCTGTAGGCACAGGGGTAGAAGGTGAAGGTGCCCTGCTGCGTTGGCGAGCGCGGCGAGCTGACGGCGATGGCCACGCTCTGCAGGGCGTTGGTGTTGGCATATTCCACCAGCAGCACGTGCTTCCCAGGCTGGGCCACGGACAGGGACAGCTGCACTTCCACCTGCAGCACAGAGGGAGCGCTGAGGGAGGGCGTGCAGGGTGCTACAAACCAGCCTCCTCTGCAGCTCAGGGGACAACGCACCAAATGTCATCAAAGCCTCGCAAACCTTTACAGGTGAGACTCTGGGTTTGGGGGCCCTGAACTGCTGCAGGGGTGCAAAGCCTTTCTGGTGTAGGTAAAGATATGATCAAATGAAATGCAATTGAAAACAACCCAAGAAACCACAGAAAATGGAGAGATTTAGTGACTACGAGAAAATGGTCTGGGAGGAAATGAGGTGCAGTGCAAAGGATCAAAACAAAGCTCACAGATGCTGCAAAAGCAGGGAGAAAATCAAGGAGGAAGACACAACTTTGAGGGGAAGATATGAGGGACATGGCATGAATATTTAAAAAAGTAAAGCCCAGACAGGAGGAATAGGGTGGCCAGGAGGGGACAAAACAGAAGTGGCACTCACATCAGTGCCACTGCAGGTGGCCATGGGCGGGTGGGAGGGGGTGAGCTGCTCTGTGGGACACAGCCTGGGGAGCCTGTTGTCCATCCTGCACACTGCATCCACCCCTGGCACAGCAGGGAAGCCCTCCACAGACAGGTACTTGTACAAGAGGCAGCTGGAAACACACAGAAATAAATGGTGAAGTACAACAGTTACAGCATGGTTTTAAAAGTTGAGAGCACCCACACAGCCTGGGCCCAGCCAAGTTTGCAAAAGGCTTTGGTGTATCAGGAGGGCCAAGGAGCAGCTCTGGGCAGTGGGGAGCAAGGGACTGGGCATTACAGGACCAGGGAGAGCAGAAACAACAAAAACTTCTCCCTTGGCAATGGGCTTTATCCTGGGGACCACTGCTATGGTGGATGGGACAACCAGTGTCCAACGCCCAGCCAGCCTTCTTGCCAACATGCACAGAGAGGTTCTGGGCAAGCAGATACATTGAGATGCTCCAAACACTACCAGACTGTTCATTGTAAATAGTCAAGCAAAACCCACTCATGGCAGCTGTTTCTGAGGACTCACTGGGAACCCAGCCCGGCAGAGAGGGGGGCTGTGGTGTCACTGGGTGAGCTGGCCCTCCAGGGTCCATGACAAAACATAGACTGGCTGTGTCATGGATGAGGAGATCTATGGGCTGGCTTTCTGGGCTGGTGCAGGTTCCACAAGCCTTACTTGCCACAGCCAAGCGCTCTATGAGCAGTTTTACTGCATCACTTAGTATGGACTATGTATACTCCTTAAGCCCAGGCCAAGAGGAGCTGAGCAAGCCCCACACAGCACAGAGATGTGCAGATCCTTACTTCTGGGTGGCTTGTTCAGGGGCTGGCTGGTAGACACAAGGCTCTGTGACCTTCAGCTGCAGGATTGGTGCTTCGTAGTATGAGCTGGGCAGCAAAACCAGGTAGTCCTGGGAGGAGAGATGGGAGAGGTGTTATGCTTGGCACACATGTCCCCAGGGGGCTGCTGAAGCCCCCACAGTGGGTGGAGCACAGGGCCTTACCAGCAGCACCCCCTGTGCTTCCACAACCAGGGACCAGGTGCTGGGGTTGAGCACGAAGGGCTCCCCGAAGCTGTTCTGGGGCACAGTGACAAAGGCTGGCTCCGTGCTGGGGGCAAAGACAATCTGCTTGGTCTGCTCTGTACCTGGAACGGGAGGGATGAGAGGCTGTGAAGGGACTGGAATGGAAAACTGGGGCTGGACATGGCAGGGAATGCTCAGGGAAGCAGCTCTGTGGTGCAGTGGGCAGTGACAGGTTCCCACTCTCTCGGTGCACCACAGTCCCACACTGTCCTGGAACAGAGACATCCACTCTCAATCTGCTCAACAGCCTAATGGGAGAAATAAATAGAAATCACTGCAATCCTCAATGCAAATCCAGAGCTCTCAGTGTGCTCTGCATCCCCAGGCTGCAAAGCACAGAGTGTTGCAAGCCAAGGAGCGTTTTGCCAGCTAGAAAAGGAAAGAACTCATCTGTGAAGAATTAATTGTGAGACAGACAAAAAGAATTGCCCAGATACATTTTTTCCTCAGGGAAATGCTGACCCCAGCTCCACAGGCAAAACACCTGTCTTCTGGCAAACCTTCAGGCCCCCAAGGTGTGCTCCTGCCTTTCTTCCTGCCAACCAGAGACTCTGCACTTGAGATTCAGACATTATCTCAAACTGACAGAACAGAAGGGGTGCAATGCTGATCCTGCTGCTGCTGAGCAGCTCCTTGGCTCATCTGACAGTCCCACAACCTCTTCATTAATGGATGCCATCACCACACAGCACCTGGAAGCAGACTGTGTGCCTGCCCAGCATGTTTTGAAGAGCACAGTGAGAGGGATTCACCAGGAATGGCTGCACGGCGAGCAGGTGAGATGAAGCAAGTGGAGAATGTGGCACACTGACCGTCCTGCTGTGCTACATGGACATCAAGGCACAACACACAGGCTCAGAAGATAAAGCAAGGGCTTGTGCTGCTGCTGGGATGGTCAATAACCCCTGCCCATGGGTGGCAGCTCTGTGACATGCCTGCCATCAGCTGAGGCTGGGACCTCACTTTTCCAGATGGGAAGCAGAGGTGAGGATTCAAGGAATGAAGAGATTCCCCTGAACTGGCACTGGGGTAGATTTATTGACTGAAGTTTCAGATCCCTTTGAGGCAATACACAGCTCCAACTGAGATGGCTTCTGGAGGCAGAGTGGAAGAAAACAGGCTGAAAATCCCATACTTGGAAAAGGGTTCCCATTTTTCAAGCCACATCTTCCAACTTCTTTCCAAGCTGTTTGTTCTTTGCCACACGAAGCCCTTTCCATCCAGACATGAGGTGGCTCAGCACCCCTGAAATCTCCCAAGGATGGTGCTTGTCCTGTGGATGGTGCACCAGTTTGGCTTCTTGCCTTCAGCACTAAAAAATCACATTGCTTCTGCACAAGAAGTGAAGCACTTTTTAAGGCAAATGAGCTCTGCTGCTTGGATAGGACAGGTTAAACACTTCCTGACCTTTGGTGAGATCCTAAAGCATGACCACAGTTCCTGCTCTTCTTGTTCTTCTGCTGTGTAACATGACTGGACATAAAAAATAATCCATTTTGTCTTCCAAAAAGAAAATAAGGGCAGAAAAATAATATTTTGGCATTCCAAACCTTGCATATCACATCAAAGGCAGAACCTATGCCAGCTTAAGACAGAGGAGAGAACTTCACACACTAATAAATTAGGTAATCAGTGTTGACAGCCTTGTGCTGTGGATGCGTGGTCTGGAGGAAGAGTTTCAGCAGGACTGTGGCATCCCAAGGGGTAAAACCAGGCAGCCAACCACCCACCATGGCCTCAGGTGTGCTCCCATGTTGTCTTGCTCAGATTGCTTCCCAGAAAAATTGCTGTCCAGATTCCTAGGCTTGTTCAGACATCTTTTGGTGGCTCTTCTCCAGCAGCTCATGGTTTGATGAGAGGACACTGCACCAGAGTGCAGTGCCTGTGTAAGATGTGTAATTCCACAGCACTTCCAAGCCCCATACCATGTGTGAAGCCAGCAGCCTGTTGTGGGAGAAGCACACAGGAAAGGCAGGACCTGCCACATCAGGGCATGTGGTAAATAGAACCACAGCCAGCTGCCAAAGACTGGAACCATTCTGCTCTTGTGGAAAGTGAGCTCAGCTTTGCCTGGGGCACTGGGGTGATCTTGTCCTGTGCTGGAAAGGTTGCATGGAATTGTACAACAGCTTTATCTCCCACCAGCCTGGCTGGTGTCAGTCCTCAGTGTGCAGCCCCAGGGCTGGGCCCACCTTGCTGCAGCTTTGGTAAATAAAGGGGGCTGCAAACTCAAATCAGCCTTTCAGCTGGGAGAGCAGGACTAATGGGTAAAGCCATATGGAAGCGTCTTCTGGAAAGGATGATGCAGGAGGCTGCCTGGGATGGGGAGGAGGTGGCGATGGCACAGGGAAGCAGAGCGGTCTGGGATCCTTACCTCTCCTTCGTGGCTGATAAGCTGTAATTGTGCCATACACAGTGGCCCCTCCTGAATTAATATACCTCAGGATGACATGGAACAGATAGAGCTCTGCCTCCTTCACGTCTACAGTGACTCTGATCTTATTCTGCAAAAAGCAAAAGAGCACACGGGGCACACATCACTGGGGGGGGCAGCTCCTGAGCGCCCACCCGCTCTGGGGAGGGCCTGGCCCGCCTGCCCTACCTGCCTGCCTGCCTGCCTCTGCTCCCCCTCCCTTCCAGCCCAGGCACGGCTCTGGCCGGACGCCTGACAGGGGCACGCTGGGGACGGACACACCTGGGGGCAGGAGAAGGGGCACAGGAGCAGTGTCGCAGCGTGGGATGCTCTGAGTTAGTCCAGAAGTGAAAAATGCACTTACAGTTGGCACAAACATTAAACTTTCCTTCCTCAAGGACCGAGACCCTCCCTTGCACACTGGCGGGCCCCCGGCTGACGTAGCGGAAGACGAGGCGGAAGAGGTCGGGGGAGGTCACATTGACAGTCACCACTACCTTGGGCTGGTGGGAGAGAGAAAGGGGAGAGAAGCAGAGCACACCTTCAGTTACCTCCACCACCCTCACTGCCAGCCCAAGCACGGCTCACTGCTCCCAAAGCAACATGCCACAGCGCGAGGAGGAGACAAGCACACGGACCCTGCTGCTCATGACACCTCCTGACACTGTCCCTCACTCTGGGGACACTTGGGGACAGCCACCCAGGGAGCAGCCTGCCTCTGGAAGAGGGTGGGAAGGCTGTGATCACACCTAGAGGATGCTGGGGCACAGCAGGGTGGCTCATCTATCCTGGGGCATACACAATTACACGGGAAAGGTTATGGGAAGTTGTTGCTTTTGTTGTCAGTGTGTTGCTTTTGGGTTTAGCATGCTGCAACCAGGCACCAGGTACCAAACTCCTGCCCTTGTATCTATGGGGCTCTGCCCAGCTGCCTACAGAACAGGCTGGGAATTGAGCTCGTGCCTCATCCTCAGCAATGTGCAGTGCTAAGGACCAGCAGGGATAATGCACCATACAACTCATAGCACATCTGCTCTCCCCCTGCCTGGACAAGACCCTGGCTAAGGAGATGCTCAAGTTTGACCCATTTCAAAGAGATCCCTAGGCTTAAATAACTTCCTGCCCAGGGAGACTTGTAATGAGGGCTGTGTTCTCCAAAGCTCCAGTTACAAACCATTTTCCCATGGAGAGCAAACTGGAAGGGTTTTGATGACAACAAATTACAGGTGAGACCTGTCAGCCAAAAGCCACGTGCCAGCCCTTCTATCAAGGTCCATTTCTAGCTAAAACACCAATGCAACACTGCAGCTATGAGTTTGAGCTCCATCCTTAAGCTTTAAGGCTGGGATTTTCCCAAGGGAGCCCCACTGGGGTTCATGCTTAGCTCCTACCTAAAATTCAGCGGGAAACAGCCCCTCTGTGATTTCACCTAAGCACAAATACATGAGGAAAACTGAAAATACATGCACCAGAGTAAGGAGCATCTTACATGGAACAAGACTGTCAGAGAATCACTGCCCTGTACTCCATCCCCAAACGTGCACACACTTCGCAGAGGCCATGCAGAAGAAACCACCAAGGAGAGAGAAAAAGAGTCAACAGAAGAAACAGCTTCACTTCTAGGGCTTACACAACTCCAGGTTAGCATAAACCATTGTTACAGCAAACCAGCTAACAGCAAGGGCAAAGGCTGAAGGGTAACAAGAGGTCCAAGCTGAACATGGGAGCTGAGGAGGAGATACTTATTTTTGGAAAGGGGAGGAAAGGTTATGCAGAGTTATAGGAAAGAGCAGAGTCAGTTGAAAGAGGAACAAGGAAACGGAGAGACAGTGTTTATAGACATCCCTGTAAGTAATCACCATGCTGCCACCTTTGTCTAAATAGATTAGGATGTCATGGGATTCCCAGTTTAGGATCTTTCCCCTCATCAGTCTATGCCACCCCCAGCACTACAGGAAGTATCTGCACAAACAGGCTATATATACACTGTGCTGTTTATGTTGGCCATCCTGTGACTTGGGGGGTTTCAGGAGCACTTGGGGTCAAAGATGTGTGCCAAAAGCACATCAGTGCTCCACTGGCCACATCCTCCCCGTGGGGAGCCGGGCTGGGCTGCAGCCAGCAGCGTACCTGGATGGAGGACATCTGTGCATAGCCTCGCCAGCTGAAGCCCTCAAACTCCAAGGGGTTGTAGCCAAAGCGCACAGCCCGGCCCGACGGCGTGGTGCCTTCCTCCAGCTCGAATTTCAAGTGGTGAAGGTCAGGGAAATAATGATCCCGTGCTGGTCTGGGGAACAGAGAGAACACCATCACCTGCGGGGTACCGGAGGGAGCGGCAGAGGTCACCTCCGCCAGGCTGATGTGACAGAGTCCCCATGCCCATGGTGGCAGAAGGCACTGTGGGAGGCAGAGCATGCCCAGGAGCAGCTTACTGTGTGCAGGTGGGACCCCGCGTGCCCTGCCGGCAGCGACAGGCTCCGCTCCGCGCCTCGCAGGACGGCCCCAGCGCCCCGCCGACGTCGCACCGGCAGCCTGCGGGAGGAAGCGCCTGTTTACATTCCCGCCGTGCTAACGAGCTCCTGCTCGCTCATCAAAGGCACATCCCCAGCGGGCCCGGAGCCTGCGGCCACTATTTTTATTCCATTGTATCCGTTTTCATATCTGGCCCCGGCCCCACTTGGATGGACACTCTCCTTCCACCTCAGCGCGGAGCTATTTCCAGGCGGATGATGGAACAAGGTCTGCAAACCCTCACGGTGGCCACGAGCTGCAGCCCTGCCAGTGCTGCATGGCATGGCTCAGAGCAGCCCATCTCCTCCTTCACCTCTTCCCACGGACAGAGGGGAGAGCGGGATCTCCTCCTTTATCTCTTCCCAAGGACATGGTGGAGAGTGGCCAACCCCATGTATCCGTACCCATCCTGTCCCAGCAGGAGGAAGGGGCATTGCAGCAAGGATGTGACCAGTGGTTCAAACACTGTTTCTGGTACCCAAAGGGGTACCTCACCAGGCTATGCTCCCCAGCCTGACAGACCTGTGTCCAATACTGGAAAAGCACAACCTCAGGTCTCCAGAGCCACAATCCATGCTCTGAGCTGTGGTACAGAATCACAGAACCAAGGTTGGAAGAGACTTTTAAGATCATCCAATTCCAACCATCAACCCAGCACTACCACTGTACCCTTAAAATGCTTAACTGCATCACCCCAAAAATGATGGCTCAAAACAGAAGGTGGTTATCTCTTGCCCCTTTTCTCCAAGGTCACCACCAGTCAGTCTGTGCAGTGGGGTCAGTTCTTGTGGCCCCTCACTCACCAAACACCTCAGAGAAGGGGCTCACCTTGGCAGCCAAAGTAATTAGCATTCTCCATGTTGAAGTAGCCATCCTTGCAGGCCGAGCAGAGCTTCCCACACACGCTGGCTTTGCAGAAACACTGCCCATCGCCCTGGGAGAGAAGCAGGCATGGAAACTCATTCCCTCCTGCTGCTTGTCATGGTTAAGCTGTTCCTCAGTTATTTGGGTTCTGGTCTGAGACACTGCAGAAGCAGCAGACTGAGATTCATGCTTCACAGTGCTTCCTGCGCGTGGGTGGGCCAGATAAGGGCCAGATAACTTAAATTACCCAACAATGCAGGCAAACAAAAATCCAGGCATCCTGGGACAGACACAGAAATATTTAGGTGCCTAATTTATGACAGGTCTTAATCCCACATTCTCATGCGAGCCCAGATTGTGGTGCAAGAGCCGAGAGCTCAGTGCTGGGGCCTCTCCAGCAGCTGCTGGGTCAGACAGAGCTGAACACTCCCAACACAGCACACTCAGAGGAACATGGAAGCAGAGAACAAACCCACCTGCCGGCACTCTGTGATCCCACTGATGGTGCCCTTGGTGTCACACTTGCAGCCTGAGGAGAGGGACATGAACAAGAAAGCCAGAAGGTCAATCAGCCTCTGAGGAGAAGCCCGATGGGGTCAGCACCCACCACACCAGAGGACAGTGATTGGGGTAAGAGGAGCCAGGAACTGCTCAAGTAGAAGGTAGCTCTGCACAAGGGCTCAGATATCATTTTGTACAGCTCCTGTTAAGGACACAGCTACCACAGATACTGGCCTTTTCTGCATATTTGGCCATGAAAAATTAGGTGTCTGTAGGGAGGGCTGGGAATGGCACAGCTCACTGTATGAGCCCTATGCTTCATCCCAAGCAAAAAGCTCCAGGTCCAGCCTTTACCCTGTCCAGGTGAGGGTCACCCAGAGGACCCCAGCTCTGACACACTTCTGGGTGAAGATGGAAGGAAGGCCATCACTTCCAGTCCTCCAGTGATGGTGCTAACTGACTTGGGTTTGGCTCCTGCACCATGGAGGGGAATTTGTGGGCTGTGCAAATGCCATTTCCTTACTCAGGCAGCCATAGGGGTTCTCTGGAGTCAGGTTCCAGTATCCAGGCTTGCATCTGTCACAGGCTGGGCCTTCCACGTATGCCCGACATGCACAGGAGCCCTGGGGAAAGGCAGGGGGAGAAAAGAGCAGGTTAGAATTTGCAGCACAGTGGTTGAACATGGGGTCTGCTGCTCTGGCTGAGCCTAAGAAAGGACTTGGTCCAAAAAGAGATAAAGTAGATCATACAGAATGACCTGCAGGGGTTGTGGTAGGTTCATTTCATACTCACCGGGGCCAGTGAGGGATCTGCAGTCTCCAACCCTGCTGGGTTACAGGAGCCCACTAGAGAAGAGAGGTAAAAGAACAGATTTACAGCGCTAGAACTGGGGTTATTTCTCCCCTTGCAAAGCTTTTGGGGGATGCTGAATGCATTTACCACACCCAAGAGGCTGGGGTGTGACAGAGATGAGGGCAGGGGGTACCTTGGCAGTGGGGGAAGCCGTAGGCACCGGGCTCACAGCTGTCACAGCGCAGCCCCGTCACCCCGGGCCGGCAGCTGCACTGCCCCGTGTCCTGCTCACAGGAGCCGTGCAGGGACCCCTCCCGGGAGCACTGGCACGCTGCAAGAGAGGGGAGAGAGCTGCTGCATTCAGGGCTGCCCAGCAACTGCCTCCTTTGTCTGCCTGACCTTCACCGAAATCAGGATTATAAATAAAATTCTCGTTCTTTGCTTTTGCTAAAAAACGCCCCATCTTTTAAGAAAAACAATAGAAGTCTCAATGTTTATCACAGCCATTCACATACACTTATGTGTATTTCAGAGGCTTTATGTGTATTTCAGAGGCAGGGAAGAGTTTTGGTTGAGGAGAAGGGGTGTGATCTCATCCCCCAAAAGTCAGTTGACAGTGATATATCAGACCCTACAAAACCCCAAAAATTCCAGAACAGCATTTGGCAATCGGGGTCTGCCCTGCGGATGCTGGGCAATGGTTCCACAGCCTCTGCAGGACCTGCTGCCCATGAATGCACAGAGATCCACTGCCCTATCACAGGAAAGGTCAGCAAGCTGCCAGGAGCTGCCCATGCCTTCCTTACCCAGCCAGCACACCTCAAACCCCTGCCAAAGGAGACATTCCAGGCTGACACCCCCACACTGGCTAACAGCTAAAGACTGCTCAGGAAACCACAGACTTAAAAAAAAATAAATCAGGTGGTTCTCTTCTTTCCTTGCTGTGGGTCTTCTCCAGCTCTGCAATCTGGCTGTGGCTTTATGAGACCAAAAAAAAAGTGACTACTGAAGTCCTGTGAGAGCATTTCATCTCTGCCTCCAGCCTCTTCAAAGGCATTCTGCCGGCATCAGCATTTGGGAGCAGAGCTCTGCCAGCTGGCAGGGCTCAGGAGTCCACATTTAGGACTGTGCAAGAGGGTGATGATGCTCTTTTGTTGCTTCATGGAAATTGTATCACGGATTACTTTTTAATGAGCAGTAAATTCTTGCTGGGAGACATGAGAGTACATCTGGCTTCTAGTCGGGGCTGCTGACAGGGAGGGAGGTGGGGACACTCTGCTCACAGGATTTGGGGCTGCAGGCACCTGACACAGGCACCAGCAGCAATAATCCAGGAGTGATGCAGTGCCCAGGGAAATGGATGGGAGCAGAGAATCATTAAGGTTGGAAAAGACCTCTCAGATCATCACCCAACTGTTCCCCCAGCAGTTCCAAGCCCACCACCAAACCATGTCCCCAAGTGCCACATCTACATGATTTTTAAATCCTCCAATGATGGTGGCCCCACCACTGCCCTGGGCAGCCTGTGCCAATACTTGACAACTTTTTTGGTGAAGAAATTTTTCTTAATACCCAACCTAAACCTCCCAGAGTGCAACTTGAGGCCATCTCCTCTTGTCTGGTTTCTTGGCAGAAGAGACCAACCTCAGTCTGGCTACACCCTCCCCTCAGTGTTTGCAGAGAGCAGCAAGGAGTTACTCACGTGTGCAGCTGGGGAATCCATAGAAGCCCAGGGCACACTGGTTGCAGGTGTGCCCTGCAAAGTTCCCGTGGCATCGGCACTGCCCCGTTGGGCTGCAGGTGTTGTCCACTGCACCCCGGGGATCGCAGGAGCAAGCTGCAAGAGCAGGACTCTGATCATCCCTGAGATCCATGGCCAGGCACTGCTGCTCTGAACCATCATTCAGCCCCCCAGGAATCAGCCACTTCTATCAGAAAATATTAATTTCTTAATCCCTTGGCCAATGGTGCAGTATTTTCATAGCCATACCAGGAAAATGCACTGAGGGGGTCTTTACAGCCTATTCAGTGTTCCCCAGCAGTTTAGTAGGCTAATGTACTAAAATCACACACACACAAAAAGGACATAAACTGAGACACCAGGTCACAGCAGGGTTGTGATGAGGAAGAGTGAATGATAAAAACTGCTTTGTCTTCCAGGCTTTGCTATGATCCATGACTCCCAAAACAAGCCTGCCAAATTCACAGTGCAAACCACATGGATTTGATACCGAGAAACACCAAAGTCTTGCAAGAACAGCCATGTTCTTTAGAAGGTTCAGGTGCTTACCGTAGCAGTGGGGGTAGGAGTGGTAGCCAGGGCTGCACTGCTCACAGCGTGGCCCTGCAAACTCAGCCCTGCAGAAACAATTCCCAGCAGAGTCACAGCCTCCTGGCAGCGTCCCCACAGCACTGCAGCCACACACTGCAACACACAGAACACCCCCTGAGCTGGGAGCACGGGGCAGAGCTCATGGCAGAATGCCTTTGTCCTGGGCTTCTCAGACAGGTATCAGGTGCTCTCTAAGCGTTCACACCATCAGTCTCTGCCCATGGCACATAATTTCCAAAACCACTTTCCAGCCCTTCAGTCCCCTGCCAGAGGATTCTGGCTGTGTCCCCACCCAGGCCCATGAAGCACAGGTACTCACACTGGCACAGAGGGTAGTTGAAGTAGCCTGGAGCACATTGGTCACACGAGTGCCCTTCAAAGCCTGTCCGGCACAGACACTGCCCCGTGTCACTGTCACAGGTGCCATCGTACTGACCAGGGCCAGAGCACTGGCAGGCTGCAAAGCAACAAGACCATCAGTAAATCAGCAGGTTTTTTTGTTTTTAGCCTTCCCAGGAAAGGAACCAGAGCATCTGGGGTAGAAGAGTAGTTGCTGGGGAAAGCATGAGGAACAGAGCTGATAGCAAGCATGTCTGGCCCATAGCGAATTCCTCCAGAGTCCCCCACGGCTTGGGAGGATGCTGGAGGGTCAGGGCTGGGTGGAAAACAACAGCAGAAGTGCAGAAGTCATGGGAATTTATCACTTGGAAGCAGAGCTGTGGAATTCCTCCTCCCCAGCATAGGTGGAGAACAAGGAGAAGGCCAGCAGGGCCAGCCTGGGGACACTGCCCGCTGGGTACTCACGCTGGCAGCTGGGCCCGTAGTGGCCTGGGGCACACTGGTCACAGTGTGTGCCCTGGAAGTTGGGTTTGCACACACACATCCCCACCCGGGGGTCCTTGCGACAGGCGTTGCCCTCTGTCCCTCCCGCGTAGCAGTCACAGTCTGCAAGGGGACAACAACAGACACCACACACGGCTGTCAGCCCAGCTCTGCCAGCCCAGCTCTGCCAGGCCAGCCCTGAGGTCCCACAAGGACACAGAGGAGCTGCCCTGAGGCAGCTCAAATGCTCAGGCATTTGTTTCCATACCCTTCCTATCAGATAAGAATGCTTTAACCACCCACGCCTGGCTCTCAGGGTGGCTGGCAGGGCTCAGCACCATGATGCTGTGAAGGGGCAGGGTGGGCAGCAGGGCAGCACACAGGGCAGGCAAATGCTGCTTCCACAAGCCCAGGCAGAGCTGAGTCAGTGTTGTGTGGGAATAAGCACAGCCTTGGGCTAATCAGGCAGTTTCTCTCTGGTCACTCCATGCTCAGCTGCACCCCAGACCTTCCCACTTCCAGGGCAGGGTGTGCCAGGCAGGCAGTGCCAAGGCTCTGAGCCAGCCCTGCTGTCACCAACAGCAGTGGTGTGGGGTGCTGGGCTGGGAGAGGCAAGGACAAACATCATCCAAAAAGCAGAGGGAGGGGGAGGTGAGGAAATGAGAAGGGAAGTGAGAAATTCCAGCTCAGGAAAGAAAAAACCTGTCTGGAAGATACAGACTTCAAAATATCAGAAGGAAGGAAAAGGTTATCTGGAGTGTGCTGGAGAGCATGAGACAGGGGAGGATTTGGTGGGAAAAGCACAGAAAAAAGCACAAGGGAGTAGATGAACTGAGAGGAGTGAGCATGAGAGAGCAGGGAGGTGTGGGGAGCAGGGATGAGAGCATGGATGAGCTCTCTAAACAACAGAGGGAGCGACACAGAGCGAGTGGCTGCCTGTGCACGACCCTTCAGAGGTGCCCACAGCAGAGCTCCCAGCTCAGCCACAGCCCCTCTGTGACCTTTGGGGGAGGTTCCTCACAGGGAGGGCAGAAGGGACATCCCCACATGGCCTGGACCCCAGGAAAAAAATCACACTGTCACTCTAGCCTAGAACTTCCATATTTTTAAAAAGGGGATCATGAAACTTCCTTTCCCCCCAATTCAGCTGATAGTTGTAATGTCCTAAAACCACTCAGGGCTGTCCCATACAATATATGTGCCCAGTCAGCTGAAGATCTGATCTTGCATTGGATGGGAGGTGTAACAGAAATGACAGCATTGCCCAAGCATCAAGGAAAATTGCACTGCTTACTTATTATCTGTCCTGCAGGAAGCACTTGTTCTCCAGTACTGTTGTGAGAGAAAGCTGGAATGGCTGTGCAGAGAAAAGACACATTGGACATGTCAGCACACACACTCAGAGAAATCCTGATGGAATATCAGGGACTTGACAGTCCCAAAGCTGAACAGGCTGAATAAAAATGTTGAACATGGAACAAAGCACAGATAACCATTACAGCCCTTTTTAGCCTGTCTTTCTCAAGAAAGTGGGAGATGAAACTCCAGCCACATGGGAAGCTCCTGTTGACTCTGTGTTCAGAGCAGCTCAGCTCTGCTGCAGCTCCCACCCAAACCAAATGTGAAAGAACTCCTGGTGGGACAGGAAAGCACATCCCAAGAGCCAGAACTGGAGCTGCTGGGTGTGTGTGCTCCCAGCTGTGCCCCCACACTCACGGTAGCAGTGGGGGAAGTTGAGGTAGCCCTCGGCACAGGCGTGGCAGTGCTCCCCGGTGTAGTTGGGTTTGCAGTAGCAGCGCCCGGTCAGGTCCTCGCAGGTGCCATCGGTGAAGTCAGACTCACAGTTACAGCCTGCAGAGAGGGACAGGTGGCACTGAGTGAACCTCACACTGCCTGCAGCAGGAAAACCTCCCAGTCCAGCCCTGCCCAGTGCCACCCAGGCCAGCAGGATGTCACACTCACGGTAGCAAACATAAGGAGAGTCGATGGGGTGGTCGGGGGAGCGATAGTAGCCAGGGATGCACCTCTCACAGTTAATGCCAGTGGTGTGGTGCTGAAAGACAGTGGGTTGGAGAGGCATCAGTTCCTCTGCCTGCAGGATTCACATTCATCTGCTAGATTTACTAGCAGCTCCAGGTTACAGAGGAAGCAGCACACCAAAGACCCAAATCTGCTCAAAATTCCACAGACACCGACTTGGGAACAAAGCGCTTCCTGCCAACTGCATCCTCCCATAAATAAAGTGTGAGTTTCAGGTTCATATCTGACCTTGAGCCCATTTCACTTCTTTCAGATGGTAAAATGTCCTGACCATTTTGTGCTCAAAGGATGGGAGCAACCTGTTCCTCCCAGCAAGGAAGCACAGCCAGAAGTTTCATGCCAGTGCATGAATTAATCATGTCACTGTCACCTTGGTAAGGGAAGAGCTATGCTCCCACTTTCACAGAGACTGAAGACTGGCATTTTGGTGGGCAGAGAGACATCCAGGGAGATGCCAGAGCACTGTGAACCAGGCAGGGATTACACAATGTGCTGGGCAGCAACCTGTGCCTCCCAATTCTGGTGTCTCAGCAAACTAGCACTTTAGGAGTTAGTGGTACTACCAGGGTACTACCAGCTAGAAACCCAAGTGCTGTTCTCATTACTGGTGCACACTCCTTTAATCCACAGCAAAGAGACTAAATTTCCAGGCAGAGACCTAATTTAGATAACAGAGGGGCTTGGTGGAGAGGTCCAGGAGGCTGAACTCCAGGCTGACAGCAGAAACAAACACAAACATTTGCAACAGCCTTTTCCAGAGAAGCTTTTTGGGCCTACCTGGCAGTCAATACAAACACCTCCCCCTTCAAACTTGTCCTCACGGCTCCTGCTGGCTTTGTGTCTATCCACCTCCGGGTCATAGTAGCAGTCATAGGCATGGCCATTGCAATTGCAGGCTGGAACACAGAAAGAAGGGAGCTCAACCACCTCAGAGATGCTTCAGTCAGCACCTGCATCTCCAGGTGTCAGCTCTCCCTCCTGGGTTTGATGGGTTGGTTTTCCGTGAGGAAAGATGCCTGAATGCATCTGGGGGATTACAGCATCTCCCAAGCTCTCTCAGCTCTTTCAGTTCAAAAGCACAGAAGCAGCAACTCCTTCACAAAGTCTGGTCTGCAACCAGGAGAGTGCAGCGGGCACAAAATCACAAGTAAAGTATGTGCAGGCATGTATGGACGAGAAAGAAAAATCACCACACTGTGGGGCATCGCCTAGCCTGGTTTGGAGAGCAACATTCTTGCCTCTTTTATCCCACCCTGCATAGAGGTGAGCTGTAAAACCCAGCACCAGGTGAGGGGGCTTTAGAAACTCGCAGGATTTAAGATCCTTTGCCACCCTGTGTTTCTAAGACACCGCGTGGTGCAGCTCTGTGCTCCCACTGCAGGAGAAATTCCGCTGTCGGCACTGACCAAAGGTTCCTCTGGACAAATAAAGATGTCCCATATGTAAACACACCCAAACCTCATTCATCTTGCAGACAGAATTGAGCAATGAGACCTGCCTGCACTAACCCTTGGACACACTGGAGGAACTGGAAGGCAAGCAGAGCCAAATTCCCGCATGGACCTCAGAGACCTCCCTGTGTGAGCATCACCTGAGCACCAACACCTGCAGTGCAGGGTCCTCCCTGCTGTGTCACTGCCCCAGCTCACCCAGTCCCATCCAACACCACCCCAGCAGTGCAGAGAGCAGCTGCTCTGCAGCAGGGCACGAGGCTGTGCCTGGCAGGAAGGGAAAACCCAGCCCTGTCACCCTGATATGTTCTAAAAAATCCCTTTGCCCAGATTTCCTCTCCTGGGAAGCTGAGAAGCCTCAGAGAAAAATGAAAACAATAACTATCTGATTGCTTCTCCTGTGTTTGGCTGCTTTGGAATGTGATCTGAAGATTGTTAATCCAACAGGTGGTTGGTTGATTGGTTCCATGTGAATTGTTTTTACTTAATAACCAATCACAGCCAGCTGTACTGGGACTGGCAGAGAGAGAGTCACGCGTTTTCATTATCATTCTTGTTAACCTTCTGTCTGTACCCTTTCTGTATTCTTTAGTATAGTTTAATAAAATAATAAATTAGCCTTCTGAGAGCATGGAGCCAGATTCCCTCATCTCTCCCCTCGTCAGGGCTGTCTCAGGCTGACCCAGCCCCACTCACGCTGGCACTCGTTGGCGCTGTCGGCGGTGGCAGGCTTCCAGGGGAACTGGTTGTAGCCAGGGCAGCAGCGGTCACAGGAGCCACCACAGGTGTTGTGCTGGCAGTCACACTGCAGCCTGTGGGGACAGGAAAGGGCACAGACAAGGTTGGGGTGATTATAGGGATATGACCCTGCTGTGTGACCGTGTTGTGCATCGCTGTCGCTGATCTGGTACACGAACAAGTGGTATTTGCTAATCCAAACATTCTAGAAAATGGGCTTCTAAGGCTTTTTCCCCCAACTTTTTAATTTATTTATTTGTTTTTTCTGAACCAAACTTTGCTATTCCAGCTGCATTCTCTCCCTTTCTTCTCCTTCACCATCATTCTTTTTCTTCACAGGGGCACAAGGATAAGAGAAAAATCTGCCGCTGTCTAGCCAGCTCTGCAGAGAATAAAATGTGAAATGGTTGGAGATGGCAGTGGTAGAAACTGAACTGAAGCTGATTATTTGAGAGAGTGCAGCGTGGTGCAGGGACACAAAGATGTCCCCACCACTGTGCAGGGGCAGCAAGAAAGGAAAAAATGACAGCCAAGAGCTCGGAGAGGGATGGGGATATACAGGGGCTGTCTGCTCCTCCAGGCACACCTGTGCTGCAGGGAAGGGGCATGAAATTTGAATTAAAAATTTCAGTAGATGCTGGCCCCACACTCCCTGTGCACTGCATTCCTGCTTTCCAGGCAGGGCTGTGCTGGGCAAAGGAATCTCGACAGGCACCCGATGGATCTCGTCCCTGCCCCACCACCAGGGTGATTCATTAACGTCAGTGACATCAGCCCCAAAGCCTCCACTTAGCACAGGGCCATTCCCATCCAACACAAATGCTTTCTGTTGTGTTAGACTTATGGCTAATACAGCATGTTCCAGCTTTTATCTGTGCAATTACTCATTTCCCCTCAGGGCCAGTCTGCCACTCCCATCTCTCCCTCCCTCCTATGCTTTTCCATTCAAAAGCAGTGTGTTTAAAAATAAATGTAATTCTTTTAAAACGTTAGAAACAAAAGGAGCAGTCATTCAGGGTGAAGTGTAGGAGTGCAGACACTCTGCAGCGAGCTGAGTGCCACAGCTTCCACCTACATGTAATTCTAAGATGTGGGACCTGAAAGTCTATGTATACTGAATTGCCAGATAGAAGCAGCAGCACAAATGACCTTATTTTAATGAAAATAATGGGATGATCTGAAGGTTTGGGGGAAAGCAAGCAGGATCCACACTCAGCATGTTTGCTTCAGGCAGAGGGGTTCCCAGCCCTTCCCTTGCAGATGCCATGGGACACTTGGCTGCAGTCAGTTCTCCAGCACTCACCATGCCCCATCCCTGCCCACATTCACAGGCTGGGCTGTAGCTGGCAGAGTCCAGGCATGAAACTGAACCTCTGGCTGGAGCTTAAGTGGCAGAAAACAGCCCTGAAACATCCATTAGGAACTTTGTTCTTCACGTGTTTTGCAGACCCAAGGGGGAGTCTCAATGAGAGGCAAACCTTGGCTGTGTCCCCGGAATGCAACCACCCACAGACCTCTCACCTGGCTGACCAGCACTCAGCACTTCCAAGGAAACGAAATTTTATTGTTTTTTCCACAGCAGCAGCTGGAGATCAAGATTAAGATCCATACACATGTGTGTGGAGAAAGATGGTCACTGAGTCAGGGAACTTATAAACCTGCAGAGCAGTGTTAATATCCATGACTGGAGGACGTGGCTCCAGCCACACACCCCGGGCTCCTTAAGGCTCAAGATGTTTGAAAAGAACTGGTTCAGTTCCCAGAATGCAAGAAGATGGCACTGCATGAGTAAAGCTGCTCATTTCAGAGGGAGAAGGAGGTATTTATTTAGTCTCTGCTGTCCAGAGTTAGCAATGACCTCTCAGAGAGCTCAGCTATTGCAGCTTCACTGCACCTTGTGCCGAGTCTGTGCTGCTAATGAATTACAGACCAATGTGCATAAACCACAATATTTACATGTTTCATTGACTGAGTATATACAAGGGAGAAGAGGGAGCGGCTGTGTGCACACAGCACATATTTCCTGGTCATCCTCTGTAAAAAATGAAACCGCAGTCCTCCCGCTGGAGTTGATGCTCAACAGCAGAGACTAAACAGTTTCCAGTGAGCAGCTGTGGCAGAACTGAGAGCAGCACAAACACCACAGCATCAGGATTTGGCTGGGACATCTGAGCACAATCAAGGAAAAAAAAGCCCCTTCCTCTGTTTCTGACTGTACTGAGAAAAAACCACCTGCAAAAAGAGACTGATGGATGGCACAAATCTGCTGGCACACATGGTGCTTTGCCTTCCAAATGGGAAAGGGGAAGCTGGAGTTCAGGGTGCAGCAGTGGGAAAGCATCTTTCATCTGTGGATGTGCTTCTGACCAGCAGCTGCTGCTGCCTTGGTGGTTACCTTCAGCAGCAGGCACAGCAGGAGCAGCTGGACTCTGTGTGTCTCCTCTCCTGCTCGTGGCATCTGTGACAGGGCAGTGAAGCCACAGGAACAGCTGCTCTTACCAGGCAGATGCAGAACCCTTGCAGGGCTCTCCTGAGCTCACGCAGTCTGTCAGCACACAGCTCCTGTCTGGGCTCTCCAAGGCAGGTCCCTGATGATTCTGATCTCACTGCTCCAAGGGTTTGCCAGGAGAAAGGGTTGTGCCTCATCCTGCTGGTGCTCACCTTTAAGCAGGAGAACATTCCTTCCCTCTGCTTCACTCAGCCCATTGCAACACAGGGCAAAGAGAGAAAGCTGTGAGAAGTGCAGGGAGCCTTGAGGAGGCTGTACCTGCCCACAGGTCCCTGCAAACACAGGGTCCAGATGTGCTGCCAGCTCAACAGCTGGATGTGCAGCCTCTGTAGCCTGACACTTCACACAAACTCTCCAAAGTTGCACGACTGCTATCACTGATGGCCAGAAGTCAGCTCATGGACATGCTTTGTCACATCCTGAAGCCTTTGCCAAGACTTCTAGCTCACCTCACCTATCAAAGTGCTCATCCTGCCTTTCTGAGCAACAGGCACAAGAAACATGGGGATGTGCAGAAGAGAGAAGTTAAAATGAACATCAGAGAGCTCCCCCCAGGCTGAGATTGTGGGATTTTAAACAGGACCAGGCCAATCCACATCCCTTTATCTGCATTTCCTTGCCCAGCTGCTGTCACAATCAGACTCTGAAGAGGCAGGACATGTGCAGGGACACACCACACAGACTGCTGAAGACAGGAGGGATTCCTGGCAGCTGGGCCTGTGTCTCACCCCAGCTGATGTGGCACTACAGACATCCCCAGGCTGGCTCTGTGCTGTGCCAGGGCAGGAGGGCTGGGATCCCAACCAGCAGTGCCCACTCCAATGGGAGGGCTGGACACAGCTGCTCCCACAGCCTGGAAATGGAGGCATTTCATCAATTACTCATTTTCTCAACTGAAAGGATCAGATTTCTGCTGACTTGCCTGTGCTCCTGGGCTTGCTAAAGGGTACAGCAATGCCATGAGAAGATCTATTTATCCAGCATTTTCTCTGCTGTATCCCAAAGGACTTACAGCTGTTGTGTTCTGACTGTACAAAGCACACAAGTAGGAAATGTTTTCTCCCTCAGGCCAGCGTGATCTGCTCTGGGTGAAATGCAACAGCTGCTTACCAACATGTGCTGCAACATCAGACAACAGCCTGGGGCCAAGAGTGAAGATGCCAAATGCATCCAAATGAGAGTGGAGGAGAGGAATTTTGGGAGACAGAGATGGTTGCAAGCAAAAGTTGCACTGAACGAGGATATCCAACATATCTCTCCTTGTTCAACCTTCCCTCCCTTCTTGGAGAGCCCCAAGCCACTGATACACCCAAGAAAGGTTCTGGCATTTCCATGTTAAAGAATCATTGTCCTCATGAAGCCTTTTGCCCCAGCACACAGGTGCACTTTGCATCCAGCCATACCAATGTCTAAAAAACAAGAACTGTACATTCAAATATTTATGAACTTCCTTTTGTCAGAGTTTGGCACACTCAGGCAGGCTTGCTTAGGAAATACCTCTTTGTTTTAATACTTAACAGCTTTAACCTTGGCTGGGACTCACTGGAATTTTATTTTAGATGATCCAAAAGTTCTACATGATCCTGATGAGAAAGAAATACAAGCTCCCCTCATCCAGCTGAATCTACCCAGCCCTTTCATAAAGGCAACATTCAAGCTGAAAACAGATGGCTAAAAGCAACACTTCCATGGGCTGAAGCAGCTCTTTGGCATTCCAAGTTGCCAAGGCAGATGGGAAGTTCCATTAGCCAAAATGAAACTTCTTTACACACTCTTGTTCTTTTGCAAAGAGTTGTTCGGATATGTACATAACCAATCTACGGTTCTTATGAGCAGAAATGGAAAGCAGTCTCTGGTTTCATGGGAGACTATTTATGAGAGCATTGTGCCAATGCTTAAGAAGCCACATGGGAAGCAGGAGACTCCTCTGCACAAGTTCAGAAATGGAACTTTCTGAATTCCTGAATTGAATTCAGGACTTTGATGGAAAATCTCCCAGTTCTACATCAGTATCCCTCCATCAGTATCCTCCCACTCTGCTCCAGTGGGATGGCAAAGTTGTGGACAGGGAAAACTCAACCAGGGAGCTGATCTGACTGAAAAACAGTCTGACAAAAGGTGGTGTTTTTCTACTTTGTCTGGAGCAGTTTCTGCTGCTTTTTCGAGGCAGAGCCACGAGCAGCAGTTATGGCACCATCACAAGCTCAGAACAGGACACAACTAACTCTGTTATCATCTTTCATTCACAGAACAGCAGTTCAAATGCTTTCCTTTTCAAATGCTTCTGAGATTTGTACCTGTAAGGGTCGTTGGGATCTTTGGCATCGCAGACGTCGGCGTGGCCGTGGCACACGCAGCGCCCTCCAATGCTGATATCCTTGATGCTGTAGTAATACTGCAAAGCACAGGAAAAGTTGGCCATTACTATTTTTACAAACCAGATTCATAACCATTCTAGTCAAGATTCAGCAGAACTTGGCCGAGTAAAATGATGTGCTGGGATATTTCCCTTACAGTGACATTGCAGGCTGTGGTATGATCACCACCTCCAACAGAGCCTGTTAGCTATAAGTGGGGGCTCCCAGCACAGCCAGAAAGCCACATGTGACACCAAGAGGTGTTTCCCAGTTCCACATTGTTGGTGTCTTCTCCATCTCCAGCCACAGCAGCACCTGCTGCAGATGCCTTCAGCTTGAGGGGGTGCAAGACTGAGAAATTCCCCACAGGGTGTCCCCTCCCAGAGCTGGCTTGCACAGCCCTCCAACAGCTCCACCTCCCCAGCAGGAGCACCAAGGCCTGCCTTACCCTCCTGGTGACCGTGGGGTCCCTCAGAGCCTTGCCCATCAGGTGGCCCAGCAGAGTGTTGGTCTGCAGGAAGCGCAGGCGGATGTTGGTGGCTTTGGTGAAGTTCCGCAGCAGAGGGGAGTAGGAGAAGTTCATGGCTCCTGGGCGCCCGTTCACCAGGGACACAACAATCTGTGCATGGAGGAGGGAAAAGGCCACGTTGGACTTCCACTGCTCTAGAGGAAGCTAGAGCACTATTGTGTGAATGTGTGACAACAAATCTGTACAACCCTGTGGGGTGGGAGGAGATCAATTGAAACAGGGTCTCCTTGAGTCAGGTCTCTTGGAGATCTGGAGATCCTCAAGACCTTGGAGATCTATTTCACACCCAAGATAGCTCAGCTACCTTAGGTATAAAATCAGCAGGATGGCTTTTGTGGTAGTGTTGGAAACAAAAAGGTCTTAATAAAAGGCAAAATAACAAAACTCTTTACAGAGAAAAACTGAACCAGATGCAAGAGGTTCTTGCTCCTAGTAAAACACCTCACAAATGCCATTAGTTTCTTTGTTCTCTTCTTTTTCTAGTAAATTGCTCAGGTGAGAGTTTCTGGCCTCTGTCCAATCAGCTAGTCTTAAGTTTGAGAAGTCGTCCCCCAAGTCCTACAAGGTGTCTTTTTTGCTAATTGAGGAAAGAAACTTCTGGCCTTAGATAGTTCTGTCACAAGATAGTTTTGTCACTCCATCAACAAGGAGCACATCCCTACAACCAAGCTCTCCGTCAATCCCATCTGGTCAAACTGAACACTTAAAAGTGGTATCCAAAAATGGAGTTAACAGGAGTACCAACAGCCCCTGAGTGACCCTGGATACGCCAGGGATGGAAACAGGCACATTTCCAGGCTCACCTCCCCATTCTCCAAAGGCACAATCCTGGAGTACTCCGTGGTGCAGATGGCGTGGTCATCCCTGGTGATACGGTCCACAGTGTGCTGGCCAAACTTCTCAATGCAGTCCCTCTTGGAAGCTGTTCACAACCAAGATGAGAGCATAAGAGAAAAGGAACAATTCCCAGCCTTCTCTGGATTTTCCCACGCTGAGCACAGGAGAGATGGGTGTACAATCTCTGTTAAGCATTTACCACACAGAGATTGCTTTGTGGCATTAACTCTGTCATGGCTCCATGTCCTCCACTAAGGGAGGGTGTCACTCTAACAGGCAGAAAACTCCCCAAATCACCTCCCTGCAGTAAATGAGGAAGGTCAGAATAGCCACTGTACCTACTGCCAGCACCTGCAGAGAAAGCCACCTCTCAATTTTGGCATTAAGCTCACAGTGAACCAGCCTGAGATCTTGCTCTGGTCTCAATCTGCTGCCTTGCTGGCAGTGGATTTGCTACACTGCTTCCACTTTGCTGCCAGGGTGTGGGAACTGCACCATCATTTCACGTGGCTCCTAAACCTCCTGGGTCAGCCCTGAAGGCAGCAGAGAACCCACAACAGGAGCAAGCACAGTCATTGCTGGGACACCTGCCCCCAGGCAGGGTGGACAAGCAAACATCCTGCAAGCCAGTGCTCTGCCTTTCCCAAATACTGCAGGTCCCTCCTCACACCTCACTCTGAACTCTGCTCTTAAACCACTGCCACAAAGCAGAAATGCCAAAGCCACCCAGCAGCACTCCTTGGGGACAGCAAACCAGGGCTCCTGCCACTGAGTGGCAATGCAAGGCTGGATAAAGCCAGGGAGCTGGCATCACCAGGCAGCCACTCTGCTGGCTTGGTGACCTGCTCTGGGGACACTGAATGCCAAGGCTCTCCTTGCAGCTACAGGAATGTCCTGGCTCCCCAGCATGACTGCTCCTGCAAGTCCAGCACCCCTGTCCCCAGTGTGACATCCCTGTGCTGGCAGAGCCAACCAAACCTCTGCTGGAGCAGCTCATGTGCAGGGTGGTGAGCACCTGCATCTACCCATCCAAAAACCTACACAGTGCCACTCTCAGGGACTGTTCCCTCAGGAAGAGCCTGGACAGAGGCTGCTGCTCCTTCCCACTCCCTTTTCACCTCTGCCAGGAGCTCACAGCAGAGTGTGCTGAAGTGAATGTCACTGCAGTGCTCCTGAGGGTGCCTTCCATGGGGAGAAAAAGGAAGAAAAGGCAGCCAACACAATCTCCTGCTCCTGCCAGAGCTGCTCAGCTTACACAGGAAACTGAAGAGGAAATGTTAACACAATCCATGGGAATAAGCCTCCAAAATCATAGGAATAATCCCCCAATTCATGGGAATAATCCCCCAAAATCTATCTCAGTGTGCCTGCAGAAGGCAGGTCCCCCACTCCATGGGTAGGCTGAGCCAGGCAGAAGGAACAGCAGAGGTGGAGCAGGGGATTTCTGCCTCCCTGCCTTCACCTCTGGCATGCACCCATCCACACCCTGTCTCCAGAAAGTGGCCTTGCTCTGGGAAACACTGTTTTGGCAACAGCAAGAGCTCAGTTGCATCCACAGGAAGATGTGGAAATATTTAACATCAGGTCTCTGGCCGAGGTTTGCTTCGCCAGGTGCTTTTTTAAAGGCGATTTATTTTTAAAGCCCCAGGCAAGGAACCTGTCACCACTGGCTCCAGATGATTGATTTCCAGAGCACTGCCATGGCTGCATGCAGACAGGATGCTCAGCCCAGGGAGCTACTCAGGAAAACCAAAGAACTCCTCCAGTTATTGCAAAATCTGCACAACCACATGAGCCAGAATCTGGGCATTCTGAGCTAAAACAGAGCAACCCAATGGCCTCAAATTCTAGCAGTGCTTTAAGGAACCAGACAAGGAGAGAACCTCACCAAGCAGTCATTTCTCTCTCCTCACATAGAACTAAGCCCAAAAGCAGCCTGGCACCCCCTGTGATGGGCAGCTCGAGGGGCAGTGCCAGTGCCATCCCTGGCAAGGCTCACTGCCTGCTCTGAAGAAACTCTGCATTTCTGCCAGCTGCTTTTAACCCTGGTACTGACCTGGCAGTGTTTTTATTAGACCACCTACAGAACTCCCCATGATAAAAATAAACCTCTGCAGAGGACTTCTTGTGCTTGCAAATCTGGCAGGTTTTGGAGCAGCACCTCTTTATTTCCATGGGAATTTTCCACTGGGCTGTGCCACTGCATCTCCCTTCTCCAGGGAGGGGTGACAGGGAGGGAAGGGGACTCCAGGTGTTGCAGCACTGCCACTACACACAGGAACACACCCGTGCAGCTCCAGACCATGCAGGAACACGAGTGTAATGGGCCCCAGGAGAGGCTTCAGAGTTGGCAGAGAAATCCTCAGAGATGACAGAAAAAAGCAAAGCAGGAATTTGACAGCAGTAATTCCCCACTAGCACACAGCAGAGAGAAAAACATCCACCCCAGACAGCAGCTACCATACTAAGGCAACACAGGGTAATACGTCTGCAGCTCCCTCTTGCACAAGGAGAGGCCAGAAATCCAAAGCACAGCCTGACAGGTAAGCCAGAAATATGAGCCTTTAGGGACAGCCCAGGGCAAGGCCTCTGAGTGCTCCCAAGTCCTTTCCTGCCAGGTTTTAAGCTCTGGCTGTAGATCTTAACTCACATCTTCTCCCAATTACTGCTGCTGCTTCTGGGAGGAGCTGCTGGTTAACAAGTTCCTCGCATCCGGCTACCCCACAGACCCTCTGGGAGAAGAGTTTTGTAGAACCAGCTGTTTCTTAAGGTTTTAATCAGAGAATTGGGAAGCCAAATGCACAGGCTGGATCTCCCTTCCAGCCAGCTGTCTCTGATCCCACCTTGCACAGCAGCAGGACAGCAGCTCCCTGCCCTGCACAGGCTGGATCCAATCTCCGGTACTGATAAGCACAGGGGAATGTTTGCTGCATCCAGACTTTTCTGTGATAGCAGCCACTTGGAAGTGAGCTGCTGCTTGGCTTCTGGAGGAGCTGAAACACAGCCTGGGATGGTACAGGGAAGAGACTGAAAGAGGAGGGCAGGGAGGAGATAAGAAATCTCACCTTCAGACCTAGAGCAACAACACCCAACTGCAGACACCAGTGCCAACTTTGGCACTCCCTTTATGTCATGACAGTATTTTTAAAAATACATTTATTTTTAAATGCATTTATTAAAAATACCAGAGAGTAAAATAGCTCTCTTTTCCTGAGGAGCATTCAATCTTCAACTCTTGCAGCCTTACTGAGCAGATCAAACAGAAGACATGCACTGCATCACAGCAATGACACAGCTCCAAACCCAACCCTGCATTTGCACAGAGTTATCTTCAGCACAGCCCCACTCCCAGGCACTGAGCTGCAGCCCCCTGTCATACTCACAGGCAAAATACTGCCAGGGCTCATAGGTGAGGCCAAAATCAGTCGATCTCTCCAGCACCCAGAGGTCAGGACGAGGGGAGTTGGCAAACTTGATCAGGACATATGCTACGTGGAAGAGCTGAAAGAAAGAACACAGGGTTAGCTGGCTGCTTGAGGCATCCTGAAAAGCAGAGAGAACTCCTTGGGATCCAAGTGGAATAAATGAGCTGGCACTTTGCAGCTCCTGCTGCTCACAGGCAGCCTGTGGAGTGAAATCCTCCGTATCTAAAGGGATGGTGATAGAACACGGCTGCTGCAGAGAGCCAGATTAGGGAGCTCAGCTCCCCCTGAAAGCAAACACAGCTCAGACTTTGTGGCTACAGCCTGAGCTCAGGTTGTGCCTGAGCAGGCTGCACTACAAGCCAGCTACAATGCTGCCCTGGGGGCTTGGATTTGGGATCTTTGTGGGGTAACAGGTGACACAGTGCCCTGCCAGCCAGGGAACACCCAACTGTACCTTGCAGACAGCACCACAAAATCCTTCTTTTTGTTTTTTTAAGGTATTCCACATACCAGCCTTGCTTCACCAACACAACCTGTGTTTGGAAGCCTGTTCCAGAAAAAGCCCAGCACAGCTCCTCTCCCCCAGGTGCCACAGGGAGGGGAGAGCAGGAGACACACTTGGCTCCAGCACAGCTCCAACACGGGGCTGCTCCCATTTGTCTGGACACTGACATGTGCACACACACTCCTGCCAAGGATAAAACAAATCCAGTCTTTAAAGAGCTCCAATGTCAGTGCTAGAGAGAAACAAAAGCCCCAGCAGAATTTCCCTTCCCCGGCTGGCACGGGCTCGCTCCAAGAATCCCCACTCCATCATCCTGCCACAAAGCGATATTTAAAGGCAAATAAAGTTCTCTTATCAGAGGAAATTCCTAATGTCAAAAACAACCCAAAAGGGAGTTTAGTGCTTGAAAGGCAGAGATTTATAGCCCAGGAGTCCCTCCTGATGCAGAGCTGGGGCTGTATGAGCATACACCCCCCTGAAGAGTGACAAGCATCCAGAGGGACATTTCTGCAAGGGGAGGAGGAGGACGGCTCCGTGCCCATCTCAGCCATGCAGGAGCCAGAACAGCAGCCAGCACACCCCAGCCCTGCCCTGGCCACACACATCACCAAGCCAGAGGACACTCATTAATAATAACATGCCTCCAAAACAGCCCTGACAAGCCACAGATTGGGCAAGAACTGAAGAAACAAGAAATAGGTATTTAAATTTACCAAGCCATCTACAGAGCACAGATCTTGCTGGGGTCAGTCAGACAAGGGGTCTGAGTGCTGGTGTGCAGATATGGAGCAAGGGGATGTGGGCAGCCCTGAGGACTGGCACCAGCTCAGTCCCCCCTCAGCAGGACATTCAGGCAAAAACCTCCTCAGGAGACCCCCAAATGCTCCTCTGGCTCTGGGGCAGCCTCTCCCCCACTCACCAGGGGGATTGGGGTGGTTCCCACTGCAGGCTGGGGGCACCTGGGAACACACCTGTGTGCAGGCTAAGGGGGCTTGGGGGGGATGCTCAGGGAGGAGTGAGCCAGATCCAGCTGGGAAACCCACATGAGGATAAAGCACAGGGGGTCAGAGGCTGCTCTCCAGCTGGGAATGGGCAGGAGGGTGGGATTGTCACCCCTCTCAGGGTTTGCACTGCTAAGGACTGGTGCCATCCAGAATAAAGAAACCAAAGCAGTCACCCAACTCAGTTCTCTGCTGCCAAAAGACTTTCAAGCTCAGCCAAGGGGAAACAAGCATCCTTTTCAAAGAACTGAGGGAAAACAGACCTCAGTGCTGCCCTGGTTCCCCTCTGCAACATACGTGCTGTCAAGGCACACAAGACCCGGCTTTTTTGAGGAGCAGCTTTTTCTGCCTGAGAGCTGGTATTTGATAGGGAACCCCAAGAGGCTTCAGCCCAGGCAGCTGCTTTCTCTGCAGGACCAGTTCTCACAGCCCAACATCTGCCTCTTGGCATGGGAACAGGGCTGAACACCAACCAGCCTGTGAAGTGACACCTTCTCTCTGCTCTAAACTCCCTCCAGCTTTATTCCACAGGGAACAAATGAATGCTCCTGCTGGAATCTAGCACTGCCTGTAGCTGCACAAAATTCCCTGTGGCTCAAAAATACCTGTGCATGTTCTGGCCTCAGGCACAGGGGGTTCTCTGCTCTGAATGAACAGCAACCACAAACACAAATTCAGAAATGTGAGGTGCATCCCCCTCTTCTGCCTCTCTTTTTGCAAAGCCAATAATGAACTGACTGCCAGTAAATCCCATGGAATTTCTAGGGGGTTCTCTTTGTTCTTCAATTTTATCTCCAGCACTGCTGTTACTGCTGCTGAATTTTATTCCAGTTGTGACCACAGTCTTGGGACACAAATAAAGCAGCCAGCCCTGCAGAACCACTCCCCTTCCAGCACAGAAGGGTCATTCCTAATGGAGCACAGAAAATATTCAGGAGTCTGTGATCACAGTGACCCCAAACCTGGAACAAGACCCTTGTCCTGGTATTCTGGGGGATTTTTGTCCAGTCTGGTGAGTCCCCTGCCCCTCCATCCAACTTCCTTATCTTGCAGATGATCACAGCCTGGCCAGAAAAAATAACAGCAAATTGCATGTTTCCAGTGCATCTGCTGAGAAAACTCAGATGCAGAGATGGAGCAGTGGCTCTAAAAATAGAGCTGGCAGAAAAGCCAGACTTTTCATTCCATGTTTAGTTCCAGTACAGTTCTGCCCAACCAATATTGCAAGAGAAATGGTTGGGGTTTTTTTTCCTAAGCCTTTATTTAGCTCCTATTATCAGTCAGATGAATAAAAACCTCTATGCTCCCAGCCACTTCAGACATTTTCTTCCCTTCTTCATGGAGGAAAGAGGTGAAACACCAGCCTTGATGCTCACACTTGTCTCAGGCACTCAGATCCCTTATTTTCCCTACCTCTGAAAACATGCCAGGTACAGCTCAACCTTTGACCAGCCTCTGGAATTCCATAAAACAACCTTCCAGCCAGGAAATTCTGACACTGCTTTAATTAGCAACCAGATTTCTTTGAAAATAGTAACATCTCCACATGGAGCTGATGTTGCTGTTAGTGGTTTTGAAGCAAGTTTCCTTAGTAACAATCTCTTGCAGCTGCCCCAGTGCTTGGAAGAATGGAGGTGAGGGCATTTCCTCTGTGTCCCACACTCCATCCATTTGTGCCTTTAGATGGTGGGCAGCTTTATCCAGCACCAAAATACCATTAAAATATAATAAATACCATTAAAATATAATAAAGACCATTAAAATATAATCCTGATTACTGCCCAGTGTGACAGTGCAAAGACTTAAGGAGCAAAAACAGATTCTCCAGAGAGTCAAAAGAAACTCAGCTGCTTTTGGAGCAGCACCTTCTCTGCCCATTTGCTCATCCATTCTTCTGTGTAAGCAGCAAATGATGGAAAACTCTCACATTTCTTCTCTATTCCTTCCCTCAAGACACTGATTTCACTTTTCCAGCTCTGGGAGGTCCATGTGGGAAGAAGAAAGCTGGCTGGACCAGGTTTGTATCCTGTGTTGCTTTGGTGAGGGAGTTCTGGGGAAGTCTCACTGATACTCCAAGGCACCACAAAGCCACACAGAAACATTCAAAAACCAAAATAAATCTTCACATTGCTGTAACATTGACAACTACATTTCCACCAGCAGCAAGAGGGGCTGTTTTTGGTTGTGGGATTAGAAGGTCTGAGGCTGTGCTGGCTGGGAGGCAGACCCAGCTCTGCTCCCAGCCCCTGCATGAGGAGTTTACACAGCAAACCACTTGCTAATTTTCCACAGGACAGATTTATTACCTTTGGCATTGACTTATGAAAGCAGCACCACGTAAAAACAAAGCAGTTCATCTCTCCTGACCACTGCTCCAGCCCCCTGTGGGGTGTGTGTGTGCAGAGCATCACCAGCACTGCTCATCCCTGCTGGGCATTTCCCTCCAGGGAAGGAAGGACCTGCTGAGCCATGCCAGGCTATGGGCAACAACAACTCCCACTGTTATGGGGCACATGCAAAACCTGCAAGCAGGGAAAGCAGAGAAAGAACTGCTATGGAAAGTGTGGGGAAGCGTTAATTTGATTTCCCCCTCTTTCAAAAATCAAACTATTTTATTCCCTCCCAAGCCCATGCATACCCCTAGGCACTGCCTGGTCCATCCCTGCAGCCACAAGCCCACCTGGGAAACGTGGAGATGTCAGAGCCTGGATGGGGTTATCAATCCACAGGGAAAAGCAGCTCTCAGGGAGCACAGGTCACCTCTGCCCACAGCCATGGACCAGCCCTGGAAACGCTCAGCAGTGCTGGCACCACACCACTGGCAGCAGCTACAGCTCATAAGGTGCCTTTCTGTGCACCTTTTATCCCCACAAACAAATATGCAGGAGGTGGAAAAGCCCTGGAAAGGCAGAGAGCTTCTATCTCACTTTGAATTTCTCTAGGTCAGTGACCTGCCCCTTCTGCATCCTTTGCCTGTAATCATTTATTCTCATGGAAGCAGTGAATTTACTCATTAACAACTTGACTGTCCCCCTGCTGAGCCTCTGCAGTCCTACAGCAGATTTATTTCTCCCCAGCCCATCCATCAAAACGCTTTAATAAAATCTCTCACATTCAGTGTGTGCCTGCTTTTTATTTTCAATCACACAAGAACTGCTTCAACCCTTCCAGGCAGCAAACAAAGGTGCTTCCCCTCCAAGTGGGCACAGCTCTTTATCCAGTCATTTTTCTATAAAAAACTCAAGTGCCTGAGAGCAAACAAACCCCACACATAAAAGCATAAAAGTCTGTGTTTGAAAGAGGGGTGTGCACTGAAATATGCTTTGCCCCCATTTTGCTCTTTTCCTCACAGCAGCTCCCGGCTTGTTCTTTTATGTCTGTGTCTCAAATCCTCACTCCTAAAAGTTATGTTTCTCCAAGTTATTCATGGAGGATTACAAAGTTCTGAATAAGAAGGTTCCCTATACTTGTATCTCAATATTTTGACAGCCAGGCTTTAGAAACCATCCCATCCCTTTCACCACAGGGGAAGGACAGAGGTGCAAAGTGGCAGCTATTAAACACCTCAGTAGGGCAGGGGAGAGAGGTGAGCACTGAGAATCCATTTTGCACCAACCTTTTTTCAAGTTTTTCTCTCAAAACTCTGGGGTTTTATTGAGAGAGATCAAAGAAAACACTCTCCATGGAGCCACACATTCAGAGCTACCAGCCAGCATGAAACCTGCTCTGTGCCACAACAAGCAGCAGCAGCAGCAACCCAATACTTTATGCTGTTATTTTCTAAACAGTGCCTGTTCCCTTCCTAAGCAGCTTGGCTTAGATGAACAGCTGATGGAGCACTTTCCACAAAGGATTTTTTCTTTAAACACCACTTCTGAGAAGGATTTGGCTCGCCCACCCATTTCACACACAGCCCTGGCTTTATCTCCACAGCATCCTCCTGTGCAAGTTGTCCTTCCCCTGCCAGTGCCACACACACCTCCTGCCAAAGATCCCTGGGGCACTAAATCTGCAGCACTTGGCACATGGCAGGGCAGAGCAGTGCCATCCCTTGTGCCCTGCACAGTGCTCACAATCTGGATAGCCAAGTTTTAGAAGTGTCCTCCAACAGGGCAGCAGCAAGAGCCTGACTGGCAGCAGGTTCAGCCAGCTGGCACTCAGGAGAGGCACAGAGGAATATCCTGTTAAATCCCTGCCCAGCTGGAGCTGCAAACAGCAAATGCCACACAGCTACAGGTGCAGCATCCAGGGATGCTGACACACCAGCCTGGACGTGGTCAAACACAAGGCAAACCCCAAGAGGCAGGGTTCAGCCCTTTGTGTGTGTCCAACAGCCCACAAAGGTCACCCCAGTAACCAGAGGCATCACAGCAGAGCAAAACTGGTCAGGCCAGAGGGGGATGGCTGGAATTCCTTGGGATGAGGCCTCAGTCACTGCCAGAGAAGGACTTTGCCCACAGCAGCTCTCACTGTACAGTAGAAGATTCCCGCACTTGACTGGAACTTTGCAACATTCTCGGTTGCTGGGCAAAGTGTTAAGTAACCCATTAAATACAAGACTTAAATATTTGTCTTTTAGCCCAAACTTGAGCTGCAACACCCTCAGGGAATGGCTAAGTGGACTCCCCTGTCCTTGGGCACCTTGTAAGGGTGCACTGCTCTGCAAGGCCAGCTCAGCCCAGGAGCTGACTGAGCCCAAACAATGGGCAGAGGGGCAGGTGCCTCCACCAGGGCTCCCAGCCTCTCCAGCTGCTTTAATCCTCCTGCAAACACCATCAGAAACCCAGCACAGGGGTGGCTGTAAAGAGGCCCTTAAAACTTCCTGGTGCTGCAGAGATAAGACACTGTAACTGCATTCAGGATTTCAGACTATTTACCTTGAGGTGTCAATTGTCCTTGATGCTTAAATGCTTCTAGGAAGCTTCTGGGAATGTTTGGTTGGGGTTTTTTTTTTAGCAGTGGTGTCTTCTGGGAAAATATGTGAATTAATAATTAGCTGGCAGGATTAGCAGCAGTTCATACCAGGGTCTTCCTCCCAGTAAAATACAGTATTACATGAGAAGAAGGATAAGGAAAAAAGTGACTCAAAGAAAAAAAAAAAATCCTCTTTTACAGAGACAAAGTGCCCTGATGGCTCTCACTGTGAAGAGCAATGTGCTTGTGTGGTTCAATGTGCAGAAATGAAAAAACCAAAGCTCCTGCAAGCAGCTTCATGCAGACAGGTGAGCAATAAGCAGGTGTCTCAGGAAGATTTGGTATTCTAGAGGAATTTAATTGGGAGGCAGCTAAATAAATCCAGCCACCTACTTCATGAGAAAGAAAAAAAACCCCATGATTCTCAAGGTTGATTTTTGAGGGGCCTTGGGTCCACTGCCTTAATTATCCTCCCTTAAACCAACAGGAGCTTGAGACTAATTTTAGCAAAATGAAAACTACACCATAGCAGAAACTCTTGTAATCCCAGAACATACAGAAAAAAAAGGGCCTTCCTATAAATAGAAAAAGTGGGGAATTCCAGCTTGCTAACACTAACTGGTGTGCTTGCAGCCTCAGTCTGAAATTGCTAAGAAACAGGCTGACTTGAGGGATGTCATCTGCCTGCAGTTATTTGAGACTGTGAGAAGCAGAGTCTCTTCAGGGAGCTGTCACTCCACACTCCAGGAGAGTGGGGTTTCTGTAACTAATGGGAAAGAACTGACTCAGCTTTTAACGCCAGATAGGCTTTGAAAGGAAATAAACAAATTTCCTTGGAGTGCCCCATTCTACCATAGCAAATTCTACACAAGGAGCACAGCTCTGCCCTGGAGGGAGAGGAGCAGCCCCTGTGCCCAGGATGAAGGGCTCACACTGAGCTCCAGCATGGCACTGAACTGGAAATGAATCTTTTAATTCCATCTGGGTCATCCTCAGTGTTCACATGGACAACACTCCTCAAGAGCAGCTGATCCCAGTGCTGCCCTTGCTCAGGGAACAATCTCACACCTGTGAGATTTGTGACTCAAACAACAGAGAGGAGACATGAAGGAGAGGATGGCCCTGCCACAATCTCTCACAACACGGCTAAAAAAACCTGGTCTATCCATTAGTTCTTGGGGACAAAGTGCAGATTTAGAGACAAACCTGTCCCTCTTCTCCTCCCCAGTGCCTGGCCATGGCTGCACAGCCAGCACAGCTGGGGGAGAGCCCAGCCCAGACCCTTCCTTTCTGCCAAGCTGTGCCAGCAGCTGTGGGTATTGTCTGTGAGGCCTCCCTGGGCATCTGCTGCTGGGACAGACAGCAATGGGCTCCAAGTCAAGAGCTGTAACACTTTTAGCAACCACAGCCCTGCCTGGTACCTCCTGTTACCAATGTCTGACAGGGTAGAAACGATGACCTTGAGCACAAGGAAAAGAATTCCATTAAAAACCCACGTTCACTCCTCTACCTGCCAACGACATCACCACCGTGAGAGGGTTTCACCCAGAGTTCATCAGTCACTGCTGCTCATCTTTCCCATTGCCTCAGAGAATGACTGAACAGCTCTGGGTCAATGTGGTTGCAGTGTTCCCCCAGCTGCCTGCGTGCTGACACACAGGGAGCAGTGTCCACAGGCACGGATTGTTTGCTTTTAGAACATATAGGAGGAATCCATGGCTCTGGCAGCGAGTGTGATGGAACCCAGCCATGGAACCAGGGCACATTCCAGAGCCAGATGTATGGGCACAGCTGTGACAGGGCACAGCCCAGAGCCTCTGCTGTGCTCAGCTCTGAAAGGAGGCACAGGGCTCATCTCACACCTCCCACAGCACAGCCTGCAAGGTGCAAGCCACTCGTGCCCTCATAAATAAAAGTCTGGGTGAAACCTCCATGGATCTGCCTCCCCCGAGCTGAAGCTCCCACACAACCAAGCAGGAATTTCAGCCTGCAAGGGCCAAAATTCCTCAATTTCCTCCAAACAGCTTCTCAGTAAAAAATCTGGTCTGACCTTTTGTACCACTTCACTTCTGCTCTGCAATTAAACGGTGGCACAGCCAAGACATTGATTTTTGCACCATTTCTGTGTGGAAGCAGCGTGAGTTGCTGAGGATTTGGGAGTACTGAGGCAGATTATGTGGTACCTACACTGTACTGCTGATATCTGAACTTATCAAACCCTGTCTGTGGGTAAATTACACCCCAATAAAGATGGGGAGCCTACAGAAACAGAACCCCTGCAGGCATTTCAAGCCAAGCAAAGAAATTGGTAGATTAAGAAAGGAGTCTGCCTAGTTCTCAGTTTGGGTTCAACCTGAGAACGGAGTTCCTGAGAGATGTAACACTCAGCAATTTTCAAAACCATCTTTCAAGAAAGGATTTTTGTTTGAACATGCCTGAAACCCCCTGGAGCCAGTGTAACCCTGCAACCAGTTCCTGCAGCTCGCTGTACTCCCCATCACCACCCTGCCTTCAACACCTCCCAAACCCAGGCACTCCGAGAGAGAAAAGCAATGCACACAGGAAGGAGACCTCTGACAGAGGGTCAGCAGAACCCTAATGATCCAACACCAGCTTCCCAACAAGCTGGGGTGGGAGGGTGCAAAATCAAGACAAAATGCACAGTGATTAATTTCTCCTCATTGTAGAAGTGTCAGATATCACAAGATGGATTCATGGAACAAGAATGCAGGGGAGGAAAAGCTGAGGAGGGTACACGAGAAACCTTTTGATTTCAGCCAGGTATTAACAGCAAAAATCCTTTAAATGGACCAATATTAAAATAAAAATTAGTGAAGTAATAGATATGATGTCAAACAACGCTGAACATAATGAACTTGTATCTAACAGGTGGTCCTTGTATCTAACAGGTGGTCCCAGTTAAACTAAAACTAAAACTAAAAGCTGTCTCAGGCACCTCACAAGCCAATGCTGTGCAGAGCAGCTGGTGGGAAAAGTAATCATCCTGAGTGGCCAAAAGTTCAAATTTCCTTGAACTTTCCACTCTGCCAGCTCTCATATTCTCTGAAGTACATTATCTCTGCTTGCATGGCTTACTCCAGCCTTTCATTGTTGTCTTATCTCCAGCCTCTTCCTGCCCCAGCTTCAAAAAGAACATAGAGCATCACAGAACAATATGAATGAGCTAAAAAAAATTTATATAAATATATATATATACACCAGCCCAAAATCTTGGTCAGCCAGGCTACCCAGCACACTTGGAGAGGCAGGAGGGGGCTTTGCAAGAAGAGATGAGGAGAAATCATCTCTCCTGGCTGATGAGGACAGGGTAACTACAAAATTCCCCCAGACCAACCTATTTGCAGCCCATCAGTAATGTCAAGCTAGGCAGGGAGCAGGGAAAAAGACAAACACATCTCAGTTATGTTTGTGTCAGCAATATAAACTATGGTCCACTCTTGGGTATGATGGACTAATGCAGCTTATCTACAACTCACAGTGCAAACTTTTTGGACAACAACCCTGTAAGCAGTGGGTTCCTGCAGTTGTGCTTGTGAGAGTGCACCGAGAAGGGTTTCCCAGGAGCTGGAGAAAACAACCTTCTCTGTCTGGCGGAAGAGAACATATCCCAGAGAAGATCTTTTCCTTGGACAACATCCATGCATGACTGCTGGGAGAAATCCCCACACATGTCAGAGCAGCAGGACACACCCCAGGTGGTGGGCAGCCCCCTCCTGATGGCACAGCAGGATCCACACATCTGCACAGAGCCAGAACAGCAATCGGGAATCCAGGAGATGCCTCAAAACACACCTGAGCTGAGCCTCTCTACAGTGTCCAGAACAACAGGTCCTGCAGATCTTCTCATCTACCAGTTAAAAAAAAATACCAAAAAATGAAACACAAAAACAAACCAAAAAGCCCCAAACTGCCTGGTCCCAGCAGCTCCCACACAGTCTAGGGCTTGTGAGTCACAGCCCCATCAGATCCCAGGCTGCTGCTGTGGGATTTTTGCACAAACCTATCTGCCCAGGAAAAGCAGAGTTATGACACCAGAGGAGACTGGAGACCAGCACAATCTCCCCAGATAAGGCCTGGCTGTGGTGAAAGGAAATTGGCTGCTGTGTTTCAAAGCAGAGCTCCCTGGCGAGCACCTTTGTGCACAGCCTGCATCTCCTCCCAGCGCTGGAGCCCAGCAATAAATCCTGGGCTGGACTCTGCTGTGAGAGCCCTCCCTGGGACCTGCTTAATTGGGCCCTTCAGACTCACTTCACATTTCCAGAGAGGCCACTGTGCCCCAGCACTGTTTGCTCATTGAGGGAGCAAACCCGGAGCACCATCCATCAAAGGCTGATGTTAACCAAGAGCACACAGCAATTAGCAATCCCCCAGCTGACTCATCAGGAGCTCCTGCATCCTGCAGGGTGTTCACCTACTCTGACTACACCAAAAAGTCTCTTGAAAAGCAGCTTTGAGGTCATCCAGGCTATTCACATTTTGGGTTATTTTTAGGGCTCCAAATGATGTTGGGATATCCGGGAAGAATTCACAGATTTAGTCCCATTCCCACAGAGTTAAAGACCAAATTGCTCACAAACTCATTTTATCCTCAAGGGTTTTCTCTTAATGCTTGGCTTATACCCTCCTGCTTCTACTGGTATGTTAATTAGTTAAAAAAAAAAAACTTATTAAACGTTATTTTAATGTGAAAATATGCTGCAGTTTTTGTGGTCAAAGCAGATATTTTAAAGCATTTCCCATACTGGGAATAAAGCTTCAGAACATCTAAAAAGTCCCATCTTGCCTTTCCCATTACTTTTGAGCTGTTGTTTCTCACAGAAAATGTGAGAAGCAAAAAGAATGGAATCATTTTTAAAGGTACACAGGCAGGATAGAGCACAACAGGTGATTTAGAATCCAGGTTGGGCTTTGTAGAGATGGCAAGTACAACACTAAATTGTGTTACTGGGGTAACTTGCCCAACATTCCCATTTGGATCCCTGTGCCTCCTCACACTCCCCAGAGGCCACATGGGCTCCATGCGAGCTGCCCATCCCAGGGGCAGAACAGGGATCACAGCAGAGACCTGGAGAATTCCCAGCCCTGGGAATCAACCACCTTCCCCCAGCCACTGGGCTGCTCCTGCATTTCCTGTCAGAAACACTGCAGGTCTATTGTCCAGCTTGGCTCTTTCAGTCATCTCATCTCCATGGTGGGGCTCATGCTGGCTCATACTCCTACAAATCTTAATCAGTCCACAGCATTTTTGATGTTTTTTTCCTTCCATACTACAAATTATCATCTACAGCATCAATTGCTGCTGTTTTGCTCCCAGGAGTCCTTGATGGATGCACCCTGGTTACAGCACCACTGCCATAATTTATGTCATGCTGTTACCATCAATGGCAGCTCCCATCTCCATCTTTCCCAAGACGATCCCCTCAGATCTGGACACTGTTCACTGTCACAGCTGACCCTGGCATCACCATCCCCTGGCACCTCCAAGCTGGATGCAGTGACTGCAGACAAACTCTTGCAGATGCCCAAATTTATCTGTTCTAACCCCACGCACCTTCTTGATCAAAGAGGAAAAGTAAGTGCCAAACTTCAGCAGCTCAACCACCCAACATGAGCTGGAATGAGTGCTGGATGACATCCTGCAATTCCCTAAACTGTGGAAGTGCCCAGGCCATGCTGGCCAGGAGCACTGGAAGCAAGCTGGAGCATCCTTGCTAGGACCAAAGCCAATGCTGGCAGAGGATGGAGTAATCCACAGAGCTGGAATTCACCCCTCCTCCTCTTAATCCAAAATAGCCCCATTGCTGGCTCAACAGGCTCAGCCCAGAGCTCAACTGCCTTGGGGTCAGATGAGGAGAAAGGAATCGTAGGAGGCAGCTCTAAGTGGCAGGGCTGGGAAGTTAATGCACAGGGGCTGCTGAGGATTGCTGCGGGTCTCTGCTGTGGGGCTTGGTCCTGCAGGCAGAACCAGACACCATAATCCAACAGAGTGACTGTGCACAGCCTGGGGACAGCTGAGTCCCTGCCCTGTCCATTACACTGGTGCTGGCTCCCCACAGCAGCGATCTCTGCTGCCCAGAGAACAAACCACACTAACTCACTTGTCCACAGCAGATTATGCTGTGGAATATTTATTGCCTCCCCGATCAGAAGAAAGAAACATTTCTCTCTGGGACATAATGAAGAACACATTTCCAGCACTTAACAGCTGGAAGCTGGAAAGGTGGCCAAAGAAAATCCCTAACTATTTTTTTTTCCCTTTAAAGTAAGCATCTGGAAAGCTATTTTCTGGGGAAGAGGAACCTTCCTAAATCAATCCAAGGAAAGAGTCAAACTTGGTCACAATTTACAGGCAGGGGCTGATAAGATCATATTGGGAGTGTGATATCAACAACATGGTTTTTGTCTGCCCCTGTCAGCTTGACTCCACGGGGATGAGGAAAGGCTGTTTTTATTTAATGAAATGCAGCAACTCATGCTGGCAGAGATTTTCAGTATGGTTTTGATCGCCCACTGAAATATCAGGGAGTTTTTAAATCCCCACCCCACATCAATGCAGCTGACACACTCTGGGTGATGCTGACATGCCCCCAACCCCTTGGTGTGTCTCTCCTCTCCCTCAGCCCCAAACTGTCCCTGGGACCAACCAGGTCCTCCAGCATGAACACAGGGAATAACAACTGGCACATGTGCTTGCAAGCAAAACTCTGCTTTGTCCAGGTCAGAGCCTCACACCAACCCTTCCAAAGGATGAGAGAGTCCCTATTCCTCTCCTTGCATGTTAACACCATTAATCCTCACATCCTGAGCACATTTTGAGATCCAGAAGCAGTCATTGATGATAACTGCAGGGCTCCACATTATCTGCCAAGGAAACCCTGTGCCATAGCTGGTTCAACACCTGAAGCTGATGCCAGGCTGCCTAAATGTGCCTCTGCCCAGGCTTCAGAAGGTGCTGCTGGATGGGCACTGCCCAGGCCAGTGCTCCTTGCCCCCACAGCTCTGCACACACTGAGGGCTCTCCCCATAACCACAAGCAGCTGACGAGAACAGAAATGCTCAGAAACTTTGGATGAGATGCCTGGGAAAATGTTTCTCCTCTAACTTTCATGACAGGTTCAAATTCTTTCAGAGGGAGGGCTAACGAGGGTTGTTTTTAAACAGGGGCTGTGTTGTTGTAACCAATAACAGGAAATTGATAGCTTGCAGTGTGGTGGGGCACAGGGCAGTCCCCCTGGGGCAGGCAGGCTGCTCACTGTCCCCAGCATGGCCATATCCTGTGGGCTGGCTGTCAGGGCTGCCTGTGCAGCAGAGCCTGCACAAAGCACCAAAACACCCAGCAGAGGGAAGGCAGAATCCAGAGCCAAAGCCTTTCCCGATGCCCCATCCCATGTGTCCTGTAGCTGTGGGGAAATGATGCCTGAAGCCTTTGTCCAGGTTTGTTGCAGCTATGCTGAACACCAAAGGCACTTCTAAAAATGAAGCGTGCCACATCCCTCCCCCTCCTCAATCCCTGCCTGCACACACCAGCCACCGGGAGAAAAGATGCTGCTGGCAAATTCAGGACTCCTCTCAGAGCAGCAGGGTTAGCTCACGCTGTTCCCCAGCATTATCCACCCCAGCATGGGCCCGGGCTGTGCCAGAACAAACAGCACAGCAAATAAACAACAATGAACACGGCGCACGCTGCGCACACGTGCGGGCACCCTGCTCTCCAGACATCCCCAGCAGCCTCACTCTGCTCCCTGTAAGCCCCAGGCTCCTCTGACCTGCCCAAAGCAGGCTTGCTGCTGACAGAGAAGCTCAGCCCAGCTGCAGCAGGTTCACTCTGCTGAGGACTGGTGCTTTCAGCACAGCTCCAGCCACGCTGCTCACACAGGTTTGGCACACAGAGGAGCTGCAAAGCTCATCACTGGAGTGCTGCTGCTCAGCCAGCCCCAGCCAGGGCAGCACTGACCCACCTGCTCACATTTCTCACAGAATTCCTGGCCCAGGCAGCAGCCAGGGATGGGAGGAAGTGGCACAGCCCAGCACTCCAAGCCCATCCATGGGTGCGTTCCAGGTCAGGCTCCTGACCCAGTTCCAAACCCAGGGGTTTATTTGCAGAGCACAGGGAGCTGCAGCACCAGCCATGCACCTGTCACCCCCTCCCTCCCTTTCAGCAACCTGAGCCAGGGCCACCACACCATGGACACGCTCACATCCTGTCCCAGCCCTGGGGACACTGAGGCACGCAGGGCAGGAATGCTGAGCTGCACCACGACTCACTGGGATGGGGGGAAATAAACCCCAAAGCCTTTCCAACACCAGCACCAAAGACACCCCAGCCATCTCATGTTTCCTCCTTCCTGGTAGTGTAGGGACATGGTAACTGATCAGTCCCCCCACTGCAGAAATCCAAGTCCTTATCTCCACACCCTGCACAGAAAATAACATCACCAGGGGCAATTCACTAGCCCTCAACACAAGGAAAAAAAGGAGCAGAGCTCATACACCAGTTATGGATACAGCATGAACAGGGGATTAGAAACTCAGCACGCCTGGAACACCCAGTGCATGTCCTCACTGGACATGTGTGCAGCCATCAGCACCCCAGGCATGGGGAGTTCATCTTGATCAGGCTCTGGGATTTGCTCTGGTTCAGGCAGGGACAGGGCACATCACCCCACAGTGCTGCTGAAACCTGGGATCTGTGCTGCTCCTTGCAGCAAGAACCAAGGACACGAGGTTGGTACTTTGCAGATGGCAGTAGCACTGTTGTAGCACATCATGCCACTAGGAGATCAACAAGAAGTTTTTACTGATCTTTTATTGGTGTGAATGTTCCAAAATCCCTTTAGAGCAGCCAAATAATAGTAACAATAAAATAATTCTACCCTTAAACACTCCCAGTTCTTTAGGAGGCAGAGCCCTTTGAGTGCAATTCAGCATTGAACACAGCCCCATGTGTAACAGTGACATGAACACCACGGGGTCTGCAGTAAGTGGCTATTGGGAACAAGTGGGATTCAGCAGGACACCAACCTGAGCAGCCAGACAGCAGCACTTCAGTCCACAGGAGGCCACTGTACTGTAAGCATCTGCTCCCAAGGGGAGCTTTATAAATATTTTCCAGGATGAACATTTGTAAATAGTGTCTTTCAACACGTCTTGAGAGCAGATTCCTGATGTCCTGTTTTCAAAAGAGAATCATCATCTTCAAAGGCAGGGAGGGGAAGCCATTCATGCAGACAGCACAGTACAAGCCCTGCAGTTTGGCACTGCTCTCCAGGGCTGCTGAGGTGGGTGCTGGCACTAGGTGTGCCAGAGCCTGCCCTGCAGTGCTCCCAGCCCTGTTCCAGCACAGGGCACATCACCCTGACAGCCCCCAGCAACCTGATCTGCCTGGGGAAACGTGATCAGCTCCATTCCCTGCTGCTCAGGGACAGGGGCACAGTCTGTGTGCCAGGATCACAGCAGAGCACACTGGCATCTGCCTCGGAGCCTCAGGGCTCAGGAAATCAATACACAGACCATGGGAGTCATCTTGTCTCCTCCACTCTCTGAAGAATTCCCTCCCTTCCTTCTCCCCAGCCACAAAACCCTGCCCTGGGTGGTCCCTTCCAAGACTGTAAATTGACTTGTTGAAAGCCTTAGCAAAAGCAAGGTCAGATGCCTTACAAACACAGAACTGACAGAGCTGTACAACTGTCCAGACGTGATTCCAAGGATATGCACATCCCCACAGCTGCTTGCACCACAGCAGGCACTCACACCTCATCCAGGTGTGCTCACACTGCACAGGGCTCCCCCAAAACAGCACCTGCAGGTGCAGCACCTGCTGTCATGGCCCAAACTCTGCACCTCACCTCTGCCTACAGACTGGGGTAAGGGTGGGGAGAGCTGTGGAGCTGCTGCCCTTCCCTGGGGATGGCAAATTCCACAGGATTTCACAATATCCTTATTCTGGTTGTGAATAAAGAGGACAGAGAGCAGTGACAAGACCTGACAGCAAGCAGCAAGACAGCTTTCAGTCTTTTTCTGTCACCTGCAAACCACACAAGAAACTGCAATTCTGGACTGCATCAGCACACAACAAATCCCACTGCCTCAGACCCTAAAACATAAAATCACCTTGCAGAACTCCCAAGTGCCCAGCAATTTGAGAAAACCCAACTGTCCTACAGGTGCCCTGAGCCTTGCCTGCTGCTGTTAAGCCCCACAGCATCACTGCAGGGCAAACAGGCATTTACAGCCCCTCCAGGCTCCCTGCTCCCACTGCCCAGCCCTGGGAAGGAACAGAGATAAGGGGAGTGCTACAGAAAACACAAGGGCTTAAGAAAGCTCTGATTTAGTGCAGATAAGAGGTCTGGGTGGGTAAGCACACACCACTGAAATAAAGACCACTGCTGAAAGAAGGGCAGGCATATGGGATGGCACACGTCCAGGGTGGGGGCACAGCACAGGTGTGTCTGACTTCAGAGGTTAAAAAAATGAAGTTTTTAAGCAATATCTATGTTGTTATTCTCATGGCAACTCATCCTGATGAAATATACCCAACAGGCCTTCATGGAAGGGGTTCTCTGTAGATTCCTTGTGGATGCCAGAGCAGCCCAGAGTGGGCACACACACATTTCAGGCAGAAAGCAGTTCTGGTATAAAATGGTATTTAAAAAAATGGTATAAAATACACAGTGCAGAGCAGCATCCTCCCCCTGCCCTGGCTGATGTGTGTGAGCACAGCCACACCAAAGCCCCCAGCACACTCTTCTATAGCAGGGGCACAGATCTGCTACCAAAACTGCTGGGGAGCTTCCAGCAATGAGACACATGGACAACAGCATGGTGGGGGAAGAAAATAAAGGATAAACTGGGCAGAAAAATCACATCTGCAAAGACAGGGCTTGCTGTTGCAGAATGAGCTATTTGTCAGGTGCAGGGAAAACTTGGGACACTCAATAGGAGATCAGCAAGCTCTGTTTATTGAAGAGAGCATCAGACACTTATACAGCAAGTAATAAGCTCATAAATATTCTGCAATTTACACTGTCTATTGGCCACACCACAACATCAGCTCCTCTTCATTCTTTAAAAGTTACATCTCTCTTTTCTCATGTCTCTTTCACTATTTGTTATACTACAGCAAAGCTCAAAGACACTATCTTGCAAGTGACTTAGAATTAGCTACAGCCTTGTACTTTTCTAATTCTTAGCTACTTTCTTAACAGCTTGCTCTATCAAGAGGCAATCCCATGTCTGCAGCAAGCTCAGAGGCAAAGGGAGCCTGCTAAAAACAAAACTGCAACACCTGGGGCTCTGCAGGGTCTAAATGAGCTCCACTCTGTACCCAGTGACTCCAAACCAAGCTGCCAGCCCCAGGGACAGCACAAGCCAGCTCAGCACAGCCCTTACCCTGAGCACACAATTCCCCAGGCTCCTTAATGAGACACACTAATTTTTCACACTGTTAAGGGCAAAGCAAACAGCTCAGACATTTCTGTTCCTACACCAGGCTCTCGAGCACTTTTTGCTGCGTATCTTATCAGCAGCCTCAGAGCCTCTCGAAGCCGTTTCCAGACTTTGGCCTTCAGAAACCTGCAGAGGGGGTGGAAAAACCCTCCATTCATTCTCACCACAGCACAGCACATTTTCAAGAGGACATTCCTACCATCCAGAGCAAACAAATGTTCCCAAGTGTATGTTCTGTGGGGTTGTTTGACTTGCAGCAAGTAAGATCAATACAGGTTCACTGCACAAGGTATTTAAATATTCTTAGAGGAGTTCCTGGGCCAGTTTAGAATTAAAAGGGAGAAGCCAGACAAAAGAATACTTGTCTGTGATTTAGACAGCTTGCAAGCTGGTTTTTACGCCCAGTTTTACAAGCACAGCTCCATCAGTCAGGACAGGCTCTCCAGAGCATGCTAGGAGCTGTACAGATCTGGGACCTGCTCCATCCAGACATCCCAGGCTCTGCAGTACTAAAAATAAAATTAAAAAAATAATATAAAAGAGCTATAGTAAGACCCTTCTCAGTACTGCCAAAGCCTTGCTGATTTGCTAAGTCTGGCTAAATCACAGGCTGAAAAAAGAAACACTCAATACCCTTCCATAGGATACAAACAGGATTTTGTGCTTTGCATGAGACTTGAAACAGCATCTGCTGCTTCTGTGGGCAGCAGTGAATAACATCTCTGTGACATTCCCAGTTTTCTGCAGGTCCTGGGCAGGGATGTCAGGATCTCACTAAAACACAGCATCTGCACAGATAAATGCCACCTGATCTATGACAAACATGAGCCAAATCTTGTGTCCCACAGGGCACAGTGGGCAGAGCTGTCTCACCCCCTCTACACAACACCCCAGACACTTCAATTCACTACTTTTCTTGCCATTATCAATACAGCTCCAAATTTGTGACAAAAATGCCTTATGCCTTCATGGAGCACACACTAAGCAGAGCCTCCAGCTATAACACACTGAATGGTGCATGGTCAACCAGCATTTTCACCACTAAATTGTACTTCACCACTGAATTATACTAAAAACCCCAGGCCTGTTGCATCTCAGATCTCAATTCAACTAAAAAACCCCCAAGACCGATTTCAACCTTGACAAGGCACAACTTGTACATCTGTGACACAGCAATTTCCCATCAAAGAGAGGATTTCAGAGCCAGCCTGTCTGTCACCTACCCAAGTCCTCTTTTTCCTTGCATTTATGGGATTAAAAAAAATAACACATGTCATACATTTCACTTCCAGAGCTGCAGGAAATCCACTCTGAGTTGCATGCCAGCTTCAGCTCCAAGGGTTTCCTTGGGCTGTTCTCTCAGCAATGAGAAGAACAAAATCTTGGCAGCAGGCCATGCTACAAGTATTTCCCCCAATTCCTGGGATGGAGTGGATATCCTGTCACAAACCTGCATGCATAGGAAGGGTGAGGAGAGGAAGGAAACAAGAGGACGAATTAGCTAAAAACTGGCACAACGTGAGAGGTCTCAGCTTGCCACCAAAGCCCCTGAAAGGCTTTTCATTTTAAATGGCCAAGTGCCAGTGATGAATGACTCACGAGCCTCAGGAAGCCCAACTCTACAGCAACCAAAAGGAGAATATTTAAATCCTTCCTCCACTGGATTTGGGAGGGCACATGGATGCTGAAGTTCTGACACCCGATGTGTGTCTGGTTCTGAACCCAGCTCTTGGAGTTGACAAATGCCTGTCTTTCCTTGTATTTCTCAGTTCACCATTTCCAGGGCCAAGTGGGTTTGGAAAGCCCCTCTCTGGGTCACTGTCAGGCTTCAGATCCCATGTGTACCAAAATGACTCATTTCCAACAGGAAAAGTGTATCTTGTATGAGGTCCCTGCACCAAACCCCAGTGCCCCCAGCTTCCAGCAGCCCTTTCTGCTTTTCTGGAATTCCTCTGCCTTCCTGGAATTCCTGCAAGCCTTGACAGCACTGGCTTTAAAGCCTGGTGGTTAGCAGATTCCAACAAAGCCAAACTCCACACATGCAAGCAGGTTTATTCTTCTAAAAATCTGCATCCCAGCCGTGCAGCACGTTGGCATTTGTCAGCAGGTTTCCATCCCCACTGTGACACAGCTGACCCAACAGCAGCACACAGCAGGGTCACAGCAGGATTAACATTCCCTACAGCACTGCTAACACCAGCACAGATCTGCAGCCACAGGGCTTCTGTGGATGGAGTTCTTGCTGCTGGCCAGACCTACAGGGCTCACAAGAACACAGGGTTTGCCCCCAAGACCCCCTTGTATTTCCAGCCCTGTTTGCAGAAACTTGAAGCAAGCCCGCTCCAAGGCAGAAAACAGCAACTGGAAGAGAAAGAAATAATGAAACCCCTTCCTGGAGTCCAGCCAAAATCTTTGTGCCCACTGAGTTTGGGTGGATGCAGACTTTGCCAAAGCCTGGAATAGGATTAAGGAACAGCTTTAGCAAACAGCCAGGACAACAACAGTGAAGTCACAGTGAAACCAGCATTACAGATTTCTGTTTGCAGTCATGAGCCCGTGTTTACAGTTTGCAGCTATGTGCAAATACCAGAAAGCCATTCTTTTCCTCTTCCCATTGGGGCTTGGCATTAGGCACATCTAACCAGATCCAAGAGATGCCTACAGCAGCATGCCAGCTGGATTTTGGGCACAGGGCTCCAGCCCACAGTGATGGGAACTTGCAGGAAGCCATAAATAGAGCTCAGCTGAGTGTGTGTGTGTGAGGGAGAGCTCTGCATCAAAGCAGGCAGAGAGAGAAATGGGAAAGAGAAACTAAAAATTAAATTGTGGCATTCTCAGTTTGGCTGTTTGCTTGTCCCTGCATGGGTTACACAAACAACCACTGGCAAGACTCAGGATGCCAAGCAGAAGATGCAAAGTGATTCTCAGGCAGGGCACAACAACTAGAGCAAGATATACACACAAGCTTTGCCAGGAAATCTGCTCCATCAAAGGCACAGTTTACAGCACACAGCTTCATGGAAAAAGCCATCAGTGAGATGCAAATCTTCTAGCATAAAGGCAAGTTCTTCTAAGGGAAACTGCTGTAACTTCCAGATAACCATGCAACAGGAGCCCAGCTGGTTTAACCCTGCTGCTGAACCCAGCACATGGCTGGGAACAAGAGGCACGGTGCTTTCTGCACATCACCTCCCATGAATGTTTTGTTGTTTGACAGAGGGAAGGACAAGAATGTCAGACTACCATCCTAACACTATTCTCCAGGAGCTCTGACTGACAAGTCCTGGCAGGACCTGGTGCACAGCAATTGCTGCCCCAGTGCCTGCTCATCCTCTCCCTGCCTTGCCAAAGCCCTGAGGCCAGGCTGGGGTGCCTGCAGGGAACAGCAACGTGGCTTCCTGCACTGCACAAACAGGAGCTGGCACCCTCCAGACCCACCTTCCATTAGCACTGACCTCATGTTAACAAAGGTGTTTTTATAGTTATGCTTGGCAAGTGCTCCTGTGGGGAACAAAACGTCATTCCTCTCATTCTTGTCACAGTCTCTGGTGACCAAAGAAGCCCCAAACCAGAGCTCAGCCCTTGCCTCGTGCAGAGTCATCCATGTGTCACTCCCAAGGCTTTGTCCCTGCATCTCCCAGAATGACTCATCCCTGCTCCCATCTCTCCTCTCCAGGATGCCCCAAGAAACAAAACCTCAGTTCCCAGGTCTGTGGGAAGAGGCCACATTTCCCTCATCAACTGATCTGGAGCCTGCTCTTAAACCATTTAGAAGATTCTTCCCCAGCACACCAGGCATGTGCCTTCCCACTGATCTCCATTTTCATCCTATCAAACGGGAAGCAGTGAAGTATTTATTGCACTGCTTGGCATTACACATGGGAGGGGAAGTCTGGAATTTGAAGAGCACTGATTCCAGAAAACAGGAAACAACTGAGGATCAAGGCTGGGCACAGCCTGAAGGGCCACGTTTATGACTGTAATAAAAGGATAAGGCAGAGATGAATGCAGGGCTGAGCCAGGCTTGGTAAAGCATCAAAAGAAAGGTGCAGGGGGCTAGAACAGGCTTGAAAGAGCAGAAAGCTGAGTAGGCAGATGATCAAGAGTGTATTTAGCATCCTCCCTGCCAGCCCTGTGGATGTGAGCCAGGACATAGCTGTGCTGGAGCTGTGGAGGGCAAGGACAGCTCCTGGAACCGAGCCCCAGGAAGCAGGAAAAGCTCTTGAGGGGCTTCTCATCCCAACCAGGACAGGCACCAAGAACTGAGCTGGCTAAGCAATGCCACAGGATGAGCCTGGCTGTCACAAAGAGCAGGGCTGGCAGTGACTGCAGGACACAAGTTCATGGACAGACAGCACCCACAGGGCTGAGGGAGGCTCTCACTTGCTCAAAAAGTGTCAGACAGGAAAGGGCTGCACAGAGCCAAGCCAAGAGCCTGACTCAAGGAATCATTGATTGGGCTGGTGCTACACAGGCTCCTGCACAGAAAATGATGGAGATAAAACACAGTAATCCTATTCTGCAGGTGGGACAGAGCAAAACACAGAAAATGGTAAACCACTCGATGGGATACAGCATGCTCTGTGTCAGAGCTGTCACCTCTCTGGCTATAGAGACCTCCCCAAAAAGCTCCCTGTCCATCTCCCTGAGGCAGTAAAACAGCACCAAGAGGGGCTGACCCAGGCAGTCCCACTCTGATTTAGCTCCCCTGGCACAGCCAGGCACGGCCAGCAGGGCTGACCCCGAGCACGTGGAGCCACACGCACACCCCAGTCAAGGCACACTCTTGTTTCCCAGCCCAGCCAAGCAGACACTTTCCAGGAGAACAGCAAGGAATTACCAGGCTTGCCTTCCAGCTATTCATTACAAACTAAAGCCTGCCCTGCTCCAGCCTGACCTCTCTCCCCAGCCCACGCTCACCCCAGGGCTCTCTCCTCAGCTTTGAGGAATCCCAGGGAGCTGAGAAGAAGGGACAGGCTGGAGGAAATGAGAAGCTCCACGGCAGGAGAGCTCACTGTCAGCCTCTTTGTTTCTCATCACACCAACGTTATAAATAGGCAACAACACCTCGGGAGAAACTAGAATGGAAATCTTGCATGCATTTCTCAGAATCAGCAATTATCCTTTCATCAGTCATTACCTGGAGCTGTTCTGGGGTGGGGGGAGAGGCTGAGGCTTATTTTAACACCTGGTTCAGGTCTGGGCAGAGCAAGCACAGCCTCTGGGAAGATTTAGCTGTTGAAGCACAAGGGTCATTTGTATGAGATGCAAAGAACAGGCAGAAACAACCTCCTGAGGCCACAGAAGGTGCCACAATGCTGAGTGACCTGCCCAGAGCCTCCCTGTGCTCAGCCTGGCACACGTGAGCCAAGGCAGGTCTTTGGGGATTCACATGCTACAAGGGAAATCCTACTCACTGCAGCCCTGGAAGACTGATTTTAAGCAGCACTGGTTTGGTTCATGACTTGCATAAACATAACATACAATTAAAATTCATGTGTCACCAGTGATTTACCCCACAGCAGTATTCTGCACATCTTTTCCTTTAACAGCAAGCAACAAAGAGGAAAGAAGTTTCAGCCCTGGCTGCTCTGGAGCTTGGCATCCAATCTGGCAGGGCTGTTTGAAAAGGAGAGGATGGCTCTGCTCTGGCTGCCAGAGGAGACAGATCCCCACTTGATTAACAACCAGCCTCTCCCTTCCCGCTCACCTGAGCAGCTCCCACACAGCCCTTGGAGCCAGGAATCTGGGGGGAGCTGGCACATGGCCCTTCTCGACCTTTCTGTGCTAACTGAAAGCAAAAATCAGCACCAGAAATGAAAAAAAAAAAAATTCAATAGTTGCTGGTCCAGCTCAGGGGAACTGCAGCTTGGAAGAAACAGAAGAGACTTCACAGCTAAGTTAATTTAAACAATAAAGTGTGAAATAAATTGGGAGAGAAGATCCATCCACTTGGGCTGGGTGCCAGCTCCCAGTGCTGCACGCTCTCCCAGTCACACCTTTTGTTGCCCAGAAGAATTACAAATGTACAGCTTGCTTCTATTCTACATCCAGCACTGAACACTCTCTGCAGTTAAATGTGAGCCACAGACCATCTCAGATCAGGGAGCTACAGTTCTAAAACCTACAAAGATCCTGAGTTACTTTTGAAGGATTTTATGGCAATTGGAGAGGACTCTACACAGGAGAAGACACCACAGGCTCAGCTGTTGAAAGTAAAAAAGATTTCTGCTCAGCCTACTTAATGTGCTTTATTTTTAATGCTGCTTTTGCTGCAACAGCCAGAGAACAATTTGGAGAAAGAAGGTCTTTGTTAGAGATTTTACGCCCCAGCCCTTTATTTAAGGTGCAAAAGCTCACAATAAATGTCACGAAGCTCTCCTACCCCTTTCCCACAGTGGTGCCCCAGCACAGTGAGGACCAAGGAGGAGTAAATACCAAATAGTTACTCCTCAGCAGTAAGAGAAGCTAAGAAAAGTAAAAAACATGTACAAAAAATAAAAATCTGGAATCCTGACCCATTCTTGTAATGCTCCATGGAAAACACCAGGCAGGTAAAGCCTGAGGGAAATGGACACTGTGCATTTTCCAGGGGTGAGTGCTGGGGAAAATGCTGCAGGAGACATCCCCAGGGAGGGGAAGGAAAAGAAAAGACTTCAACTTTCCCCTTGTGCACAGCAAGAATGAACAAGAGTGCCCTTGAGGGAAATGTGAGCAGCAGCTTCATCACCCAGAGGCTGTAAGGGCTCCCACAGCTACAGAAATGAAGCTGCAAAAGGAACAAGGGAGAAATTTAAACAATTTTCAGCTGGAAATGCTTGGATGACCATCACCCCTATCCCACACCAAGCAGCCTCTAGGACATCATCTTTATTCATGAAGAACCCTGAGTGTTCCCTTGGGATTTCTGGAGTTAACTCCCTCAAGAGGGGTTTTTCAATGAATTAAGCCAGAGAATGAACATCAGGTTCATCCTCACGTTGAAAGCTTTTGCTGGGAACAGGGAGGTGAGCCTCAAGCCCATCAGTCTGCAGGGATTTCCTTCCAGCTGCCTTCACAGAGGGCTCCTGATACCTCCACCAGCAGCTCCCACCACTATTTCAACTAAATGGGAGGTGAGAAACTGAGGTGAATAAAATTTTAGTGTTTTTACACACAAGGTACTATACTCTGCATCAATGGTGGTGCTTTAGCATTAGGCCAGATCTAACCCAGTCCAGATCTCCCAAAGATGAGCAAGAATTTAATACTCATTAACAAGAACACAGCTCACAGCAAGGATTGAGCTGTCCATGCAAGCCAGCCCTTTAGCTACACCTGCACATCAAACCACTGTGCAAAGCTGGTCCCGAGGGGCCACGTCTGCAGTGCCAAAGGCAAAGGAAGCAGGATTATGTCCTGAAAATCCACCACAGGAAAAACACCCAGCTCCTTTAGAGCCAAGTCTCACACTGAGAGACCAGCAGCCTGCTGCCAAGGGCTGAAGCACCTGGTGTGTTTTGTGTATCAACACCTTCACTCTGGAGCTGGGAGAGCCTGGCAAGTGCAGGTTAACCTGTTCAGAGGCCAGAAAATGCAGCAGCTCTGGCAGATCCCATTGCAATTACTGGAAAACTCAAGAGGTTCTTCTCAAAGCACCCCAAAAGTTATCAATTACTCCCTTGCTGTGACACATCCCAGTGAGTACAAACCCCACCTTGGCACTGGCCCTGGAGTGTGGCTCACAATTCCTTTCATTTCCTTTCCACCTCTGTGAATTACCAATAAATGCAACTCCTTTTCCTGCTTCTAAGCCCAAAGGGAGCTGCATTCAAGGAGTTCTGGAGGTGTCCAGAGGAGGAGGCTTCTCCTCTCTCCTCCGCAGAACTGAATGGATTTCAGTGTTTCTGTCAGACAACTAAATACCTCTGGGGTATCACCCAAAACTCTCTGCACAGCTTCACTCTGGAATCCTGCTGCTCTCTGGGGTCTCCAGGGCCAGCAGAGGAGATGGAAGCTGCTGCCCAGCCACCCTCCCACTGCAGGAATTAACCCCAAGCAAGCACTGGCACGAAGCTCCTGCTCTTGCATGACTGCAAGCATTCCTCCCCCGGAGTTTATCATAAAGCACCAACTATCCATAAACATCTCAAGGAAGGGCTGGCCTGGCTTCACCTTCATGCAAGGAAGATGTCAGGCTCTGGCAGGGAGCCAGCCATTCATGTTTCCCTAAACCTTGTCAGCTCTGACTCAAACGACCTTTTTGGTGGGGGGGGAAAAGAAAAAAAAAGAATCTTCCATCACACCCCTTCCTCCCCCTCCACCCACTGTGGCATTTAATCACAGCAGGATCACAGGGGACAGTTCCCATGGTGGCTGTGAGTCATGGTGTCCTGTCCCTCTGCAGCAGAGGCACGTTCCCATTTCAGCTGGCTGGAGAATCCAGGCAGGAGCAGAGCCTGGAGCTGAGCAGCAGCACAGCAGCTTTAGGAGCCTCCACCACAGCATGGACCTCTGCCCTCCAAGCCAGGCAGGACAGCCACTTTTGGGATTTTGACAAATCCAGATTGTCCAGTGACAGCAGCGTCTTCTCAGTTCTACTCCAAAATCTGAGCTGTGCTTCACATGGTGCCATGATGTATTTTACACCAAACTCATGCAGTGGCCCAGCCATTTATCCTAAATATACTAAGCACAAGGTCATGATTAAAAGCAAGGAAAAAAAACACAACTCCCTCTCCATACTCCTCAGCATCTCCTAAAATCCATTTGACTTTCCTCCCTGGAGCTGTTTGTCATCTTTCTGGCACTCAGACATGGAAACCTTCAAGAGACTTTTCCTCCTTTCTCCCCCACCAATTCTGACAAGAAGAATCATTCCTCCCCAAGGAGGCAGGAACAGACAAGGTACCAGCAGGAGCAATTCCATCCAAACCCCAGCAGATACCTGCACACAGCCCCTTCCCCAGCCATGGTGGGAGCCCTGACCCACCTTGCTGATGAAGGCATTAAGCTTAGGCTGTGAGGAGAGTGTTCAATGTCCTCACACCAGCTGGGTGGCCAGCCCAAGCCATCCTGGAGCTCATTTGCTGGCTGTGAATATTCCTCCTTCTCTCCTTCCCACAGGATTTTAACAACCCTGTGAGGAGAGCAAGCTCCCAGCCAACAAAAAGCAAAGAGCAACAGGCTGCTTAATGAACTGCCCCTCTCCCAATTGCCACAGCCTTGCCAAAGGCTGGAGAAAGCCAATTCCAGCTGGTAATTATGGCTGGAGAGGGATAGAGGCAGCAGGGAAGCAGAGCAGCAAAGGAAGGGGCTGACACCACAACCCTGTGCCAGCCCTGGGTGCCCCCAGTGCCATCAGCACCCCAGGCACTATGAGCCCCCATAGGGACGAAGGCTTTTAGGGGCTGTGAGTCCTTTAAATTAAACATTGATTGGTCCAAGGGCTCTCTAGATTGATACACAGAGCAAGGAGAGGCTTTGTTTGCCAGCCAAAAAAAATGCCCTGCTGTCAGACACGCCTAGGAGGGCGTTGCTACCTGTGCAGCTCTCACTGGAATCCCAGGAATTTGGGAAGCCTGGCTGCCAGGTACATGGCCTGATCCTGCACCTGCCCTGCTGACCACACTGGGGCCCAAGAACTTCCCTCTCCTCTATCCTTTCAACCAGAGTCAACTTCAAAAGGAGGAAATTGGCGATTCTCTCACATTTAATCTGTTTCTATTGCCTGACCTACCAAAACAAAGCAGTTAAAAGCAAAGAACTGACTCTCACCAGGAGCACAAACAGGTGATTATAGCAATTACATGCAATGAGGCCGTGTATGAAGGGGAAGCCACTAAAACCAGCTGAAGATTTATTTAGGCTTGTGCTGCTTTTGGCACCAGCTGGGTTTATCACGTATTGCAAAGGTGACAGGGAAGCAGAGGGTCTGTGAGCCCAGAGAAAATGGCAGAAACATTTCACACCAGGTGAAGCATCTGCCACCAGCACCACACATGCAAATTCTGGTATCAGTCCTGCAGAAATGATGGTGCAAACAGACTCAGGAGAGAGAATGTCAACGTAGACCAGCTCAGTTTTAACAGCACTGAAGTCCTCCCATATTATTCCAGGTTCTGGCTCCCAGCAGAGCAGCTCTGAAGGCTGCAAACCCCCAGGTGAGCCAAGCCCAGCAGCTTGCAGGCACACTGGGCAGCTGGGTTAGCTCTGGCCCAAAGCCAGAGAGCTGCCAGGGACAGGGACAAGAGGAGGAGAAGCTCCATTGCAGGCTGGCCCTTGGTCACAGGGGAGTGAGTGCACAGCCATGCACATCCCTGCCAGCTGGGATGCTTCTAAAAGACAGACACAGCAGATGCCACCTCTGCTGGGGAGGGCTCAGCTCCAGCAGGCTTTGCCCACACAAAGCTGCACTGCAATGGAGGTTATAAAAAACATTTAATTATGGCCAGAAAAACGTGGGACAGAGCAGTCAGGTATCACAGCAATGCAGAAAATAGAGGGTTTCATTCAATTCAGAAAATACAGCTTGCTAGTGCAAATTAAGATACAGAACGTGTTGTTTGCATCAACTTAAAGTGTGGGTGCCAACAAGTACATGAAAAGGCTCAAAACCCTCACAACCACCCAGTGTAGAATCTGGGCTGCTCAGAACAGCATCCCTTCTGAACTTCAGATACGCAGAACACTGACAAAGGGTCCCAGACTCAAAGGAACTGGTTACCAGAAGCAGGAGTGTCTGAGGGAGAAGCTGCACTGCAATGGAGAGCAGAGGCTCAAACTCCATGGTCAGCAGCAGAGATTTCACTGCTGCTGGTACAGCACAGCTTGAGGCAGCTGGCACTCATGGAGAGACCAGATTTATGAATGCTGTTTGGCAGACTCCAAACGAGTGCTACAGCAAGGCAAGGAGCAGAGCAGAGCCAGTCCTGGGGACTCAAGTGTGTGTTTGAGGCACCTAGCTGAAGGGTACACCATCAATGCAGACTGGCCATCTCTGGATGTAAATTTGGAGTCAGGCACTGTGCAAACTGCACTGACAAGTGAGCCTTGACTCTAGCAGAGAGAGTGAAATATCCACATGTGAAGTCACTGTAAAGTTTTGGTATCTGAAAAATCTCAAAATCTCTACAAAACAAAGCAAACTCCCAAAGGGGCTGTGACTCAGCCCCCAAAAGGCTGCTGAGCAACCACAACAAACAGGTCTGCTGGGGGAGAGGTGAGCTCCAAAACTGCCCCATCCCACAGACTTCTCTGCCTTGCCACCATTAGAGAGCAAACATCCACTGTCACCCTTTGTCTTTTATAGGAAGACCTTCAGCAGGGACTGGCTGTTTTTTTAAAAAGTTGTAAACACACCAGTTAAAAGTTTTAGAGCCTTGAATTTCTCAGGGCTGCATTTTCCTATTTTGGGGTGAGGCCTTGCTAAGTGTCCCCCTTTGAGAGGGAGGTACCCTCTAAAGGGAATGGTACCTGCATAACCTAATGAGTTTCCACAGGAGACTCAGCTTTTAGGGAAGATCTAAATAATAACAACAAAGAGCACAATGTAGTTAATATGACAGACAAGACGTTTTCCCTTCTCTATTTTAACCAAACTTAACCCTGTCATTAAACAAGTGGATTTTGTTCCACACTTCCAGCAAGGTCCACTAAAGGATTTTAGAAGCAGAAAAGCTGTTCCTCACCAACACAAAGACAAAAGGATTTGTTTTACCTGTCCAAGGTCCAGGGTGACGTTGACCTGGTTGAACTCCAGCCCCCGGGACAGAGGGGGGCTCTGCCACCAGCGCTCGGTCCCATCGATGGCATTTGTGATGGGGTGGGCCTTGTTGCTGTTTGCAGAGGAGCAGATGTCACAGTACTGGCCCTGGCAGAAAGCACAAAAAACAACATTTAATTCTGGCCAGAAAAATGTGGTAGAGAGCAGTCAGGTATCACAGCAATTCAGAAAATAGAGGGTGTCATTCAATTCAGAAAATGCAGCCTGCTAATGCCAATCAAGATACAGAAAGGTTTGTTTGCACCAATTTAAAGTGTGGATCCAAAAAGGCACATGAAAAGGCTCAAAACCACCACAACCACCCAGTGTAGAATCTGGGCTGCCCAGAGCAGCATCCCTCCTGAATTTCAGATATGCAGTGAATGTGGACAAAGGATCCCAGACTCAAAGGTTACCAGAAGCAGGAGTGTCTGAGGGAGAAGCTGCACTGCAATGGAGAGCAGAGGCTCCAACTCCATGGCCAGCAGCTCCTGTGCTGGGGCTGCCACTCTCACATACCCCTGCCCAGCACCATTCAGTCATTTCCATGCCATGTCTCAGACTGGCAGCTCCTCTGCCCAGCTCCCTGCAGTGTGTTTCTTGCCCACCTATTCAGCTCACAATATAGCTCTTTCAGCTGCATTATAGCTCTTTCAGCTGCATTTTCAAGCTCAGTCTCGCAGCCAAGTTCCTTTTGCTGCTGATGCTGCAATGCAAGGCCAGAAAGGGACAGCCCCAGCTGTCAGCTGGCCAGGGACTGCCACCACTTCTCTGCCTTGCTTTTGTGGCCTGGGGTGGCTTTGTCAGCTCCATGGACACGCTGCCAGAGAAAACAACCCCACAACTTCAACAGCACCTCCTGAGCAGGATCAGACAAAGCCCTGAGCTGTTAGTGGCAATTCTTTCTCTCTCATTAATGGACAAATGAATCTGACCCACGCTCAAAGAAACCTGCAAAGCCCCCTGAAAACTGGCAAATTGCTGTGTGGAGCCACTGTTGTGTCACTTGAATTGCTGCTACAAACAGCCTGGAAGGGAGCTGTGTTAGAGGCAGTTTTCCTTTTAAAGGCACAGTTATCCCCAGGCAGGAATGCTGCCCTTGCCTGCCCCAGCTGCAGCCAGTGTTAATATTGCACCAGGTACAAGATCTCAAGACAGGCAATCCCCTTCCTACCCAGGCTGAGGCAAGGCAGGGCCACTGCAGAGCACGGGATTTTCCAGATCCTCCAAACTCTGGAGCAATCTCAGTGCAAATGAAAGATTTCACAGCATTATTCCCCACTACACGTGCTTTGTTACTTACAGACAATAATGCAATACAAGTTATCCTGAACAAAAAACACTTTTAAATTACTTTCCTCCAGAGATGTGAAAATAGAGATGGATAAGCACAAGGCCAAAGAAAAGAGGAGCTGAAGCCATCCAGGTAAGCCTGACATGGACGCAGGGAGCACTCAGTGTACAGAGAGGTCACAAGGCTGGTTTGGACATGCTTTGAGCCAGGAGGGAGAGCAGACCAGATAAAACTGACCTAACTCTCCAAGCTCAAACCTTTAATGGGAACCGGTGCAACAGGTTGTGTGGAAATTTCAGCACAACGCTGAGGTGGGGGGGGGGAAAGTGAGGCAAGGTCACAAAACAGGGATAAATAACAAAAAAAAAAATAAAGTACTTTCATACTTTAAATTCTTGCCACAGATGTAAAAGCCATTTTGAACCCAGACTTCACATTGATAGGAGACAGTCAACTCAAGCTGAGTAAAAATGAGGATCAGCTGCTCCACATTCATAATGCTGCTGTTGTCCCTGCTGGGCTGGGAACACATCCACAGCTGAAGCAGGTTTGCTGTTCAAAGTGGGATTAGGCTCTCTGATGCACCAGGTGCTCATTAGTAGTTTCATTAGAGCCAAACCCAAACCTGACCAGAATCATTTCCAGCTATTTGTGTTTTAGAGCAGCTCAGGCTCCTGCACATTGTGTCAGGTTCTCTACAGGGAAGTTCTGACATCAGCAAGAGGATTTTAATTAAAAAGCAATTGTGAGCAGCAGGCTTAGCAGAGATTGCAGGTAGCCAGAGCAGTTCAGGGGTGGACACTACAGAGGTATGGCCAAAGGAAGAACTTCAGCAATACAGGGAGCTGCAGGGCAGCTCAGAGAACATAAAACTGCCACTATCAGAGCAAACTGCAGAGAGATAAGGAGGAGGTTTGAATGAGGGGCAGCTTCCAGGGACCTGCAGGCCTGATCCTGCTCAGGGCACTGGGAGCTTTGAAGTTTCCCCTGAGCATACAGACCAACTGGGCACCCTGCTGGCCCCTCTCTCAGGGGACACAGGTGGCTTTGTCCCAGTTTATCTGGCCCTGCCGCAACCCAACAGCAGCTCCCCTCACCTGATTTATCAGAAAGCCACAGGGAGCACAGGGCTGCTGGGGATGAGGTAAAAAGGGCAGGAAATGGGGTGTAAAAAGTTCTGTTTGAGACAAAGTGCCTGTTGCAAGCTGCTCCCAGGGCTGTCCCTGCAGATCAGCTGCTCAGGGGCTGGCTCACCATGTGTCTTTCCTGGGGGCAACAACTTGTTCCAAACCTGTGGTTTCACCCAGTTAAACCACTGAAATCCAACACTATCATAGGTGCAAACCCAGAAGAGACACCTACAGAGAGGTACAGCACCAATTGTCACCTGGAGCACTGAGGGCTGAGCCAGATTCCTTCTGCCACACACCAGACAGGCCATGGGATACAGAGATACCAGCACAAATGGTCACTGACACTGCAGCGTATCAAAAGAGAATTCTGAGACATTCAGGGATGAAACAGCTTCAGATTCCATCTGTTGTCAACACCTGGAAGAGCGACAGGGCAGAGCTCTGCTCAGTGCCCACACTGGCAAGGACAGCTCAGGGCTGTGAACAGGCTTCTGAGGAAGGCACAAGCAGCACTGCCTAGAAATCACCCAAATTTATTGCACATTCTTAAATTCTGAGGTCTGTAATTGCTGTAATTAATGCCAGTAACCAGCCTCACTGCTACAATCCTAATCTGCAACAATAATCTGCAGCCCTGCCCCACCCTGAGGAGCAGAGCACCATCCCTGCTGGCTCTGGAACAGCCCCCAGGCACAGGGTGGGATGGGCAACACGAGCACACAGCTCTGCCTTTGCAGGCTTGTCTGTGTTGGAAGACAGCACCTCCAGTAAAGCTTAAAAAAAGAAATCTATGATCTCTCTTCTGCCTTATCCTCCAGACATTATCATTAAGCAGGGCTGGCCCACACTGAGGAGTGAATGTGACAAGGGAAGCAAACCTCCAGGGCAAGTCCCTTTCAGCACACCTCAGCCTTGCTGTGCCTCACATCCTTCCAGACTGAAAAGCCCCCCACAGTTGGAAATGCAGCCTCCTGCCAAAAAGCCCTGAATAAAGCAAAGGAAACTCCTTGAAAAGGTTTACAGCCTTCCCACAAGCTGTGCCAAAACCACCGCAAGTGTCTTTAAGGCAGTTTACTTCAGAAAACTTAATGATTATTGACATTTTAAGACCATCATGTTTAGAAGTCAGTGAACTCCCTTTTCTGAAGCCTTCTATAATGTCAAATTAAACCAGCAGAAAATAGAGAACTAACTCAACTAATTTATTATATACAACTAAATTAATGTTTATCCCAGGTCTTTAACCAAGCAAACGTCCCTTCACCACCGCAGCACGTGGATGTCTCTTGGAAGGTCCCAAGTGGCATTTTTCCAGTATTCCTGATGACAACTCCTTATGCCAGAGCACATCACACAGCAATGAGCAGGTGAATGGAGGGGGGCAGGGGCTCTGGGCTGGTGGGACAGCAGGCACTGAGGACATGCATGTGGAGCTCATTATTGTTGTTTCAGCCCGCTCAAATTGAACACTTCCCTCCCACCTCCCTCCTTGCTTCAGTCACCCGGTGGTGCCAGGACCCCTGAAGGGGATGAATTGGGAACTCTGACCTCTGCTCTGATGCCTCCTGTTTCCTCCCCTCCCTTTTAGGTGCTGCCTGTGGTCATGGAAAGGAGCCACTACAAAAGGAATTTTCTAAAGCTTTCAGACTGAGTGCAGCCCGCTGGCCTGGTTAGTGGTGCTCAGATCAAAGCCCCCCCTGTGCCAGAGCTGCACAGGGGACAGGAGGGGGTGGCTGCAGAATTCCAGAGCTCAGGAGCTGTGTTTGGCACTGGGGGGATGCTGGGGCTGCCCCCAGAGCTGGGACAGCCTCAAGGGGTTATTTCAGTCAGCAGCATCCTTAGTGCTGCGTGTCATGCTGAGCTAGCAGGGTGGCCAGAGCACAGATGGACACACGTGGAGTGATAAATGCACACCCACATTTGCCAGCTTCTCCAAGCAGCCTTATCCTCCCCGTTTTGCTTGGCACATCGTTCACATATTTGTTTGCAAGCACACAGAGCAGAAGTTACTTCTTCACCTTCCCTTACTCCTCTGCCTCACTGGAGGCACAATTACTACATGGAGGTCCCTGTAAGCCTCCTGCTACTGGGACTTCAGGCAAAACTTGTTCTATTTTACAGTGCAGGGAAGTCAGACACGGGGACTTCAGGCAAAACTTCTATTTTACAATGCAGGGAAGTGAGACATGGCTTTAAAAGGTGGCAGAGCTTGCAGAAGGATACGTCAGGTTTTTGCCATCCCGTGACATCTTCAACCATTTATACCACACAGACAGCAAAATTCCATGTCACAACCACACAATGGCTGGAAAATTCCTAGTGCAGCACTAACTCAGGAGAATGTGGGCCAGAATGAGAAAAATGTTTCAGAGATGATCTTGTAACAAAGCCACCCCCACCGAGAGGCTGAGAAAGGCTTGGTCAGAGAAACTGACAGCTTTCCTTGGCTCGTCCTTGTTGTTAATACAACAGGGACAACACCACTGCAACAGGTGAGCGGCACCACGGCTCTCACAACTCTCACAAGCAGAAAACACAGAGCAGCAGCTGGTGGCTCCATGGCTGGCTTCAGGCTGCAGGAGCATTTCAAATCAGAGCTGCTCTTCCCGGCTTGGGCTGCCCTCAGGGGGGACACTGGGTCTGGAGTTCCTGCAACTAAACGCGGTGTTTTACAAGCCCCTTTACAACTGTTCTTTCCTCCCTTCAAGAGAGCCACGGCTGTTTCACTGCACTGCAGCTTTTACCGTCCGCATTCCTGGCTGCAAGCTCCCTCTGGGCAGCTTAAAACGGGACCCCTGAGATAAATCACCTGACACTGGCTTGTAAAATCCACTCTTGTAACTTTCCCCTCTGCTCATCCCAATGCCCCACCGGACGCACCGAGTTAAAACACATCAATGTAAATATTATCAGTTCGAGATGCATCAAAGTAATCACTATCACATTCACCGTAACAATTCCCTGACTACCAAAGGGAATTTAGGTGCTGGTTTGCCCGCGATTTTATAAACACAAAGAACCCACAACTTTAAAAAGAATGAGCGGCGCTCCATTCGAGCAACTCTCGGCAGGGTTGGGAGAGAGCCCGAACACGTGCGTGCCCCCAGCCCCGCTGCTCCGGGGGATGCCCGGGACCAGCCCTCCCTGCTTGTCCCACAACCAGAGCCCCCAGCCCCGACCGCTCCGCCCGGGGGATGCGTGCGAGCACCGGCGGAGAGCGGGGCCCTGCCCGCCCAGCCCCGCTGCCCTCAGCGGCGCACAAAGGGGGGCTCCGTGCCCTCATTCCCGGCCCGGCCGTACCTGGATGGTCTGGTTGGGGTCCCCCCCGGCCACCGGGCCCCCCACCAGCTTGCAGTACAGATCCTCCACGGCGCGCCGGCTGCCGGCGCCCGCCGGCTCCTCGCCGCAGGTGGCGGTGGCGGAGATGCGGGTGCCCTCGGCCAGGTTGAAGTAGGGCGGGTGGAGGCTGTGCCCGTTCACATCGCTGGGGAAGGAGGCGGGCGGCCGGGCGGCGGCGGGCAGCGGCAGCAAGGACAGCAGGGACAGGAGCCACACACCGCCCCGCTCCGCCGCCTTCGCCATCTTCGCTCGGCGGGGCCGGGCAGCGCTGCAGCACCGGCTCCGCTGGCCCCGCTCCGCTCGGCTCTGCCCCTCTCCGCCGCCGCCGCGCTACTTCAGCCCCGGCTGCGGGGAGGGGCCGGGCAGCCCCGCCGCCCCGGTTAACCCTTCACGGGAACCCCCGGCCTCGCTTAACCCTTCACCACCCCGGGAACCCCCGGCCTCGCTTAACCCTTCACCGCTCCGGGAACCCCCCGGCCCCGGTTAGCCCTTTGCAAACCCCCGGCCCCGAAGGAGTGGGGTGAAGGATGGCGCCCCCTCCCCAGGGAACAATGTGCCCATTGTGTCTGCGGGGCTGCGCTGCCCGCGGCGGCTCGCTGGGGTTTTAGCACGGTAAACTCCATTAACCGATAGATCGGGTTATCTGCAGGAAGAACTCGATTACTAATTAACAAAACAGGGGAGCTGGGCTTGACCGAACCCACTTCGCGCTCCTCGAGGTGCGCTGTGGGTTCTCATTTAATTTGGGCAGTGAAAATTTTAGTTCCACTTTCCCCGGAAAGGATGGCTTTGGAGAAATGACTTTAGCTGCTCACCTAAGGGGGAAGGAAGCAGCTCAGCGATAACCCAACTTTCTCCCCATCCACTGGCTGCCCATGGACAGCCCCTCCGTGGTGTGACACATGCACCGTCAGCTCTTTATATGCTGCTGGGGGAAAGACATTTTACAGATAAAACGTGAACATAAATACAGAGCAACACGTAAATTAACTCATCAAACCACTGCTTTGATTTTCTGGCAAACACAGACTGGTCTAAAATCCAATTATTAAATAATACACACGAAATGTTGTGCCTGAACTGGACAAGACTGCATCTTTAAAGCAGGACATACCAAGAGACCAGGTCTGGACTCCAAACACTTGGATTGCTGCGGTATTTGAACCCCACAGGAAGCAAAACAAGCTCTAAAGCATGTCCAGATCTTCACAGGCTGCTGCTGGGCATTTGTTCCTTGCATCATACCATCCATCCTCTTTGTTTCCTATTTTCTGTGGACAGCCTAGGAGGTACCAGTCCTCTTGGAAAAGCTACTTGTCTTAAGTATGGAAAGCTTTAAATAGAAAACAAACAATCAAAAAACCACCCCATTGTGATGTATGTGGCTCAAATATGTAGCTCTACAAACTGAATTTCCACATGGCATGTACCAGCCAGGCTCTGCAATTAGACTGATTTCAGCACTTTCGGGGGCTTTTGAAAGATCCCTCTTGCTGTATGTGGAGCACCATGGATATAAGTGTACATATGGATTGATATAATTTTTATATTTTATATATTTATATATTTATGTTTATGTATTTTTATTTATTTATTTATTTATTTATTTATATCCACTTATATCCACCATGGATATAAGTGTACATATGGATTTAAGTGTATAAATGGATATAAGTGTATATATGGATTTATTGTCAGGTTTCCTCAGGGTTCTGCAGGCAGGTGCTGCTCGGGAATTCTGCTGGCTCCGAGCATCGGGAAGGGGAGGATTTGCCATTTTTCCCATTCCTTTCCTGCCCCACGCCATCGGGAGCATCCAGTGCCAGCTCTTTCCCGGGGATCACATTGTCATGACAGCAGGATTTGAGAGCCAGGGCGGTGAGAGGTGCCCGGTTCCACATGGTGAGGCAGCACTGAAGCACGGCCGCCAAACCCATTCAGTCAGAAAGATTTCCTAAAGCGCTTTCAGACATCTTTTAACCCCTTCCTGCTCGCCCGTCTCTTTGGAGACCTTTCCTCCGGTTTCCCCACTTAATGCAAGATCTTATCTCCAAGCGGATGAATGTAGCCTTTAAAAGCTAAATAGAACCTTTAAAAACAAATTCTTATCAAGAGAACAGACAGTCTTTGCCCTTTAAACCGTGCTTGAAAATGAGTAGGTTCCGCTGGGAACAGCCACCTTTGAAAATATTTCTGCTCTGCAGTAATCGTTAACTAACATGTTTATGTGGGGGAGACCAACACTCCACAGGACAGGAATTAAAACTTCCTTCAACTTTATCAAATGCCATATTTAATTAGCTACTTACACCCCATGGCACCTGTAAATACGTAAGAAGAGTTAACAAGGAAAGCAGGGCACAGATTAGGAAAATAACTTTCTCCCACCCCCACAAGAGTTTCAGGGCAAAACACTTGGGCCAGTCTAATATCTGTAATCCCTCTAGTGGTAATATAATTAATCTCCCTTCCAAAATGCAATTAAGGAAAGTGAAATCACAGTTAGCACGTGGGTTTTGTGGCACAGACTCAAGAGCACCATGCAGAAAAAATGACCCTTCTGCAGTCTGAACTGTGCAGTCAAAGAGAGTTTGAAGACTGAAATCATAGTTAGGCTACCTGTAACTGAGGGGATCTGAGGTTTTCCAAGAATCAGTGGAAATAGTTTAAATACAGGGCGTTCTGAAGGTCTTTATCCAGCACAGGAAGAAAAAAACAGAGGGTTTCTAACATTGCTAAACGTTCAATTTAGAGGTTAACCAAAAAGTTGAGGTTAACAACTTTACTTAAACTCCTTCCCTGATGCCATCTCTTTTCGGCCACACTCAAGAAAAAAAGTCATATTTCCTAATTTGAACTGGACACAAGTCCCATCTGGCCTAACATGTCACCTGAGAGTCATCAGCAGCAAACATTTCCAGTGAAAACCCCCACGGGTGGCTGAGGAATACTCTGCTCCCAGAAAAGATTTATAACAGCTAGAACTGAGCTTGAGTAGTGAAGCCTTTCTTCCATTTAAGAGCTTTTTCTAAGCATAAATTTCAACATCCCTGGACATTTGCCATTCCTTTACTGCTCTGATCCCTCTTTGAATTTTACTGGTTTTTGAGCCTCGCACTGGTGCTTCTTGGCTCGGCCTCACAGAGCTGGTCACAGTGACATGCTCTCAAATAAGAGGTGTTGAAGCAGAAGAGACTTTTTATTTTAAATCTAAACCACGACCAGTGAATGCAGAGAAAACTGGAAAAAAAAAAAAAAGAATCCAGCCTGTAGCATTCCTGCTCCAATCTTCTGTGAGCCTGCATGTAGTAACACGACCTCAGCCATGCTGTTATCCATCTGCACCCGCTACAGGCATCCCAGTTCCACTGAGGGTTTTGCTTTTGCCTCCCTAAAAACTGCAGGGCCATGAGGAGCTTGCCCAAAGCTGCCATCAAAAACCACAAGCTCTTTCTTCAAGCAAGCTGTAGAGTGGCAGAAGGGGTTTGGGGGCGTGGAGGGACAGGAAGAGCTTAAAAGAAATCTGAGAACAAATTCAATGTATGGGCTCCAAACAACTTAACTCAAGGAGGGAACTCAGTTCCTAAATCTGAACAAAGACTCACCAAGTTACAAGTGGGAGTTTTCCTGTCCATACAGAGCCTTTAACCTACAGCAGGGGCACAGGGAAGCATCCCACAGCCAGGAGAGAGTAATTCAGCAGGGGCACAGACACATTCTGCTTCCTATGAATAAATTCTCTGGTTTTATCTTATTATTACACTGAGAAATGTAAGGAGTTATTTCACTCCAGGAAAAGCAACATATGGCCAATGGAGAAAGACCCATTTCCTTGCAATATTTCCTACCAAGGCACCACCTCAGCCAGAGCCATCACTGAGAGCCGGGCCTGAGCCAAGAGAAGTGAGTGAGCACATGGTTTTTGTATGGTGTAGGGTCAGGAACGTGTTATCTCAGGGAAGATTTAATCACTTCCCTGCTACCCTGCAGCAGGCTGTGTGGAGGAAGGTGTTTCCTGAGCTGTGCTCTGGGCTGACCCCAGAACTCCACACCATTTACCAGGGTGTTGTGCCTTGGCTCAAGTGTGTCAGGAGCAGCTACCAGGAGCTAAGAACTAATTCTGCATGAGCTGGAGTTAACTAACACAAGCCAGAAGTGCAATCAATATCCTTCAAGCACATCCCCAGCTTTATAATTTTACAGTCTCCACAGGCTCTACCTGAGAAGGTTGTAAAACAAACCCACAAAAGGCATCAGCAGCAGGTCCCATGTGAAGTTTGCAGGGGTTTGCTGAGCTCACGGAGGCTCAAAGGAGCTCCCCTCCTGTTCACACAGACCCCCACGCATGCACATACAGACAGCTCTGCAAACAGCCCCAAACAGAGACCTAAAGTACATTTCCCCTGTTTGTTCTTCAAACTGACAGCTCAATTACAGCTCTTTAAACCCTTCTGCATCGGGGGAGCTGGGGCACAGCTTGAATCTGCAGTGGGAAAGGGCTGGAGAGTTTTGTTGAAGGCATGAGGAATTTACCAGGATCTGCCTTGGTTTCTCAGACTGGTTCTTAGGAACACATAAAGCCAAAAGCCAGAGGGGATGACCAAACTCCTCACACTACCATCTGCTGTAGTCTGCTTTTATGAAAGTATTCCTGGTGCAGGTTTTGCCATATTAACAGAAATAGTTAGGACAAACCAGACCAGAGTGATAAGGTGATTCAGTAGGAAGCAACTCTAGGAAAGACATAATTCTTTATATCTTTTTTGGAATTGAATTACACCATGTGAAAATGCAGCCCCTAAAACTGCCAAGTACCAGGAGGATTGGCAAGAACCAGATTAGGAGGCATCTGGAATGAACAGTTATTTTTCCTCTCTCAGTAGAATTACTTTAATGTGTTTTATCTTTGTTTCCTTTATAGTGTTCCTCCTTTAACATTTATTCAAAATTGAAAAAGACTGTTTTGAGACAGAGCTGGTCAATTTGCCATGCCCAAGCATCACCTTTTAGTTAAAACCAAAAGCAGCAGACATCTGTGTTCTGTCTGCTGTGGACATTTTCACCAAGAGATCAAGAAGATTCGTAATGCAGCAGGACATGTTACTCTACACCAGAGAATTCAATTCCCTTTAAGGTCAGCCCGTACCTTCCCGGTAATCAAATGGTTCTAAAACCCTCCCAAAGCCAGAACAGGTGTTTCATTCATGCTGTCTGTCTACCTGGCAAGGTCCCAAATACTTTCTTTTAAAGCCTGAACTCTGTATTATTCTGGGGCACATGGAAAACACACCTAAGTGCTGTCTCCCAGGCACGCTCGGGGCTGGGGCATCACTGGCTGTGTGTTTTTCCTTGCACAGCTCAAACAGGAGCACAGCTGCTTTTCTGTTAATAACTAAATCATGCTCTAAATGTGCCACACAGCCCTGCCTCCAGCCAGAAGGGCCCTGCAGATTTAACGAGCTGACATGTCAACAGAGATCAGTTCACCCAGCAGAAAAGTGCAGCTACTCCTGGGGTGAGCTTTGGTTCCTGTTCAGCACTGCAGGAGGACCGAGAGCTCTGTGTCAAGCTGAATCCATGGAGGAAGCAGGGGGTGAGTGAGTGTGCTCAGGGTGAAAACCAGAGCAATGCTGGGGTGTCACAGTGGTCTTGGGATGAGGGAAGAGACGAGGATCTGACTCCATGTTTCAGCAGGCTTGATTTATTATTTTATGATATATATTACATTATAACTATACTAAAAGAATAGAAGAAAAGGTTTCATCTCAGAGGGCTAGCTAAGCTAAGAATAGAAAGGAGTGATAACAAAGGCAATTGTCCCAGACTCTCTGTCCGAGCCAGCTGACTGTGATTGGCCATTAATTACAAACAACCACATGAGACCAATCACAGATGCACCTGTTGCATTCCACAGCAGCAGATAACCAGTGTTTACATTTTGTTCCTGAGGCCTCTCAGCTTCTCAGGAGGAAAAAATCCTAAGGAAAGGATTCTCATAAAAAGATGTCTGTGACACTGGGGTTACACGCTCCCCTGAGTGTGACAGAGCACTGGGGGCAAACTGCAGACACACAGACAGACAGACAGACAGAACATGCTCTTGCTCCTTGTCTGAAAGGTGGGACACATCCAGCTCTGCAAATGGGAAACTGACTCAAGCCTGACTCAGAGAATAGGACTTCTCCTGCTATGTCATTGTAACTTCTTTGAATGCCTGGAAGTTCATCCTCCCACAGATTACTTCACACGGGGCTGTTTCTGTGCCCTGTGGCTGTGTGCACATAAATACTCTTCAGGCATGGGGTCATGACATACCCTGGTTGGCTTCCACCACCATCATATCCAGTTGGAAATTACTGGTAGCAGATAAAATCCCAGTAGCACTTCTAATCTCTGACATACAGGATAGCTGTATTGCCATTTTCCTATTAAATCCTGTTTTATTAACAAGAAATAATACATAATGTAAATAATAATAAATAATACACAGCTAATGAAAAGTGTAATTAAGAACAAGCAACAGATCCCTGCTGCTGGCCCAGAGGGAGAACATCTCAAGCAAAATCCCACAGCAGAAGATGCCCTTTTATTTTCACGTTTTCCCAGAGGAAGAGGATGCCCAGTGCAGCACACAGAGGCTGTGGCTCCCCAAGGGAATCACCAACAGCTCCTGAGTCAGTGACAAGGAACACAGTTAGGGGAAGGTTATTTGCTCCCCAAGACTGTCCTCAGGGCACAAGGCAGTGCTGGATGACAGTCAGAGTTTAGCTCCAGCTGTGCATTGTGGCTCTGCCTAAGGGAAATGCTTTACCTTTTATTTTTTCCCCCTCTGGGATACATTCAATCCAAGCACAATATTGACAATCAGCTCTTCTTTCTGAGATTCCCAGTCCTAATCCATGGGACTTGCAGAGGGCAGGAGCATTGTAATGAAATATTAGCAAGAGTTGCCTTGGAAACTGCCCAGATGAAGCCCTCTTATATTCACTGAAGTCCTCCCAGCGTGACTAATACCTCCTGGGCTGCAGTTACACCAGCCTGAACGTCCTGAATGCATGACCAAGTCAGCAGAGCAAACACACTCAAGCCCCATTTATACAGTTATGGCTTAATCTGATTATTTGTAGTTTGACCAAGTGCAAGAGAAATTTGTGGAGCTTCCCTCTGCACTTTCATCTCACCCCTCTTGATAACACAGGCCAGGCTTTCCCATTCTGCAGTTCCTAAGAGAGAAAAGCCAGCAGCTTAACAGCTGAGTGCAAATTGCAGTCATCTGTTAGAGTGCATTTGGTAACATTTTCTTTATCCTGTTAACCTTATCAGAGAGCAGAACACGTGGGGAATGCTGAGGGCCTTCATGCAATGCAAAGTAAGAAACGCTCCATGCACACATCCCAGCTGCCCTTCTGCCACAAAATCCAGATCTGAGCAAGCCTCTCCCCTCCTGTCCCTCCCAGGCACTGCAGGCACACTGCTCCCCATCTGCTGAGTGCAATCTGAGGTGTTCAGGTCGTGATGCTGACCATGTACAGCTCAAGGCTTGCACAAAGCAGAAATTCTCTGTTTGAGCAGATGCCTGCAAAGAAAGCCCCGGATTACAGCCCACAAAGGCTGTCCCCATCTCACCCACAGGGCATTGACAGCAGGAGAAACTTCAGCTTCAGTTCCCTGCACCTGACAGCCTGGAGTGCCATCCCTGCCCCAGACCTGGGCTTGCTCCCTGTGCTGGCTCCCTCCATCCCCACTGTCCACCCCAAGCCTTAATTTCCATTTTGTGAATCTCCTTTCACAGCCAGGATTGAGGATTTACAGGTCCCAGAGAGAACAGCTCAGTGAGTGCCCTGATCCTCCCTGCCTCTCACTCTTGCTCTCGTTTCTGGGAAAAGGATTCATTTCCCTGAGTGGGATCAGGGCAGGGTGCCTGCAAGAGAGGAAGGCTTGCAAGAGCAAGAGTTGTCATCATTCACCAGCTGACTCCCACACTAAAAGCATACCACAGGCTGGGAGGTCTGCATAAAATGGATATTTGTGCCTTTCTTTAGTGTGTGCTCCCCATGTGCAGCACAAGACACATTTCACACCTGTGTCCACCATCGATAAGAATAACCCATGGTTTGGGCTCCACATCAGGAAAAGATTTTATTTATTTCCATTGTCACAGCCATTAATCTGAAATCTAAATGACTTCCTATTTGGGAAAGCATCCGAGGTTTTTTTTTCCATGCAGATTATTCCTACAGTAGCTTAATAGGAACAGCCAGCTGTTTTGTGCTTAAAAATAATTCCCTCCTATAGGAAGAGGTAACAAATAGGAAAATAGGTGCTTTCTCCACAATAGAAGAGCAATGAGCCTGTTTCAGACATCACAGAGAGAGATGGTGCCACAGCCAAGAACTTAAATTATTTCTGAGGCTCAAGTCCCTTCACTACTGTTTCCTGCATGATCTTGGACACATCACTGAACTTTTTCTTTCTCTCTTTACACCAACTCAAAATGAAAAGGAGTAGCAGTCATAGGGGAATGATAAGAATAAAAGCTGTAAGATGCTCAACCATCCAATGTAGGTGCATTGTGAAGTTTGTAAAAAATTGATTTAACAGCAAAGCCCTGCTTGGACCCCATAGGTCCAATAGACTTCAGTGAAAATCCCGCATATTCTGCCCTGCCTCTTCCCCTTCCAGGAGGTCAAACAGCGAGCACAAGAACTGCTGGTGTGTCAGGATTTACATTCAGAAAAACACAATGAGCCCTAAACTCAGCTCCAGGGGCTGGTGAATGGAAGGGCCATGGCCAGCTCTCCTCTCAGGGCAGCTCAGGGGCTCTCCAGGCTGGCAGTTCAGGAGCTTGCAGACATCAGGAGGGATGTTTCTCTACAAACAGCCTTGATACCCGGGAGAATCTGGGATAGTCCCAGAGGATGAGCTGAAGTGCAGAGTGGCTGCAGGCCTGGAGGTCAGGGACCCTTTTTCATACCAGGGGGAAGCACTTTGGAGTCCTTCAGTGCAGAACTTTGAGTGCAGTTTTGCAGCCATAACACTTCAAATAAAAATAAGGCAGCTGGAAACAGCCCTGGGCTCCTTCTCTGGCTACTGGTTTTCCCTTGCCATAAGCTCCAATTTCCTCAGCACTTTAGGGAAGGTTTATGTTGTGCATTACCTTTGTACAGCTCAAGTAACCCAAGAAATCTCAAACTCAAATGCCTGGTTGCTGGGATAGATCCTATTACTGCTTTTAAATGCTTTGCATTCATATAGAGGATGATATTTTAAATAACGAAAAAAGAAACCTCATAATCACAGCCAGGCTATTTGTGGGAGGTTTCTTCTCAGTTTTCAAAGATCCTTGAAAAGCTGGCAAGGAAACCAAAAGCTATTTTACTTTCTTTAGGAGCACTAAAGGGAAAAAGGTACTTTGCGGATTAGGAGATTAAAATTACAAATACACTGTCTGATAATTTCGTAGTAATTAAAGTAATTAACTTGATTGTGTGCTACCATTTCAGCTGGCTTGGGCTTTTAGAATCTTATTTAAAGGAGCCACATCATTAAAGAACTTCAGATGTGGAATTACTGCTGAAAGGTATCCACTGTGGATTGATCCATTGCTCCGAACTCATAAGGACTCCCAAGATGAAAGCCACTTGGAAACTCCTCATGTGATTTATGCATATAGTGCCTCATGTGATTTATGCAGATGGTGCCTGACATCCTCATCCTCATGGCAGGGGATTTATTCCTTGCCTGATGAGGTGAAGGCCAGGCCTGCCACGCTCCTTGTGGCAGCAGAGAGGGCATGGGCTGTGCCCGTTGGCATTCCTGCCTTGGGCTCTGCACTCCGAGGCTGAATAAAGCAATTTAATTAGTCCTTGCCTGCTTTAAACAGCTCTAGAGGGAGGGATGCAGAGACAGTGCACTAGGGAGGATATGTGATTTGCATGCTAATAAAGGCACGCACACTTTCTCTGGACAAGCCTTGACTTGACACCAAGATCAGAAGTTGCCCCAAACCCAACTGTGTTCCAAAGTGAGCCTGCCACACACAGCAGCAGGAGTTTCACAGGGTTTAAAGTTAATTACACTGTATTTTGCTTCTGCTCTTTCATGTCTCTCTGGCTGCAGCTCCCTGAAAAAGCAAAGTGCTTTGGGGTGTTTATCAAACCCTTATTATTGCAGGCTGGCTCTGGGAGAGGAAGTGTCAGAGCCCCTTTGGTGTTTGTGGATGGTGTTTGGGGCTGAGGGAGTGCAGGGGACCTGCTCCCCACACAGGAGGGGCTGAGGCCGTGCCCTCACAACGTGTTGTGCTTGGCAGCAGCACTGACACCGTCAGTGCTCACCCTCTGCCCCTCCTGCCCGTGCCAGCAGAGCCCTTTGTGGAACCAGGCTGTGAACTGACCCAGCTATAAATGGGGTGTAAACAGTTCTTTTAGAGTTTGTTTTTCTAAGCTCTCCTAACCCATTTAAGGAATAGCCCTCCATGTGGAAGCACAGCTATTTCTGTGTGAGGCTGTGAGCACAGGTAAGCACTGCAGGCTGCTGAAAGGCGCATCCAGCTCTTGCTGATTCAAGGCAGGAGCTCCAAATATGAGGAGTAATGATGTATAGCCAAGTGGAGTGTCATTAGGCCAGAACTGAAAGTGATCCATCTGTTTTGTAGGAGAGAAAGACAGGTCAATGCACTTAAAGCAGAGTTTTTAATTCTTAGAGCATGCATAAGCTGTGCTGTTTCAGCCAGCCTTACAGATCCTGTCAGGGCAAAATCCCAAATGTTTTGCTGGAGTAGTCTCCAGCCAAATCCAGATTTTCAATGGGGATGGCTGAGTTTGTCAGGAAAGATAAATGAGCTGCAGTAATCAGCAGCAAAAAAGAAAAAAACCAAAATATTTTAAGTGCTTATCTGGAGTCTGGATTAAGTCCTTGATTTTCATGAGTTTCCTACGTGGTTTTGGAATGATTGCTTGCCTGCACCCCAGTTTCCCAGCTGGAAAGCAGATACAATCAGACTGCAAACTAAAATATTGAAGTAAAATATTCTTGTAGGAGAGCAGGGAAAAGACTCACCAACAGCACATGGCACCAGCTTGTACCCACTGCAGGGGCAGGAGGATGGCAGCAGAATCCCACTGCAGCTTCAAAGCACAGCCATGTTCTCAGGGAAGAGTCTGGGTGGTCTCTGCTGCAGCTTACATTGATAATTTGCAATAAAACACCATCTTGGCAGCATACCTCAAACACCTTCCTCCTAAATGAAAGCCTGACTCTGTCCCTGGAGCTGTTCAACCTGACACAGCTGCTCTGAACACGGTCCAAGGGCCCTGCAGAGCTGGGAGGTACCTGGGAAAACCCTGCACAGGTGTGGGTGGAACAACCTCCTCATTTGCCCCAAAATCCCTCAGCTCACAGCCCAGGCATGGTTCCTGCACTGCTGCTCAGCCTCCCCACCAGTGCTTTGTTTGTTCCCTGTAGATATTCCCTGTCCACCAAAGCACCTGCACCAGCTGCATTTGGGACCTTCACCCCCAGACCCCAAAGGATGGGGGCATCTCTGGTTGGGTGCATTTCCCCTTGCCCAAACTGCCTTACTGCCACCAACCAGCACAAACTTAATTTCAAGTTCAGCAAATATTCCACATATGCAGTGGGGTGGGTTTTTCAAAAGCTGCAGCTGTCATAACCCAGTTCCCAACTGTCCCATTTTTGGGGAGATCCACCTTCACACGTTTTAACCCCAGAGTATTTCACAAACTGTACTGAAGGACTGAGCTTGGGGTTTTTTTTTTTTTTTTTGAGAGACATGACTCACAATCTGCCTTTATACACTGTAAAATGGTCACATTTTAAGGTAAACTATTGTTTTGAACTCCTGAAAATCAGACGTGCAGCACGGGACACAAGATCAATGGCCGTGTTTGGCAGTTCTGCCTGCTGTGCAAAAGACTGGGGAAAAAAAGGATTCCACATGAACACTCTGAAATGTATAGCATGACAGAGAGTTGCTGTTCTGCCAGAGAGCAGAGATGCTTTGGAGTCAGAGCTCCTTCCCTGAGAACACCAAACACGACCTGAGCCAGCAGAAAAGCCCCAAATTCTTTGACAAGCACACACATCCTGTTGCCCTGCTTCACCAGGGGTGAGCAGCAGTCATTTACACGAGGTTACACTGAATCCATGCCAGACTTCTTTAGAAATACTTGAAAATCCTCCATGAGCATCTCCAGACAGCCAGTTTGAAAGGAGATGAGCTGGGGAACAGCACAAGCCCCACCAAGGAAAAGGAATCCCTGCAGAATTCCTCAGGAATGCAGAAAAACCGTACAACTCTTCCCAATATTTTTTCTACTCTTTTGGTGATTACTAATCTTTATGGAGTTTACATTCCATCTATCATTTTTATAACCAGAGATCAGAGAGGGATTATGGCTGGGGGTTGCAAGCTATTCACACAGAGACCCTGTTTATCCAAGCAAAGAGAGCAGCTCTTCTACTTTAACCATTTATAACATGGCAGAAACACCCTGTGGGACATGTTCAGAGCTAATTTTTTGTCCTACACTAGAAATTGAGGTGGTGCCATTTCTATTTTGTCAGAAGCAGTCAAAACAAGGACAAGCCCCAGCAGATTGTCTTTTTTACATTCAGTTCATATCCAGCTTTTCTTTCTTTCTTTTCTTTTTTTTAAAAATCAACATCAATAATTGCATCCCTTCTCCCACACTGGGAGTGTGCTGGGAGCTGGAAGTGCTCTGATGATGGAGAGCTGTGACCCCAGGACCTCTGGCAGCCACAATTTAGAGAAGTCACAGCGCAGATCTAAATTCGTACTAAAGGTCAGATCATCCCCTGGGGGCTCCGGCTGCCCAAACCCACCAGAAAGGAACAGAAATCCAGCCCCCTCCGCTGGATTTGGTGTGTCTCGATCGCCCGTGTCTCGGATGAAAAGGTTGCTTACTTAAAATGCGGCTGCCACCTCTTAAGGGTAACAATGATGTTTGAAAAGGTTCCTTTGATCTTCAGCAAACGCTACAGCCCCTGATAGCAGAAATGCTTGAGCCACCCAGATCCCACTTCCCGTGAAGCTGAGAGGTTAAAAGGAAAAAAGAAAAATTAAAAGAAAACAAACACCAACAAGCAAAACAAAACAACAGCAAAAAGAAGAGCAAGAATGTTTTCTAAAAATAAAATATCTGTAAATATTCTGTGGCTAAGAAATGAAATTGATTCCCTGATGCACAGCAGCATCCTCTTAAATATCAGGGAGAGCTTTAATCCATAAATTTACATGTAATGAGAATAAAGCAACTGATGAAGGGAAGGGAAAGGGACCTCAGGAGACTTTTTGGAAGAGAAGGGGGTCCAGGTTACAGCAAGAAGGGAGAGGTGGGCATTTAATGCTTGTCAGGTCATAGTGCAGACTTTCTGAGGAGTGATTTTCCCCCAGTATTTTCTTGCAGAGAGCCCTGATACCTTTGAAGTGCTATATAAATGATCCAACAACCACGAAGAGTGGGACTTGCTGGCCTGATAGCGAGTCCTAGCAGTGAGCACTTTCCCCTAATTTAAAGAGCACTCCCTGTATGCAGATACTCCCAGGAATACTCACACTCACTTCAAAGGCAGCTGGCACCCACTCCTTTCTCCTCCAGGTGTGTTTTTATCTCCTGCCCGGGTGTTGTTTCTGTGGGCAGCTCAGAGCCTCAGCAGGCACCAGCCACTGCAGCAGGGTGGGACTGCAGCCTTGGAATGGGCACGAGGCCCTTCTGATGTGCTCTGCTTTAGGATAAACCACGAGAATAAGCTGCCGTGCAGCATTAAATAGAAGATCTGAAAATCTTGAGTTGGTGGGGAGAGGAATATATTTTTATTTTATACATATATATATAATTATTTTATTACATAAAATATAATATATAATATATAATATATATTATACTATACTATTATAGAATATACTGTTATATATAATATTATATATGTTATATATATAAATATATATATCTTTATTTTTATATATTTATTTTTATATATATTTATATATAATATATTATATATTATATATTATATAATATATAATATATAATATATAATATATATATTATATCATATATTATATATTATACTATACTATTATAGAATATACTGTTATATATAATATTATATATATTATATATATAAAAATATATTTATAATATATATATTTGTATAATATATTATTTCAAAGCAGAACTTGAGCCCCAGCATTTAGGAAGGAGATGCCTGCTTGCAGCTCTGGGAGGTCACTGCATCCCACAAAGGTGAGCAGGAACCTTCTGAAACAGCCCTGAGTAAATCCAGCCCTAGGAATCCCCTCCAAAAAGCAGATTTTCAGTGTGTCTGGGGGCAGTGACAGCACTCCCATTGCAGAGAGGAGCTGTGCTGGGAGGGCACAGGTGTCCCCACACCCTGCCAGGCAGAGCTGAGCCCTCCCAGGGCACCCTCCCCACGCTCCCCACTGCCAGCCCTGCAGGTCTGAGCAGCCCCAGCCCCTCCCCACCTCCCCCACAGCCCACGGGGGCATTTTCAGGCAGAAACAGCCCCGGGACAGCCTCAGACAGCTCTGAGCAAAGGTTACAGGTGTGAGCCCGGGGTGACAGCTTGATGGATGGCATGCCACAGGAAGGCTGGCAGCTCCCTTGCCTGGGAGGAGCAGGGAGGTGCAGGAGCATTTTTCTCCTCTGAAATCATCTCCCTGCCTGCCTGCCTGCCATTTCTAGCCCCTGCAGCTCAGGTTTTTTCCCCTTAATGAAATGTTTTCAGGATAAAATGTACCAGGAGAAGATCCCCTCCTTGAGAGGAAGACAGTCAGCATTCCAGGGATTTCCATAGTCCATGGCTGGCTGTTTTCCCAGTCACCTCCTGGCCCTGGTGACCTGGCACTTCCTGCACCTTTCTTTGGGAGAAATAGGAGAGAGGGGACAGACCCTCGTCCCACAGGTCACTCCTGGTTAATCAGAGCACTGTAATCTGTGCATTTCTGCTTTATCTTCTTCCCAGTTTGGATACTGGGAAGAGTTTGGCTCTTTTTAGCTCTGTAGAGGACCTAGTGAGGAGAAGTGAAGGACCTTACCCTTCAGTTCCGGAACAGGTGGGAGCAGAAATCACAAGCCATTAACTCCAGTCCCATTCATACTCCAGGCAGAGCAGAAAGATGCTGCCTTATGAAAACCTGAGAGTTTCACTCAGAGTCCTTTCCTGCTATAGAGGAGAGGCATTCTGTCAGCAAGAGCCTCCCCAGGCAGCTTTGGATCAAACCAGGGATCTGCACAGCCCCACCATGCAGCCTCAGTTCCTCAGCTCAGTGACAAATGTACAGAAAAAGCCAAGTGCACATAGAAAACCACTATTTCCTCTTTGAAATTGAAGATGTGAAATAAGCAAAATTACAGATTTTTTTTTTACCAATGGAAAAAAGGCAGAGCAAGGAGCACCAAGGGAAAGCCTGGCACCTGAGGCTGCAGGCATCCCTCAGACAGCTGTGCTGCAGCAGGGGCAAACATGCATGGGAGAGGACAGCCTGCAGCTCTCCAGCACATCCAGGAGGCCCAGTGCCCACCCCCTCTGTTTGGGCTGTTTCAAGTGACATCTGACCATGGCTATAAATCTCAGCTAAGCAGGGCATTTCCTTAGGCCCTGTATCTTTGTTTAATCTCTGTCTCTAGGCCAGGCTGACTTCCCAGGTCTTGCATGCGATAGCTCAGCAGTTCCAGCAAGTGACAGGAATGAATGATGACCCCATGAACCACCCCAGGGCCCCATGAACCAGTCCAGGGCCTCATGTACCAATCCATGAACCACCCCAGGGCCCCATAGATCACCCTATGAATCACCCCAGGGCCCCATGTCCCAGTCCAGGGCCCCATATACTAGTCCAGGACCTTGTGTACCAGTCTAGGGCCTCATGTACCAGCCCATGTCCCAGTCCAGGGCTCCATGTACCACTCCATGAACCACCCCATTGCCCCATGTACCACCCCATGGCCCCATATATCACCCTATGAACCACCCCATGGCTCCACATCCCAGTCCAGGACCCCATGTACCACCCCATGAACCACCCCAGGGCCACATGATCCACCCCAGGACCCTATGAACCACCCCGTGGCCCCATGTACCAGTCCATGATCCACCCCAGGACCCCATGTCCCACTCCAAGAACACCCCATGGCCCCACATATCACCCTATCACTCACCCCATGGCCCCATGTACCAGTCCAGGGTTCCATGTCCCACCCCAAGAACCAACCCATGGCCACATGATCCACCCCAGGACCCCCTGTCCCACCCCAAGAACCACCCCAAGAACACCTCGTGGCCCCACATATCACCCTGTCACCCACCCTATGACCCCATGGTCCACCCAAGGCCCCCTGTGCCACCCCAAGAACCACCCCAAGAACACCTTGTGGCCCCACATATCACCCTGTCTCCCACCCTATGACCCCATGTCCCAGTCCAGGGCTCCATGTACCACTCCATGATCCACCCAAGGCCCCCTGTGCCACCCCATGAACACCCCATAGCCCCATGTCCCACCCCAGCTCGGGCTGCCCCTCACACACCACACCATCTGCAGCCACCCCGTGCTCCTGCTCAGGGCTCACAGCGCTGCCCCACTGCCTGCACAAAGCTCCACTGTTCCACACAGGCTCTGTGTGCCTCACCATGCCCCATCTCCCATGATGACAAAGATTAAATGAGTCATTCTTTAGCAAGGGTTGAGCTGGCCAAACACAACCTCGTGGGGCTCTCTGATGGTGGCTCAAGCTGCTTAAATCTGTTCTACATTAGATTCCCCTAAGCCACAGAGGGTTAATTTAAAACTTGTGCTGGGGTGTTATCACAGCTTTCACTGCGGATTTGATAAAGCCCACAGTGCTCCAAGACCCAATGTGGTAAAAATGAGTTTTCAGGAAGGTGCCTGAGTCAGAGTCAGCCAAGCAGTGTGCTCTTCTGGGAGAGAGGGAATCTGACTCAAAATGTGCCTCACTGAGATCATGTCTGATACCAGTCCATGGGAAACAGTTGGTATTAGCAAGGCCCAGTAGCAAAGGGTTGAACTTGTCCAAGTCTGGGGATTGTTCTTTGAGTTTTCAGTGAGTGCCTGCTATTAAAATCCTTGTGCTGTAAATAGTCCAAAATCAACTATAATTTTAGCCTGTGACTCAAGCAGAATTAAAAAAAAAATAAAGCAAAACAAAACCACCACAAAAATATTTTAAAAGCAAAACAAAAGATGCTTCACTTTCATTTCTGAGTTACAGAGCAGCTGAGACTGGACTGGGGGAGGGGACACTAATTCACCTACAGAAGGAATGAATGAGGTAGTGACTAATATTTAATGAGTTTTAAATATATTGGCCATGAAATTCCAATGTCCCATGCATCCTGGCATTTTCCATCATTGGAAGACTCCAGCCTAACATTTAAAAATTAGAGATTGGTGTTTGCATGGGATAATAGTTTAATCTTTTCAACAATGGAGCTGCCTGCCTGGCAGTGGTGGGGAGGATTAGGTATTAAGATGCAGTTTTATGAATGGGGACAATCAGCCAGAGCTGTCAGGCTGGTTTAGTCTGGATTATCAAAGTGATATCCAGAAGTGAAGGTGTTCATAGGGAGCAGATGCCAAATGCAGCAGGGCTTTGCCTTGCAGCAATTAGCAAACAGGTCAGGAGTCATTACAAAGGAAATTCACCCTGTGCAGACACAGACAGGAAAATATTTGCAAACAGAAACCAAACAAGGCAGAATAGACTGTCCTGATGTCACTTTCAAAAAGCATATAGTACAGATCTCCCACTTGTCCCAGTCCCACTGGCTACCCTAATCCATGCTGAATATTTACCTCAATATGAATATTTACCTCAATATGAATATTTACCTCCATATGAAGCCATTAAAAGTGATGCTCTGTGTGCTGATGGGCCTCACACCGTGGCTGAGCTGCTTCCACATGCACAGGGCTCCTCCTGGGGCAGTGAAGTGCTCAGGCTCACATTCACCTCCACACCTGCTCCTCCTTGGGTGAATCTGCTGGGAATTGTGCCAGGACACACCAGCCAGGACACAGCCACACCAGGATGAGGTGGGCTCTAATATTAATTTCTGACTCTAATATTAATTTCTGATTCTGTCCCCTGGACCAGCTCCTGAAGGGAACATCTCTCCATTCACTCAAAGGCATCACACTTGTCTGAGTACAAGCTGATCTTTCAGAACACTTGGGGGGAAAAAACCACACCACAGATGGTACAGAAAGGATATTTTCAGCTGCCTCCATTCCCAACAGTGCAGCAAAGCATGAAACACATGAGCAGGTGAGGTCAGAGCACACAGGCAGACCCTGTCTGTCATCAGCACAGCACAAATGGCCCCTGCAATTAAAAGCACAGGCTCTGTCTGGTTCTGGCATCATTCATTTCTCATAGCTGCTGCCATGCAAGAGGCTCTAGGTGAAACTAAACCTGGAAAACCATCATAATATATCACTTTTATCCCAATATCTGAAGTGAAAAGTATGCTTACGCTGGAATGTGACAATTTAAGTGCTGTTCCTGTCAATCTCCAAAAGCATTTGCAGTCACATTGAGCTGCCCAAACTTCTCTGCTCCATTTGGAAATTTATGAGTAATAAAAAACTCATAAGTGTTAGGTGATGAGCAGAGGGGACAGGTGATGCTGAAATGGATTGGCATATCAAGTCTTGGCGACTTCTCTGTACCTCTTCACTACATATATTAAAATATACTTATTTTGATATATATATCAAAATATTTGAAATATATAATATATAATATAATATTACATACTATATTCTATAGTCTATATTCTATATTATATAGTAATATTATATTATATATAATCCTATAAATATATATGTATTTATAAAAATATATAAAAATATTATATATATATATATTCCAAGCACCTGTCCCTTGGAATATTTTGATATATATCTCAAAATATTTTATGTGTGGTCGTGGTTTGGAAGAACAGAGGCAAGTGGGAGCAGCAGGGAAAATGTGGTGTCTGAGCATGTCTGTGTGTGAACAGTGAGAAACAGGGAGGAGAAGGGTTCAGAGCCCTGGGGGAGTCACTGATGGGCGACCTGCAGAGCCTCTCCTGTGTGATGGTAACCAAACAATTCCCATTACATGGGAATGGCTTCTCCTCCCCTCCAGAGCACACAGTGTTCTCAGCCTGAGCACTCCCATCCCCACACACCCTTTTTCCATGTGGGAAGCCTGAGGGCGGCCAAACAAAGGGATTTTTCAAATTTCATGTGCTGTAAGTGCCACGGCCGCAAACAAGATGAAAAGAGGCCCCAGGCTCTGTGTCCTGCCCAGACCCACTCCTGCAGGGGCCCTGCCTGTGCCAGGGCTGCTGCACGTCCTTTATGTCCTTTACAGGGTCCCCACTCCCCATCCAGCCCGGAACACCCAGCGCAGGCTTTGGTTAATCATCCACAGCAGGAACACAGCCCTCTTTGTCAGAGCCCGCGGGTGTAAAGGGCTCTCCAGGGACGGGGTGGGCATCACTAGGAATTATGACACTAACGAGGGTCAAACACTGCTTGTTTCCCTTCCATTAGCCCCATTGAGCCTGTGCAGCGCTGTGGAAAAGCTGCATCTGGAGCAGGGTGCCCACAGAGGGGACCCTGCCCACCGTGGACAGGCTGGAATGGGTGGCATGAGGCCAAGCACTCTGTGCCTCTGGCTGCCTGCCCCAGCCAGGGACACCTGGGCATGGCACAGAGCACTGGCAGAGGCTCCCAGAGCTCTGGAGGTGGAGGGAAATGCATGTCAGCAATGGTACACTGTCACAATGTCACAGACATCTTTTATGAAAAATCCTTTCCTTAGGATTGTTCCTCCTGAGAAGCTGAGAGGCCTCAGGAACAAAATGTAAACAATGGTTATCTGCTGCTGTGGAATGCAACAGGTGCATCTGTGATTGGACTCATGTTGGATATTTCTAATTAATGGTCAATCACAGCACAGCTGGTTTGGACAGAGAGTCCAAGCCACAAACCTTTGTTATCATTGCTTCTTTTTCTATTCTTAGCTAGCCTTCTGATGAAATCCATTCTTCTATTCTTTTAGTATAGTTTTAATATAATATATATCATAAAATAATGAATCAAGCCTTCTGAAACATGGAGTGAGATCCTCGTCTCTTCCCTCATCCTCAGACCCCTGTGAACACGGCCACACCACAAGCCTGGCTGTCACTGAAGCTCTGCTTGTCACTGGGTGTATAAAAATCTGCATCCACATGTGCCTGGCAGCATCCCTCAGGCTCAGAGGGGATGGAGAAATTTGGATTTTCCAAACTTTTGGATTGCTGTCTTGAAAACTGCAGTGTTCTTTCATCCCTTGCCTTCCCACTGCAGATGTGGCCTCCCTTATTTTGGGGTGAGGCACAAATCTTTCATTAACAGAGTGGGGTTTGATGTGAGTCCCATCAGCCTCTTCTCAACCAACTGCACCATAACAGCTCCTTAGCTCAACATCTTATTGAAAACTGAATTATTTTGCCTGCTCAAGTGCAGCAACTCAAGCAACAGCTTCTAGAAGTGCCTCCTTTGGGGCTGGACCTCAGAACAGCCCAAACCACTCCACAAATGCTCCCCACATTTCTTGTGTTCAATCACAAATCCTAAGGAAAGCCCAAGCCATGGTGGCCTGAGGTGAAGCCACAGCGGGCATGGTGACACCAGAGCTGTGTACACTCCCAGAATGGTGATTTCAAACCCAGAGATGGGGACTGAGGTTGTGTTGGGGTGGGCTGGGGACTGACCACAGGCTGCCCTGCGTGGGCCGACCCACTGTCATCCCAGGAGCTACAGCAGCCAGGAGAAATGTGCGTGGGCAGAATTCCTGCATCCACAACTGGCCTCAAAAATCAGATAACACCATGGGAAACTGCAGGGATCACCCCTGGGAAGCAATGCTGTGTCCCCAACAGCCTCCTGAGAGTGGCCCTGGAGCTGTCACCCCTGCACGTAATGCCCCTGGGCTTCTGTGGCTGCAGCAGATGCTGAATTGTTGGAGAGCTGAATCCCAAACAAACTGCCTGGATCTGAGCAATTAGAGAGGAAAAGAAGTATATTCCACCAGCCAACTGCTTAATTACCGAGGGTATTAAGCACAGCATGCAGCTAATAGCAAAGCTTTGGGTTTTCAGGACAAGCCTTTCTCCCTGCTCTGTTTGTTGGAAAGAATCTGAGAAATAACAGGATCACCACTCATTCCCAGCAGCACCAGCCCTGCTGTGGGCTGGGATGGAAATGCCACTGCTCTGGGTACAAGCTCTGTGCTCTGCTCCCAGGGGAAAGGGTGGACTTTGAAGAACTGGGCAAGATTCCCATGGTGGAGAGAATTCCCTGGGTAGGTTTGTGCTGCCCTGTGACCACAGCTGGCTTTCTGTCATTCCCTGAGCCTGGGATGGGCAGGGCAGAGGATTTGGTGGTGTGGAGAGGGCAGAGCCCTGGGAGCTCTGGGGATGTCACACTCTGGGAGCCCTGCAGGGAGACGATGCTGTCACTGGGTGATGAGCCCGCTGGCACTGCTGACACAGCATTTCCTTTCAAATGTAAACACTGCTTCATGGCCCAAAAAAGCATTTCACACTGCCCAGCCCAAACAGTTTAATAAAAACCCTCCTCTCCCTGAGTCTTGTTTAAGAACCTCAATTTAATTTCCATTAAGATAATAAACTTTAGTGTTTGTTATCTTCACTTTCTGGATTGTCTTTGGAGTGTATCTAAGTTTTTCTCTACAGATTTCATGAGAAGAAATGCTGCTTTTTAAAAAAAAATCAGTAGAGGAAAAGGAAGCTAGCAGTGAAACATCTGATACTGCAGGACATGATAAAATCAGGGGAGCTGGCAGAGCTGGCAGGCTGCCCTCTCCTCCTCCAGCCTGCCCTGTGTCCCTTTGTGAATTGGCCTTTGTTTGCTGCAGATTCACTCTAGCGGTTTCTCACACCAGAAATTAAGCCCTATTTTATCCAAACCTGGCCCAGAGGGCCTTTGGCTCCCAGCCAGAACATACAGAGCATTTCTTTTTATTTGCTCTTCTTTTCTCAGTCTCTCTCCCTGCAGGGTACTGCTATTATTATTATTATTATTTTAAATCTTGCATTTTACTGATTAAAGCGCTTACATTCATGTTGATACATTTGTTTTGTGGTGCCTTTGGGGTCACCAGGAAGCAGAAATTATTCTGGATTGGAAGGGAGCTGGGAAAAGCTGAGGAGAAAACCAGGATATTATCAGGCATTCCTTTGGTACTGCCACAGGGGCACTGATATCAGCCTGCTGCTGATGATAATTCAGAGCTGGGGAGGAGGGAATTTGGATGGAATGAGATGGGCTGTGATGTGCCTGGGGAGGGCTGAGGGACAGGCTGCTATCAGCAGGATGTGCTGTGTGGGGTGGGACAGGCTCCTGTCCCTGAGCCCACCACAGCACCCCTGCCCTCAGTGCCACCTCAAAAACTGCAGGAAAACAGCACCCAGGGGCTGCTCTCAGTGCAAAGCTTGCATTCAGGGGGGAACACACAGTTCCTCAGAGCTCTGCCAGGTGTGACACTGCCCCTGCAGCCAGGGCAGAGCTGCTGTGCTACTGCAGGTGTCTGTGCTGCCCAGGGCTGCTCCTCTCTCTCCTGCACATCCCTGCTCCCAGAGAGCTTCCACACTGCTTCCCAGAGCTGCTTCTCTCCCTCCTGCACATCCCTGTTCCCAGAGAGCTCCCAGAGAGCTCCCAAGCTGCTCCTCTCCCTCCTGCTGCCCATCCCTGGATTTTGGTTCTGCTCCCAGGCTGCTCCTCTCCCTCCTGCTGCACATCCCTGGCTCTGGTTCTGCTCCCAGGTGCTGCTCTGCACACCAGCAGTTCCCCAGGGCAGGCAGGAGCCCTGGGAGGTTTTGCTGGTGCGCTGAGAAGGAAGGGAACATCAGGTGAGGAATCTCTCAGTGGAGAGTGGCTGAGCAAAGCTACACCTGCCCTCTCTCAGCTGGGTGAAAATCTGCATCTGAGAGACAGTGAGTTCTGACAGTGAATCCAGGCATGGAGAGCAGAGAGCTTTCAGCAGCTCACAGGTGCTGCCACCTTCCCACTTCACAAGGTTTGGGGTCAGGAGCACCTCAGAAGTCACTGAGTGTCCCCTGCACGCTCTGTGTCCCTCAGGGGTGCCAGCTCCTTGCTCTGCCTCTGGCCTCTCTGGCTCTGCTGGGTCTCAGGCCACAAGGTGTAGGCTGAAATCTCTAATGGGGGAGAATGAACAGAATCAAATGGGGAAATATTAGAGCATTGTAGGACAAAAAAGGTTTTTTTAACATCTTACAGATTTTCCTTGCCATCGTCCTGTTATCTCAGTTCCTTGTCCATATCTAGTTTCCATTTCCACCTTCAAATTCTCTTTCCTGATCCTAGAGATCTGACTGTGTGCAGGCTGTTTCCAACAGATAACCAGCTCTCCCCTAACACTGACTGAGCCCTTTCCCTCCCTTCTGTCCCACCCTGAGATGAGACCTTGTGCAATTGTCTGGTTTTTGCCCCCCAAGGGCTGTCTGCCTTTGTCTGATAAGACCTGGACCCTGTAAACATTTGCTGAAAAGCATGGAGAAAATAACTGCATCTACAACAACCTCAAGCAGGGCAGAGAACAGTGTCTTTATCCAGATCTGGAGTCCACTGTCTCCTTAAATCAATTTAAACTGACATAAGATCCATTCCTCCCTCGTTCCCTATGCAAAAGGCAGCTGTAATCACAGGACACTGAGTCTTGCACAGGCTGGGGAGCAGAATGTGCCTCTGACAGGAGTGCTGGGCAATTCATCACAGGAGATTACACTCGAGGGTGCTCATGTGACTGGGATTTAACAGTCAATTAAATAACACCAACACGTCTAACAAAGGAGCTGGGGTTAAGGAAGGACTCCAAAATGACTCCTTTTCCTTCCCAGCTCTGATGCCAGCCCTGGGAATCTCCCTGTTATTAACCCAGATGTTCAATTAAAGCTGACAAGAACAAATAAAATTGTTCTGGGATGTCCCTACAATGGAGTCAGGCAGCAGGTCTGCCCCTGGGGCACTTTGTAGGAAGCTGTCCCATGTCTTGGGACATGCTTTATCCCTCCTCACAAGCAGACTCACCCCCAGTGCTCAGGAATGTCCTGCTCTGGTGTGTGGTGTTGGGAGGGTCCCCAGGATGAGAATTTGACTCCAAGTTCTCAGAAGGCTGATATATTATTATATATTATTATATTATATATTATTATATTATATATTATTATATTATATTGTATCACATTACATTACATTATATATCATATCATATTACATTATATCATATTATATTGTATTATATCATATTATATTACATTACATTACATTAATTATAAATGATATATTAAAACTATACTAAAGAAAGAGAAAGGATAAATCAGAAGGCTAAACAAGAATGAACAATAAAAACTGTGACTGACCAGAGTCCCGACACAGCTGGACTGGGATTGGTCATTAGGTTAAAACAATTCACATGGAACCAATCAAAGATACCCTGTTGGTGAGCAACCTCCAGACCACATTGCAAGCAATCAGATAATTATCATTTACATTTCTCTTCTGAGGCTTCTCAGGAGACAAATCCTGGTGAAGGGATTTTTCTTTAAAATCATGATGACAGTGGTGGCATTAATTCCAGTCTCATGTTTCTCTGCTCTTTATCTGACCACCCAGCCACTCTGTCTGTCCTCACAGCTCAGCTCTGGTGCTCTGTGGGGTCCCTGTGCCCTCCCAGCCTGGCCAGGCTTGCCCACAGCTCTGCAGCATCTCCTGCACCTCCCAGACCTGCAGCAGGATCACACACAGGCTCGTGGTGTCAGCATTCACGTGAGCAGCTCCTTTCAGGACAGCAAGAAGAGCTTGCTGCTCTATTCACCCTTTACTAACCACCAAATGTTTGCATCTGTACTTATATTCAAGTGGCTTTTTACAAGAGTAAATAAAAAAAAATATTTGTGGTGCTTTTTTGCTCATTTTATCAACATCTTCCTCTAAATTCTGCTTCCCAAGGCTGTTCTTTGGGAATCCCACTTTGCACTGGGGATTCAGAGCTGTGGAGCACTGGGTGTTAGCACACAACAACCCTTCTGCTTGGGCACAAACAGCGTGCTCAGAAGTTACCTGATAAATAGAAGGACACAGATTTTGTGACCCGAGTTTCCTCGCCACAGCAGTCAGACAGGGCTGTAAGACTCTTGTGAAGCTGGCCAAGATGCTGAATTTTTTCCCATGGCAAAAGAAACAATTTTCCCCATTCCATACTCTATCTCTCCAATGGGGTAAATCCAGAGTTTTGTTTTAGGTTCCTCTAAAGCATCAGAGCTGTTCCCAGTGTCCTGTTCTGGACAATTCGTCCCAGCAGTGTGTGACATGGTGTTTCCCTAAAAGACCATTTTATAAGGTCACTTCATCATCCGGTCCCTGTTCCATGAGGTCATTCAAAAGTCACAGCACTGGAGTCAAAATCCCCTCATGCTCATTTTGGTGTATTGGAAACTACCAGAATGTTTGCTGGAAGAGAACAAATGTGGCTGAAATAAATCCACAGATTTTCCCCTAATAGAGTTGCTAGAATAATATCAAGATCATGACTCCCCCTCACTCCTCATAATTGCTGCAGCACAGCCCTAAAAGGGGTGGCTGACCACAGTACAGATATTTTTTTCATGTAGCAGGAAGGAGTTGTTGAGAAATCTCTTGGAGCATGTGAATGTCAGCCTGATATTTTACTTGGGACCAACGGTTTGACAGGATACTCATTTTCTCACATCTACATTATTCTTTAACACCAAATCCACACCTTTCCATGAAGGAGCTGTGGGATTTTTCCCAAACAGTAAATGTATATTTTCTGCCTTGTTTGTATTAGGATGTACCTAAAATAACCAAACTAATGCTTGAGGTAAAACTAGAACTAAGAGACAAGACCAGGGTGTCACAGACATCTTTTATGAAAAATCTTTTTTTAAGGATTTTTCCTCCTGAGAAGCGGAGAGGCCTCAGGAACAAAATGTAAACAATGGTTATCTGCTGCTGTGGAATGCAGCAGGTAGATCTTTAATTAGTCCATGTTAATTGTTTCTAATTAATGGCCAATCACAGCCCAGCTAGCTCAGAGAGTCCGAGATGACACCTTTGTTATCATTCTTTCCTATTCTATTCTTAGCTAGCCTTCTGATGAAATCCTTTCTTCTATTCTTTTAGTATAGGTTTAATGTAATATATATAATAAAATAATAAATGAAGCCTTCTGAAACATGGAGTCAGATCCTTGTCTCTTCCCTCAACCTGAGACCTCTGTGAACACGGTCACACCTTGGAGTGGTCTTGTGTCCTTCTCCTCAAATAATCTCCCTCTGCAGTGGCAGGGATGGCACAGAGGGTGACAGTGACCAGAGAAGGTGGTGCTATCCATGTATTTGTGCTTCAGAAAGGGCAGGGCTCTCAGGTGTCTGTTTACAGCTCCCAGGAGAGACACTGACCTTGTGTCTTCACAAAGACTTCATATTCCACCAGACACTTGAAGCTCAGACCCAAAAGCCAACACTTTAAGCTCCCTGCTTCTGACATGTTGTTGTTGCCAATATTTGCTGCTTTAATCACAAGTGACAGCCAAGCAGCAATTTGGGCTGTTCATTAGAGCAGCCCCATGTTCTGCTCCTTGTGAGGCCTCACAGATATTCAGAATTAGCATTCCCACACGGTTTTCCAGGAAGGGGTGGCTGCTGGGAAGCTGAAGGAGAGAATGGAAATTGCTGATCGGAACAAGGAGCTGGAGCTCCCTTGAGGGGACACACAAAGCAGCACGGGATGCTGCTGACACTCTGTTTGAATTGGGTGGATTTATGAGCTTTTCTGATAAGAGCTGTTATCTGGGGCTGGAATCAGACCCTGCCCCCTTTGCTGGAATTTCTCTTGGTTTGTTCTGTTCCCAACTCTGAGCGCTTCTGGAGAGTGTCCGCCTTGTCTCTTGCAAATTCACGAGGATGGGAATCTAAGGCTGATGGTGTCCTGTGGGTTTGCATTGAGGCTGCTGTGACCTTAGGGATGCAGGAGCAGCAGGAGCAGCCTGGCAGCTCCAGCTTTGAGCCCTGGGCTGGGCTGACAGGGACCAGCCCCTGGTGGGATTTGGACTCCTGGGTGCCAGCTACTGATACCAGCCAGGGCTGACTGAGAGCAGGCTCCCCACTGCACTGCATTTTGCATTTCAGAGTCTCCAAATACCAGAGGCATTATCTCAGGCTGCAGAGCATTGTAAATCAGAGTTAATTCTTTCCAGCAGTCAGCTTTGATATGGCCCTCCCTCTCATTACCCACTCCCTAAAGGAAGAAAGAACACTCAAAGGGTCCTACCCCCATAAAAGTTCCTGGATTCAAAAAGCCAAAAATGACATGATTTTATTTGCATGCCCAGAAAATTGGTGGTGTAAAATTCCCCTGCAGGATGGAGGATAAAACCAGGGCTTAAAAAGCAAATTAACACACTTTCCTCTGGCTCAACTCTACTGAGTTCATTGCAGATCTTTAAAGTTTATCCTCCTTGTTTAAGTTATTTAGAGAACTATGTCACCTCCTTGTATAAGGTATTTAGAGAAAAATTTTGAGCACTCTTTATATTGATTTAAAGCTTCCTACTTTTAAAAATCACATTCATTTGAGAGGTGGGTAAATTCTGGTATAGGATGTAGCAATTGACTGGTTTTACTCAAAACCAACATCACTGCTGGAAGCAGAAATGAGTCTCCTGAGCCTTGGTCCCAGTGCTGCAGTTTTGTGGAATGCCTGGGATGCACACTCAGTGGGAAGCACACCAGGAACAGTTCCCTGCTCTGCAGAAACAAACAGAACTTTTCTTTTTTTTTCTTTTTAAAGGCGCTGAAAGCAGTGAAGGCTGAGTAACAGAGCAGGCATGAGCCTCGAGGTGTCTGATGAAATGGCATAGTTTGAGATTTTTATGTAACCACATGGAAAGCTGTGATGTGTGCATGAAACTTTCCTGGATATTCAAAGTTTTCAGGGAATTATGACTTGCAGCAGTGAGTCAGCACTGTTTCAATGAGGCAAGCATTAACCTTCCTGCCAGGACAGTCTTAAACAAGCTTGAAAAACAAAAACCACAGAGATAGGTGACAAATAATACATTTTGGGAAACTAAAGATCAGCACCTGGGGCCTTTGGACCAAAGCAGATCCTTATCAACCATTCAGCCAAGATCAGAAGTGAGCAGTGGCAGGCAGGTCCCTTCCACCTGTCCCACACCTGCAAAGCCTCCTGTTTCCTAGATAAGCTCAGCATTTGGGAGAAGGTCAGAAAAAACCTGTACAATTGTCTCTCTTTAACCTGAAAGGGGTTTATCCCTACTGCAGTCACACTTGTACCACTCCCCAGGAAGGCTGCTGGGATGTTAATTCCCTATTTAATGTAAAAAATCCCCAAAGTTTGGCTCTGTTGTCTCCTGCAGGATGCTCTCCAAAGGCAGAGCTGTGTCACCACGTGCTGGGCTCCCAGCCAGATGAGCTCTGAGCACAGTGATCAAGCTCCCTCTCAGGTAATATACATCCCAGCCTGAAAGCTGCTTCCTCCACCTCCCTTTGTAGTCCTTGTTTTAATCAGCACCATCTGGGATTTGCTTCCTTTTATTTACTTATTTTTGGGTACAGGCTGTCTTAGATCCTCAGATTTTGGTCAGCCTGCCTGGAAACTCTTCAAAGTTTGGGATTACCAGCTCATGACTGGGGACTGGGATGGGGTTCCAGGCACTTGAGAGCAGACACAAGACAGGAACACAAGTGACCCATCAGCACACACTGAACTCAGCTGCAGCATCCACTTTTTAAGGTTATTTTCTCAGCACAGCTGGCTTGGGGGCTGTTCTGTCACACATCCATGCTTGGCTGAGTGATCCAGCACAAATGACCCCATTTTCCCAGGAATGCAGAGGGAGTTTGCTGCGAGCATGGCTCCACTGGCCACAGCAGAAATCAGGCGTGTAAATCTCTTTCTTTCAGCCTCAAAGTGGTCAAAGGGGCAATTAAATCCCCAGCCTTTCTAGCCCTTGTAGGGGAAAGAAGCTGAATGAAGCAGGGACAAGCAGCAAGTAATGATCTCTGCCACCTCCCCTGTGCACTTCCCAATTTATTTTGAAGTGCTATTTTTGTTCAGCCTCAGACATTTGAAACATTTTGCCTGGAGCAGGAAATATCACATTTCCCAGCTCGGTGAGCAACCTGCACAGAGTTGTGCTAAACACTTTATGGAAACGCTGTTCTGTGAAATAAAACGTGGTATTTTAGCATTTTTGCTAAAAAATAAACTGACTTACCTGACAGGCACTGCAGGTCATGAGAGGGAGACAGCCTGAGTGACTTCACATCAGGGCAGCAGTGAATTGTGCTTTGGTGTGGATGGATGGATGGATGGATGGATGGATGGATGGATGGATGGATGGATGAAGGTGCTTGTCTGGGCTCTGGTGCCCTGTGAAAACAGCAAAAAAATTATTGTGCTTAGAGCCAGATAAGCAGAACCTGAATTTTGATGGATGTGTTGTGTCCCAGCACACAGCTTACAGCTCACCAAATTACAAGTGTGACTCTCAATTCCATCCCTGCAGGAACCTCCAGTCAATGCCCCACAGGCCTTGGCTCCCTGAACAAGGATTGCCCTCCACCCTCTTGGAAACACACCTGAATGAACAGAAAATATATGTACAGCTCTGGGGCTCCCACCATCTGCAGCCTAATCCTGGTGCTATCAATCCAGCCCTGTTTTAATAAGCAATAAATGGATTTTCCTGTTTTGCTCATGATGGTAATGGGTAAGTGACCCCCCTGCTGTCACCCATGTGTTTTTCCACCCTGATTTCTGCCCTGCTGTGGAGGGGGAGAGGGGAGCAGCTGGGTGGGCACTGGCAGCTGGCCATGGTCAGCCCAGGAGTGCAAACAGCAGCCAAAGGGGCCCCAGTCCTCAGCAGAACAGGCACAACCTGCTTTTATCCATGGTCCCAGTCCTGTAGAAACAAGCCATGAACAGGGTTTGTTAACAAATTTGTTAAGTTTGTTCATTTGTTAGCATGCTCAGGTGTGTACATTGCAAAATACACTTGGATCAGCCTGGTCACAGTAGTTTTACTCATTATCAGCTATCTGAAAAGAGATGTTAAAATAATACCTTTTTAATCATAATTTATTAAAAAAAGAAATCCCACATGGACCTTATGAATTGTTCTTAATTCTTAAAATCTCAGTACTTGCAGTTCCTGCTGAGGATTTAGCCAAGCAGAACTCCTGTCTGATGTTAAACTAAAGTGTGTTTCCTAGCAGGAAAAAAATGCCTAATTAATTTTATTTTGTTTTTTTCCATGGTTGATTAGTCCCACATACATAGAGGGAAGGCATGGCTCCCTAGGGATGCCTCAACACAAACAGCCATAAATGAATGAACTAAAATCAAAACCTCCCCATACCTGCTCAAAGCAACATTTGCAGCAGAGGTGTGTTTATCTCTGTGTTTTACTCAGAGTGACAGCAATTGAACAAAACAGGAGCTGGGAATAGACAGCTCTCCATAACATCCAACTGGAAAACAGAACTGCTGCCAAACCCAGTGGAACCAGATTATCCCAGAGCTCTAGGTGGGCTTCCAGCAGCCTCCAGCACCAGCACGTGCTTTGGGAAAATAAACACCATCCCACAGAGCTGTCCCAGGTTCCCTCTGCTCCAAAAGTCTTTTGGTGCTTGGACACACATGGGGCAAAGGCACAGCCTTTTTTTGGCCTTATTTCACTCCTCCCCTGAGTGTCCTCTGTGCAGAGACCCTCGAGCAGTGCCAGGGCAGCACTTCTGGCAGGGCTGGTGCTGTCAGAGCTGCCACCTCTGTGCCAGGGTGACAGCAGCAGCAGTGACCTCCTAACCCAGGCTCTGATCACAGCAGGCTCACAGCTGACACCACTGAAACAGCTTTTTGCACTGTGGAGTTCATTGGAAGAATGTCAAGGCTGAAAAAGAAAAATCAATATTATGAGACATCAACAAGCTCCTACCAAGCCCCCAGGTGTTTTCAGGAGTTTCAGGCTCTTGTCTGAGCAGCAGAATTTTGGCTGGAGACACTAAAATAGCCCCAGTTAAATCAGATGTCTTTAGGATGCCACTGCCAAGTCCTCGTAAGTAACAGCAAAGAATTTCACGACTTGGTGCAGTGTAACCATGTAAGGGCAACTCTGTCCATCTTGTACAGTAGAGTACAGTTCATTCCCTTTCATGGCCCTCAAGCATCTGAACTATTCCTGTTCCAGGAAAACAAAGAACGTTTTACATCACAATACTAGAAAATGCAACTGAAAGTGGATTTTTAAAGGGACACATGTTCCCCCTTGACAGGATTCTGCAGGGATTTTGGTAGGACTCACATGCAGTGGTGCTGGGGATGATGGTGTGAACTTCAGGAAGCCTTCAGCACAGCATTAATTCATTCCCAACTGAACTGCTCCAGCATATGGCACCATTAACATTTCATATTTTGACAAAAAAAAATTAATGAGAGAATAATTTCCTTCAATTTTTTCTAAAACTCCAAAAACCAAATGGCAACAATCAGTGTTACAAAGCACAGAACTTCTAAAATTACAACATAATCCTTAAACACTCAAACCAGAAGTGTAATTTTGGGTCAGCTGTATACTAATGGGGTTGTACTACTTAAAAAGACATCTGAGAGACCTCAAGTTCATCTTGAACTTTTAAGCTGTCAGTTCACTCTGCCTTATGGAGGAATTCCACTGAAATCCACATGGATGAACAGAGTCTCATGGGATTAGGAACAAGTCAACAATATTTAAACTCTTTGGTAAACCAGGCATTTATCAGCAGCAAACAGTTAAGGGTTTTATTTAAAGTTCTACCCTAATGCCAAGGCAGAAGCAGCTAATTTAAGATATGTCAGAAAAAAATATCAAGTCCAATTAAAACTTATCTCCTCTTACTATGTACAAAGGAAAGTAATAAGGATTGGACATAAGCCAAGCTGAAATCTTTCCAGTTTGAAAACTGTATCAGTCTTTCCAGAAAAATGTTTTCACAGATTTATCTCCTGGAAAAATGAATTATTTCTAGGAGAATCACAACATTGTCATCCCTCCTCCCCTTTTTTAATGTATCTTTCCTGGTTAACTTAGATGTCAGAAGAAAATAGCTCAAAAATAAAGTATGAATTAACTTCCCCCTTGTTTTAGTATTTAAAAGGTTTCTCTCATGTGCTTTGTGTATTAAGATCAATACTCATTCAACATGAACCAATTTTTTTGCCTTTTTTTTGGCTTGAGTTCCTCCCTACTTGCAACACCCAGGAGTTTATGTTTTAAAAGTTCTACCAGCTCAGAGTAGTAGTAAATCCAAGTGTTATCAGTGGGAAGGGAGACTGGCAACCAAAGAAGTTTCAGGTTATGGCTCTGATAAAAAGGGCTCTCAGCCTGTTGAGTTCTGATTCTCTGCTGCAACTGCTCCTGGAATAAAGGTTTAGTTATGGACTGCATTGTACCTATACAGTAGCTTACACTCTAAATCCTAATTCATGATTTGCAAAAAAATAAAATTAGTAAAAAAACATCACACCACACTGTAACTCCACATTAACATGGCCAGATTCACTCTGCCAATATTCAGCAGGTATCTACAGTGCCAAAACAGGATCTTCCAAACAAACATGCAATTGTCATGTCTGACAAGAAAAACACAGATAAAGATACCACACGTGGGTAGCTGATGCTGTTTTCTCAGTGCAGAGGGAACAGCATCCCTGCTCCAGGCTGTCCTGAGAGCCCTGAGCCTCATTTCCCACGTGCAGCCACAGTAACTGGCAAACAAGTCAGAAATAAAGCACATGGTAACCCCTAAAAACGGTGACAGCTCACAGCATAAACAGGAAAGCATCACCAAACAGCCTCTGTCACTTGGAACAGCTCTGGGAGGGCCTGGGCAGAGATCTGAGGGTGGAAACTGCAGATGTTAACCCAGAGATGACCACAGGCAGGGAAGTGCAATCTGCATTAACCTCTGAGCAATGTGCAGATCAGGACAGGCCCTGTGTGGTTGTGGGTATTGTGGAACTGCTAAAATGCAGCTGACAGGAATTTTTCCATACAAGTCATACCCTCTTACCTTATTTTATAACCCAAACCCATATATCACCCATCAGTGATAATCACAAACCTTGCTGTGTGCAAACAAAACCTACCAACACAAAAGCAGCACCTGAAGAAAGGACAGACCCTTTCTTGAATCCTAACAAGAAGAACTCCCTCAGTTTTTCCAGTGAAAAAGCAGCAAGCTCAGTTAGATTGCTACACTGCAAGTGTTCCATTACAGATGCAAAACTTATTAAATCTGGAAAAGAACAGTGAAGCCAAGAACAAAGTGGAAATCCTTGACTCTGGCACCGCTTTACAAGCTGATTTGTTTGAAGAATTCACAGTGAGAATCTGTATATTTTTAAGACACATTTCCAAGTCTTTCAACACTAACTACAATAAACCCACTTGTGTTTATGACTTGAACAAAAGACACAGCACAATTTAGTTTTGAACTGTTTATTTCACATGTTCCATCCTGGAGTTTCTTCAGTTAAAAGTTCCTGCAAGAAAATGAAATAAACATTGTTACAAATGAGTTTGCTTCAACAGCTCAAGTAAATATCTTTGACCAACTGTGTAATCATCCCATAAATACAATGTACAGACTGTCCTCCTAAAAGCTGGATTTGGGAATGGAAGTTCCCCCTGCAGGAGTGAGAGGGTAAGATAAACATACGTACTTGGACACAATTCCATCATTTTTTGCCAGACGCAAAATGGAGTCATCTGATTCACCCTGTAGAGAGAGAAAAGGAAATATTCTCAAGTGTCCAGATAATTGCTGACACATGTGGAAGAGAGGCAGCTGCAGCAGTTAGTGCAGATTAGTGTTTTCAAAATAAACTGTTGCTTTTTTGTCATCCTTAAGGGTACGGATGCACAAAAATATGCATCTGCATGAGCAACATATATTTATGGGTAAGTGGACTTGTGATGAACTCCTCATTTTAAAGTTAAGTGATATCATCTCCAGTAATTATAAACAACAAATAAAAGCTAGAATTAGTACCTTGGTATACATTCTTAAAAGAAAATCACTTACATATTTTACTTTAAAAAAAGTAAAAAAAACAACAAACAACTCCAGAAGAAGTTGATTATTCCAAGCAATCCAAGGCCCTGGCACAGGGTGCCCAGAGCAGCTGTGGCTGCCCCTGGATCCCTGGCAGTGCCCAAGGCCAGGCTGGACAGGGCTTGGAGCAGCCTGGGACAGTGGAAGGTGTCCCTGCCCAGGGGAGGGGTGGAATGAGAGGATGTTTAATGTCCTTCCAAACCAAACCTTTTGTGATTCTGTGAATTTGTTCACATCTTCACTCTGCCCCAAAAACCCCTGTGGAAACACACTCCCCACAGTGTTTTCAGGGCCAGACACACAGCTAATTAGTGACTAATGATCAGCAGCAGCAGCACAGCATTCTGCAGGTCAGCAAGGCACTCACCATTCTCCGGATGGGGCCGCAGATGGCGTAAGTCTTGAACTGCCCATTCACCCTGCCTGTCACCTTGTCCACCTGCAACCACAGCAAGGTTTTACACTCTCACAGCACACATGACAAGCATCCTAAAGTTAAAAACTACAGAAAAATACTTGCAGTGTTGAGAAAATAAACCACAAAACCTCAAGGCAAACAGTGGAGTTAGAAAGTCAACTGCAATGATCTTTGCACGGCAAATTTGTAGCTACACAGTGCAGCCATTAAATTTAGTGGATCACACAGATTGACAAGAATTGGTAGCTAAAAGAAAAAAAAATATTTAAGTTCTGAACAAAAGGGAAAGCTCTGTGTAAAGTAGATTTTCCTGCTTTTACTCCTTTTTTTTTGTTTCTCTTAACTGAGGTCATATAATGGAAAATTGAACTGAAGGGGAAAGGGACAGAGTTGATACATGGGCAGGAAAATGTCCAAGCTGAGACAGAAATTGTCTCACTTTCTCAAGCTGCTGAGACACTTAACAGGAAAAAGACTAAAAGATATAAATCATGGATTTAAACACTGTAGTGAACCCTGTAATACCAGGTGGGCTTGTTTCCATGTTGTGCTAATCTCTGATCCTTTGAAAATAAGGAAAAGGGATCAGAAGGGAATAAGGATCATTCACTGAAAGAATGAAACATGGTGAACAAGAAAAGTACTTGCCTTAACAATTACAGGAAATCAGAATCAGGATGTTTTTTTAAAGTTGTTTTTTTTTGGTGAGATAACTCAGGAGACTCAGATTTTTAAAAGATGTGGGGATGTGGTGTCCCATTCAAGAACCAAATCAAGCTCTGTAGCTACAGGAACACTGTCCAAAAAAATTCCTGAAAGCTGAATTTAATAAACAATTGGGGAAAAGAATCCCAAACCATGCTACAATGAGCTTAAATTAATTGGAACCTACATGTATTAACTGGGAACCTGCAAGAGTCAATGTGTATTGTACCTTCCTTTACTGAATTACTGAAGATACATCACAAGCTGTTTAATTCTGTAACTTTTATCAAAAGTTTAAAGATTTAGCTCTCTCATCACATATTCTGTGGATAAACTTACCTCAGAAATGTTAATCTGAATGGAAGCATGATCCTTAGCACCAATGATTCGGTTGCTAGCAGAGCTGAGGGATAAAGCAGGAGAGATTTAAACAAAAGGAAACAGGCAGTGACAATGACAAAGAAAGCTGCTAGAGCCAACTCTACAGGCAAATCAAAACTGCACAAGAAATTCAGACAGTAACAGTTCAAGCTTTCATTACTTAGAAGATTAAAATGAAGTTTTAAGTACATTTAAAGGAAATTTTCACTTGGTAGCATCACTCTTATTAGCCAATTTTCCCTTCACTTTGGTTTCTATGTGCCCAGTTCACCTTCATACACTGTACAGGGCAGTACAGGCCTTCAAAACACACAAAATGTTATTTTCTTTTCTAAATTGCAAAAATGCAGTCGAAGTAATTAATAAGATTAGTTCCTATGCCTTTTTTGCTGAGAGGCACTAAAGCTGTCAAACACTCAGGTTGGGATACTCAGGAATCACAGGCTGTAAAACATATTTGGCTTAATCTAATGAAATTCATACAAGTAGCTTATTTTTAGTGACTTTTTAAACTGACAAGAAACTGATTTTTTCTCCCCCTACAGATATTCACTGCTACAAAAAGGTGTTGCACAGGTGAAGGTTCCAGGAATGTTTTTGGGAGCCCCTGCTCACCATTTCCGAGGGACATAAAGGTCCACGAACTCGCCGGCGTCGTTCTGCATCTCGGCCTGTTCCTGCTGAGGCACTGAGCAGAAACACCTGCCAGGAACACGGAATACAATGATTTGGAAGGGACCCACAAGGATCATCGAGTCCAAGTGCTGGCCTTGCACAGACCCCCCCAACAACCCCACCCTGGGCATCCCTGGCAGCGCTGTCCAAATGCTCCTGGAGCTCTGGGGCCGCGCCCATCCCCCGGGGCAGTGCCTGGTTCTGGGGGAAAACCTTTTCCCAAAATCCACCCTCACCCTCCCTGACTCAGCTACAGCCTTTCCCTTGAATTTCGCTGCTGGCCACAGCGACCAGAGCCGTGAGGTGCTGCCGGAGCCCGGCCGGGCCCACGGGCTGCAGCCGAACCTCTCGGGCAGAACCGTCCCCGCCCTCAGCATCGCTCCGGGGGCTCCACCACCGCTCCCGGCCCCGCTGCCCCGGCCCCCATCCCTCCCGCCAGCCCCGTTCCCATGGCCCCCATCGCTCCCGCCGGCCTCGCTGCCCTGGCCCCTATGGCTCCCTGTGCCCTGACCCCCATGGTTCCCTCCGGCCCCGCCGCCATCGCTCCCACCTCGCGCGCGGCCGGGCGGAAAGGAAGGGGCGGGGCCGGACGCGGAATTACGTCACAGCGCCGCGAGCTCTTCCTGCGCAGCCGCATGACGTCACTGCTCTGCCCAGCCCCGCCGGGATCGGGGACCGGAAACCAAGAGAGCGCTCCGAGCTACTGCAGAGCGTGCGTGGGGACCCAGCGAGCATGAGGGGTCTGGGGCTTCTCTCTCAGGAGAACTCTGGAGGAGCTGGGCCTGAGAGAGGCTCCTCAGTCCGTACAGATATCTCAGAAGGGACTCTGAAGGAGCTGGGCCTGAGAGGTTCCTCATTCCTTACAGATGGCCCCAAGGGCTGGCAGAAAATGTCAGACTCTGTAGCGGTGCCCAGGAACTGGACAAGGAGAAATGGCCGTAAATTAAAACCACAACAAATCTCATCTGAACTTGATGAATAATTTTCCATTAAGGGTGGCAGATCACTGAACAGCTGCCCAGGGACATCAGGCAGTCTCTGTCTCTGGAGACATTTCAGACCCACCTGGACACATTCCTGTGTCACCTGCCTCAGCAGCAGGGTCACCTGGGGCAGGTGGGATCCCATCCTTCCAACACCACCCATTCTGTTACTCCAAAATGAGACATTTGGTTACAAACCATGTACCAAAACCAGGTTTTATTTCACAGCATCTTAATTTCACAGAAGAAAAAAAAACAAACAAAAAACCCCAAAATAAAACAAACAGGCTACAACTGAGACTTTTAAATAATGGAATATGACAAAACTAGAATTGTTTACAGGAAATGTACAGGCTCTTCTCAAGAGAGTTCTCCGTGCTGAGCCACCCCAGCAGCACCTTCACAAAGCACCGAGCCTCTCTGGGTGTAAAGCTGTTTCTCTTCAGAGCAGGAGGAGTTTGGCTGTGCAAACGTGAACCGGCAGGTCTGGCTCTGGGTCCCGCGCTGAGTTTGTGAACACACAAGGTACTGAGAGTCCTTTGCCACACGGTGGCAGCTTTTAGGTGAAAAAAGAGAGATTCCAGCACAGGGCTGCGAGCTGCGCTCTGGGAAGGGCGAACCCGGCGGGCAGAGCAGGCGGAGCTGTGGGAGGATCCCTGTGGAAGGGCTGGCGGTCCCTGCTGTCCCTGCACACACAGAGATTCCTGCACACACACACGTTCCTGCACAAGCCCCAGGCTCTGGGCAGCATCACCCCAAGCCCCAGCTCTGCCAGACACAGCTGGCACAGCCCTCACTGCCCTGCGTCATCCTTGGCTTCCCAACTCGAGTGTGTGCCCGAGCCAAGGGCTAGAATAACTGTCAGACAACGTTCAGCTTTCTGTAATTTAATGCTCCTTTATCCCAATTTGTTCTCCTGGAAGAAAACAAAAGCTTGCTGGTTTTATGACGTAAACCCACGGGTTCTGGGAGTGTAATTTCAGCCCAAATGGCCACTTGAACTAGACAAACTTCCACTGAATACAGACTGCAAAGTGTTGCAAACCAAAGTGCGTTTTGTTCCCTCAGAAAGTTAATTTTGTTACAGAAAACTCTTTATACACTAAATAAAAAAGTTCCCAGAGAAAGACACGTTCAGATTTCATTCATACTAATCAAGCTGTTCTTTGAGAAATTTCTTTGCTCTGTTGTACCTCTGGCTCCTCCACAATGCCTTGGGAAGTGGTGGAGCACCTCAGCTGTCTGCACCACTTGTTTGCTAATTTGGAGGCTCATTACACACTAGATGTTTAGTACATCACTATTTCTGCATGCAAGGACAGTTATATTCAGTAGAAAGTTTAACTAGTAGGCAAATTTTTAAACCTTTTGGAAGATAACTGGCAAGCTTATTGTCTAAGCTATTAGCTACATTATACTTCTGGAGACTGGAAAGTCCTTCTGTGTTAGAGAAATCACAAGCATATTAAATTTTACACAAATAATTTGAAGCTACATACAGTTGAACACAGTTAAAAAAGGTTTGATAGTCACTGTAATTATTATATATGAAAAATACACTTTGGGCCCCACTTAGAGAGAAAGGGGCTCCAGTAAAGTTTGCTGCAATTCTAATGAAGCCAAATTAGCTTCAGACAAAACACAGCTGAAGAGCAAGGATTCAGCTTTGGTTTTGGCTACAACCAATATTTAATACAAGGAACAGGAATTTACATTACTTACATATTGGATAGCAAGTCCCTGACCTCAGCACGAGGTCTGGCAGTTTATGAGTCAAACTTAAATTACAACTTTCTCATTGGAATAACCAAGTATCAGTTTTGTTCCTTGCAAAGGGACCCAGTAACTTGTATCAATAATATTGCTTCAGAAAATAAACCCAAGAGCCAATACCACAGAAGGTTCGAGGTGTAATCAAGAATTCATTCCCAACCTCGATACTGTAAAAATAAAGGAAGGAATAAGCCAATGGGCAGAGAAGTTATTTGAACTCTAGAGAGCTGCTGGGCACCAGCCAGTAGTGGCTGCTCAGATGTGCAAGAAATGCCAGTTTTATGAGGACCATCACAGTGATGCAACGCTTGGAAGAACAGAGAGTAAAAAATGTAGCATTTTAAATACCGAGCATGCTTTGTTTCACTGGCCTCGGTTGGCAGCAGTAACTCTACTGGCTTCATATTTGCTCAGATAAGACCATCTATAATACAGTCAATCCTAAAAAAAGGTGCTTATTTCAGGCTACAGAACAGAGAAACAAATAAAACCCCTAAATTATACATTTGACAGCAAATTGCTCTTAGTCAAGTGCTCATCTTCCACTCAAGAGTGAATTAGGACGGCAATCACTTCCCAGCTACCTCACTCAATGTGTGGTACTTCATGACAGGTTTTCAAACCAATTTTCCTTCTAAAACAAAATGTATATTTTAAAGTTATTTATAGTAAATAAATTGAAATGGAGTAATTTCAGTCTTGCTACTTATAGATCATAGAATAGATGCCCTGTATATTATTAGTGCAGATATAACTGGAATTGTTTTCCTTGTATGCAAGGCCAATGCAGGTAAAGAATAAATGGCTATACAAATTCAGGACTCCCCACTAAATAACAGAACTAACTTAAAAAGCACTGGTTCCAGACCAGCCAGTTTTAGGCACATCTTTAAAAAAATAAAGTATGCATTTCATTAATGTAAAAATGTGAGAAGGTTCTTAGAAACATCTGAATTTTATGGTGCACTGGAATGGAAGTGATGTTCCTTCAGTTTCAAGGAATACAATAAAGGCTTAAAACAAAATAAAATAAAAAGAACCAATACCATAGTATTCTTCATAGGGAAGAACAGTTTTAGTAAAACCAGGAAGATAAATAAGGAATAATAAGCAGCCATGACAGCTGACTGGTGAATATTTGTGCTTTAAATGTCCGAAAGAAAACAAAAGTTCAATAACTCTTCTCGTACCATGCCCCAGATTTGGCATCTGTGTCCACAGACCTCGGCAGTTCCCATCACCCTGCAGCCTTCCCAACGAGCTGAGCCAGTGGCAGCTCCACAGGCAGCATCCTGGGGTGGGATCCCAGCACAGCTGGATGCTGGCTGGGAGGGAGCTTTGGTTAAGATTGTTGTGTGAGCCGTCTGTAATGAGGTAAAACTTGGTTTTCAGGGAGATACAGAGCCAGTTCCAAAGCCACGAGGACGGTGAATTCGAAACCAATGAGATCCCTTCTGTTGAATCTGAATCTCTCTTCTAGTTTCTATCACGGTGGTAACAAAACAAAACAAAGGAGGGGAGAAAGAATCAGTTAATCCAGGTGATTTCAAGGCATTGTTAGATTAAGTCTGTGATGCACAGCCTGAGCTGTATTTTCAGCATCAAACCAGCTTATCAGCTCAGCTGTGACACCCACACAACTGTTACTGCTTCTCTGGCAAACATATAAAGTGCAAAAATAACTTTACTGGAGGATCAGTAAGACACTAGCCTGCACCAGGCAGATAGTTTTAATGAATTAAAAAAAAACAAAGCAAGGAGGAGCCCTAATGAGACATAAAACTGAAAAGAGCTGGTCTTCCATGCAAGCACGTGGCACTGAAAACCTTGCATTTAATCTTTGCCTATGAGCTAGGGAGGAGGTTCTGAGAGCAGCTGGAACAAGGATCACAGCACTTACATCTATTAGGTGTTTCACTTCGTGTTTCCTGAGGTCACTGCTGATCTTGGCTGCGAGCAGAACACAAGCACCAGCGCACAGTTTGCGGTTCTGTTTGTTGAGTTTCCCTTGGAGCACGAGCTTCTCAAAGTAAACGTAAGCCATGGAGACAGTCACCGGCTCCAGACTGCACTCCTCACTCAGGTTTCTCATCTCTCTCTTTAAACTGGGAACAGGAGAAAAGACACCCCCCAAACATGACAGATTTTAGTAAATGCTAAAGAAATACTGCAGCACAGCAACTCAGAGGAGCATATGGGCCAGACTCCTCTTTGGAAAACCATGACAAGTATTATCCTAGAGTGGAAAAGCCCAGCTTGGTGCTGATGCACAAACTGATTTCACCTGGCTGACAACATCCACTGTGGTAGAACAATTCCTCAGCTGCCCATAAACACCAGAGCTTAACTACCTCACTGACACACAGGCTATTGCTGTAGGATTTCTTCTGGGTTCCCAAACTGGTTTGTCATTCAGATGACAAGAGTGAACCACTCTGACCGACAGAAAACCACAGCAGAGCCCTGCAGATGACAGCAGTGCTGCACAGAGACCTGTCTGGTGGACACCTTGTGTAAGAGGTGAAGGCAGCCTGCTTTCCACACTCCCCACACAGCCAGCCCTTCACCTCAGCATTCAGCAGGCTTGGAGGTGGATGGCTCCTCCCAGGGCTGCCATCTACACTGTAGCTGCATGATCTCTGCAGGAACACACTGCTCTGAACTGCTGCAAAGAGGAGCATGCAGGACTCAGGCAGGACACACTGCCCAAGCAAACCTTCCCCTGGAGCTGAGCTACACCTGGCCCTGGTGACTCAGCAGAATTGTGTTTAAGCTGGCTATTTCAACAGGCTCTGATTGCATCAATCTGCCTGTAACACCAGCAAGATTACAGCTCTCTGAAGGTGCAACAGTGCATCTTGGTGAGGAGCAACCAGATGCATTTACTCAAGGAGGAGAAATTCTGTGTAGCCTCCACAAAAAGCTTTTCTTTACAAAGTCTCCACAGATCTAACACTCTTTATCCACAACCTTGTTAGAGTCTGTAGTCATCAGTAAGTCTGGTAATTGAAAGGCAAAAATAGCCAGAGGGCCCAGAAAGCCAATCCAGTTGGAGTGGGACTGCACTGCAGCCAAGCAATCAGGTTACAAGGGTTTGTTTCAAAGCTAATGCTACTCCACTGTTAATTGGCTCCTGGTGTTAGTACACCACAGTTGGTGAAACAAAACCCTTGAGGTGGAACTTTGAAAACCAACTGTTACCCTTTCTCAGCATCCTAAAGATTCCAGTACAGGGCTGTCATCCTACAAGTCAGCTCAACTGACAACAGGAGATTAGTGTTTAATCATATATACTATTAATAGATTCAGTATTTGCTGCATACAAGTGCAGCCTCAGACAGTGTGGATGATGTCCTTGTTACTCAAGGCTTATTTCTTACCTCCTAATTTTGCTCAGTGTCAACTTGATATGAGGAAACTTCTCTCTAAAGGTTTCATTCATATCCTTTTTAAGGTCTGAGGGTTTCACATACTCTATGACTGTAGTCTGAAATGCAAGAAGCAAAATGTATCACTTGTCTTGTGAACAGGACTGACAGCCAAACAACTCTTCCAAAAACTCTAATGCAAAGGCAAACTTGAGTTTTATTATTCACAATTTAACATTTCTGAAATGTCCCAAAGTTGAATCCCAATTATAGACAAAGTCTTTACAAAATAGTATGCAAATTGTTACAAGAAATAAATGACAACATGAAGACAGGTTGGCCTTTGACTCACTGTACAAAATCAACTGTTTGTAGTTTTCCTAATCAATTATCAGCAAAAACACCTTTTCTTCCTAGAGGAATTTTTCTTCCTCAAAAACACTCTTTATAGGAAGATCTGTCAGGGAATCTCTCCTCTTTCAGGTATGCCAGTCACTCACCATGTATGAGGCAAAGATGAGAACACGTTTATGTTTTCCACAGGGCCACTGAGGATCATCCAGAAGATTTGGATCATACTCTGCAGCTTCTCCAGCTTCACTTCCTGAGGGAATGAGGAAAGCACATTGGGTCACCAGAAAAAGAGCTTTAAATTCCCTGTTTCCTCCTTAAGAAAGTTTTCAAATAGCAAATGTTAAGTGTTGGCAGATCTCACAGTACAAACTGCAGCTACAGGCACATGCATGCATTTCATAAATGCACCAGTCACAAATTAGAACAATTAAATAAACCACACAAACTCTTTCTCCACCACACACACATCATGCCTGACACAACATTTTAGATTTAGTACAAACTGAGTTTGCATCTACAAATATACCCAGAAAAAAATTACCCAAGACTGAATTATTTTGCCTGTAGTCTAATAGACAGCAGAGCTGTTGTCAGGTTTGCTCTTTTACACAAGAGAAGGGATTCTTGGCACAAACTCTGGCTTATGCATTGTTACTGTGCTAGAAGGCGAAGAGAACCACCTGGATCCACGTGCACCAGATGTTTCTTAGTGAGAAATATAAAACTTTACGTTCCCAAGGAAAAGCTTTGTGCCTCTTGAATGGCATAAACAGAACTAGGCCAGATATATGGAGGCTATAAGGAGTTTGTGGAAGCCTCAGTCCTAAGGCTCATCATCTGCACTGCACTAACGAGCTGCAGCATCTCCATCCCCACAACACTGACCGCCTGCAGTTATCTCAGACAAATCTCTGCCTTTTCTGCTGCATGCACCAGTGATGGCAGAGCTGGCTGCTGTCCTTACCCATGTCTGTCCCTGCTGGTATTGTTTTTGCTGTCACAGGTTTGTATCTGGACCCAGGAAGACTGCGGGGAGCACTGGCTCGACAGGGGGGAACAGCACCGTAGGCGTCGGCTTTGCGCACAACCAGAGCGTTGGTCGGGTACAGGAATTTTGCATAGGACACAACCTGAAAGAAGAGAAAGTTGTAGTGTTTATGGAGGGGAAATTTACTGAAAAGCTTATTCCCAGACACCTAGGATTTTCCAAATCAGAGTCCCCTAGAGTCTGGATTTGGGAGTGGGGAGCTTGGAACTGCGAGACAGGAGGAAGAGAAAAGTTGGATGAGGTTTGCCTTGTTTTCACAACTTTAAAATGAAGAGTTGTAGAAGATTTGGTGGGATGGCAAAGAAAAGGTGAGAATTACAAGTAAAATTCTGGCATTATAAATTTAACTCAAGCAGTATGAGTTTCATCCATATTTCTATTAGAACTTCACTCAGATAGCAAAGCCAACTCAATTCTCCAGAAACAGAGGCAGAAGTGATAACAAGCTTCAGCAGCCTTTTCAGAGGTAGCATTATCACAAGCCACAATTTCAAACTAGAGGTCTAAGACTTCCAGTGCTCTGAAAAGCCAAAGCTCTCACATAATGGACAGCAAAGCACTGCACAAATTGATTTGTCCCAGCATGAAATGGTCCTGGGGTGAAAAAATAAATGTCCTTACCTTGCCATCAGCACCCAGCTCTACTCCTTCCAGTCCAAGCACCATCTCATTAGATACTGAAACTCCTCCAGAAGGATGTCGCTGTTTCTGTCCTTCCATTTTCAGATCACTAAATGCAGGTAAGAAAGAGCACAATTACAGAATGCAAGCCCAGCTTCCCATGGTAAACACCAACCAACAGCACCAGGTCAGAGTTCTCCTGTGTGGAAACAAGCCAACCCCTCCATACCACCTCCAGGAGAGCATTAGTTTTTAACTACTCTTTTCAAAAAGTGGAGATGTTCATTAACTAAAGAATCAGATTTCATTTCAGTTTAACACAAATCTACCAATCTGCCTATTGAAGGTAAACTGTTTTTAATATGATCTTTCTGCACAAGACCACACCATTCCCAACACTCAAATGCTCAAACATGTAACAGCAAACTTGATTTACATTACTTGTTTTCCAGGATTAGAAACCTGCCTTTCAAGAGGAAATTTGCAACCCCTGTGCACACAAGCTCAAGTTAAGAATGAAGCTGCAGATGCCTGTGTCAGTGATGGCAGCACGTGGCTTTGTCACCAATATTCCAATACAAAATCCAGTTTTCAGGTGAAGAACTGCCTTGCCAGCTTGCAAGCAGAACAGCACAGTGCTCAGAACTGCTCTGAAATAGCTCCAGTGACCTTGCTGCCTTTCTATTATGTGGGAGAATATTTTCCCATCAACTATTTTTATGGCAGGTATTTGCATACAATACAATTCCCACGACTAAGCATCCGTTTCCTTTGTCCATAAGTTACTGACAGGACAGAAGTGACAACACAATTGTTTTGCCAGAACAGAATTAGTGTTTTGTATGGTATATTTGTAGATAACAGACCTTCACAGAATGGACTTAAACTTCACAAGGGACCAAAGAAAGACGCAGGGAAATCCAGTTTGTGGGTTTTGTTTCTCATAAATGATCATACTAACAGTTGTAAATAAAAATGTAGTCCAAACACTAAAAGCAGTGTGAATCAGTCCAAACTGTTTCTGCTTTTTTTAGGATGAATAGTGACATTCATGGCTTAAAACTGAGAAACAGAAGATCATCTTTAACTTATTTAGGTGTAAATTCACTATAAAACCTTGAGAATTTCCACTGAAGGCAACACCACCCTTCCCTGAAACTCCCTGTGCTTTTTTTGCTGACACCACTGTTTGTGGCTCTAAAGACAGTTGATTTCTGACCACTTCAGGAGTATAGAAAACCTACACAGCAGCCAATCACATTATCTGTTCAAAGCTGATTTCAGAGATTTGACAGGACTGGAGTGCTTTAAAATGTGAATAAACACTGGAAGAAAAATCTGCCTTTTCCAGTATTTTTATCTTGGGGTTGGAATGAACACTTTGACACTGTGGCAGTGTCTGGTTTTCCTGCTCTGACAGCAAACTCTTGTCCTTCCACATGAATGGCAGGTTGGATAGGCTCACTTGCTCCAGAACAGGAGACACCACACAGACTCATTGCAGGAGATCTTTTGAAACAGCAGAGCAGACATTTCCCAGAGCAGCTGGGGAGACTCACCTGATCCGCAGCCCCTCCCCGTAAGGCAGGATGGAAAACGCCACACACAGGGTTCGTTTGGCACAGATCAGCACTATCCTGTAAGCACATGGGGAAAGATCAGGATATCAATTAAGATCCAGAAGTTACAAAGCAGCTTTTTATGGGGTATTAACACAAGGCTCTTCTTATCTTGCTCTTGCAAGTCATAGATACTGCCATGGATTTAACATTTTCAGAAAGCAGCAGAAGAGCAGGGGTTTAACATTGACCCTGCAGGTCCTTGGGGCTCTCTATCAAATCTCAGTGTTTAGGACCTGCCATCACCTTGGGAGCAACTCAAAGGAGATCCCAGTCCTTAAATATATATCTATGTAATTTTTACATAAACCTTGTGAAAAAAGTAGATAATATTTTACATTTAGATGAAACCTCACACTTCTATTAATAATAAACATAAATGCAGCCTCCCTTTCTCTTCTGCTCAGCAACCAAGAGCCAGGAATTTGCCTAAATCAAGCCATTCTCCTTAATGGCTTCTCCATTCTCAGCTCTGACCTCTCTATGCCAGAGATAAGGAAAGTGAGAGAAAGAAGTGAGAGAAGAAAAGAGAGAATGATTTAACCTCCTCAGAGTAGGATGGCAGAATCATCAGTGCAAATGTAGCAGAAATGAGCACCTACCACCTTTGACAGAACTCTGGATAAAGCTAACAAGGCCCCAGGGGCATCCCCTAATTCTCACTGATGTTAAATGTCTCACTGCATGGAACTGGAGGCTGCTTCCTACTGCACACAAGTAGAGGGGGAACCTCGATCTCCACATGTTACCTGCTGTTCTTGGTGTCATACTGCCTCATGTTCTTGATGAAGTGCATCTTCTTCAAACTTTTGTGTCTTGGAGACCCAGATATATGCTTGGTTCTGCAACGATAAAAAAAGAAAAACAAAAAAAAAAAAGCCAAATCTGTTAAGTGTCCTGAGAAAAATTCATGCCAGTTGTATGATCAGATGGCAGCACCAGCATGCAGGACCTCAGATATTGGCGTGGAAGAGGGTGGAGGGAGGAGAGGAGGGCATGCAACGAGCTGAGGTTAATGCTGCTTTTGAAAACAAGTACCTTCGGACACTGGCATACTCCACTATGTCTTCTAAAAAGTCTAGAGAGCAGCGCTGGGAGATAAAACGCCTTCTGCAAAATGCACAACACCACGAAGAGTGAACAGCATTAGTTCATGGCCTCCGAGTTTATGAACTGCAACAGATCTATGAGCTCTTAGGATGCATGGCAGGCTTCTGGATTTCTGTTTTTGTTGCAAGAGTGCTTAATTAAGAGTTTAAAGTTTCTTAAAAGGCCAAGAACTTGTCTCCCCCTCTAGGACCCTTGACATACTTATTTTTACCAACTTCATCAACAAGACCATTCATTATCTGCCACACAGAACAACACCTACCTATAAGTTAAACACCTAAAAAGCTTCCAAATACTCCTTTAAGATCTGACAAGAATGTCACAAAAAGATCCTCTCATCAAGGCAAGGGAATAAATAATTTTATATCAATTTAAGCTCAGATACAGGTACATCTGTATGATGACCAAACATCTGTGTGCATTCTCTATTCAGAACAGCTGTCTCCAGCTCCAGGAGTCAGCAGACTGAGAGTCTGTGGCTGCAGCTCAATAAAACTGACAGATCTCTCTGAGAAACAATAGACAGGGTTATTAGAGGAAGCAAAAAGTATCTGGCACCCATGTGAAGTTCCAGAATGGAAGATGCAAGAATAATAGTAGGGCTCACGTGAGTTAGTGTAACAGTAATAGGATATTACATTCAAGCAAAAAAAAAGAGACTTTGCCAAAGTAAGATGCATTGCTATTGTCCAAGTCAAGTCTTTCTTTGTTGGTAGAGATTTACAAATGAATTGTGCAACTCTGACTGCAATTTCTATAGGAACAATGCACTCCACCAGCAAAAAGCTGACACTACAACTGTCAGAGTCTGTATTTTCTGCCTTTGTTTGAGCATGCATTATGCTACAGTTTTAGCACAAGCCATGTGTGCTCAATCCCAAGGTTTTCTTCCCAAGTGAGAGAGGAACTCAACTAATGGGCAGTGCTGCCATGGAAGTCAATGTAGAAACAGCACAACAAGACAAAAGTTACAAGACTCTGGTTTGACAAGACCAGTTTCTGGCAAAAAAAAATAAATAACAAAAATCAAACCTCAAGCTGCAGCAGAGCAGACTCTCTGCTGCACTGTTCAGGCACTCTTAAAAGGAAGAAAAGCTCAGAACTCAAACAGGTAGGAGGATGGAAAATTAGTGTCCCTTTCTGCAAACACAAGGGAGAAAAGCACTCCCACAGGACTAACACCTTCAGTATTGCTAGAAACTGCCTCCTACAAATCCACAGCCATTAAGGTGCAACTGGAGAACTTTCCTGGCACAGCTTCAGCACCCTCCACCAGCACTTCAGTTTTAAAATTATTACTGGTTTGTTGCTTTTCAGCAAGAATAGCATAGGAACGTTTAACACTTTCACATTTACACAGCTCTCCAGGCTAATCTAGCATCTAAAATTCAATAAAAAAACCCTTCATGAAATGAGGAAGTAACTGCAAACCTCCTGGCTCTAAAGCAGTTGGTAACATTCACAACCTTCCTCCCCTCCCAGGGGAGACCTGGCTGGATGGAGACAGAGAGACGCCGTGTATGGCAAGCAGAGGGAAAACACAGCTCATGCCAGGGGGCACTGGTACAAAAAAAGCACACAGTTCTGTTAAAGGATGCTTGGTGTGAGGAACAGGATGGACTGAGACAGCCACGGCCAGATCCTAACTCCTAACTCCATGGTGGAGACTCAGTGAGGTTGTCACACCTTCTCAATATCCCCTTGTTTTCTCAGGAACAGGGACAAGAGTGCCAAACACCTGAAGAGAGAGCAGATCTGGAAGTAAAACCCTGCTGCAGCGAGGGGAAGATCCCTCCCCTTGACTCAGAACCACAATGACTCATCCCCACTCTGCCAACAGGAAACTTCATTTTTAGCTACACTTGTAAATAATTTCTGCCCTCAGCGGAGCTGTCACCTTGGAGGAATCCCTGATGCTGAGCCAGACACTCTCCCTCAAATCCCAAAACGGGGTGTATGGAAAGAATTCTCACTAACCCACAGTACCTGAAACAGTTTGGAGGCCCAACCTAACATTTCACAGCAACACAGCACCCTCAGCATGTTCTGAGAGTCACTAGTGCAGTCCTTGGAGAATGCAGCAAAATTTGACACTTTTTGAGCACTCTGCACTTATAAATATGCACACACACGTGTATTTGCTCTAGTTTGAGTGCTTTTCTCATGCAGCCAGCTCACACTTGCACAACAGGCTGCACTGGGTCACTCCAGTGACTGCTAACTTTGATGGCAAAAAAATGTCAGGTCACCTCTGCTGTGCTAAGCAGCTTCACCCAGGATACACTTCTTGCTTTGCTCCATGGAATTCAAAGGATTTTAAGTGGTTTACATAGTGTGTTTCTTGCTGAAAGCAACCTAAATACTAAGAATACCAACATCTCTACAAACGCTGAGTTATGCTATGCAGCCTTACCCATGTGTGACCTGGCAATTTGCAATTGAAATACCCAATATTAAAATGTTCATGGGTTCCATGGAGCAGGCTGTAATTCCAACAGAAAGTCCAAACATGCCTGTTTGCCAGCACCAGTCACTGCTCTGACAAGCTATAGAAGGTTTGGGTGCCTGACCAGGAGCTCATTTTTGGGTGCTTCCCAGTTTTTTTATTTCAGGAACCAATAAAGCCAAAGCAGAACACTTCCAGGTCATTAAAAACAGCAACTGTGTTTACAGAGCCAGAACCTCGAGGGGACCCATCAAGAGCAAAAACACACAGGCCCCATGCCCAGAGATAAGGGGCTATCAAGCAGAGGAATTCTGGATTACGCCTTGGCTCCTTATCTCCGTGTGCACACATGGGCTCACACAATCCAACACTGCTGCCAAATCCCTGACCAGCTGAACATGCACTTGAAAAAGCCCACAAAAACCCCTCGTGTTCAGGAAAATACCCAACAAATTATCTTCAGAGCTACATTTTGACTCCTGCCCTGGGAAGCAGTAGCCAGCCCACACATTTATTCTTCCTCCCACTGAGGAAACCCAATGTTTGTGTGCTTCCAGCTTCAGAGCTGTCCTCTTCTGGTCCTGCCAGGGTCCCACTGAAATTCTGCAGAGGCTGGGCACTGGATAAACAGCAGTGGAATCCCCAGCCCTGAGGGTGACACAGCTCTGCAGTGCTCCCAGCAGGACAGCACACAGCTATGTATAGCAATGGTAATCCCTACATGTCCTGTCTTATGAATGGAAAGAAGAAAGCTTGTTAAGTCACAGCTCCAGATTAGAGAACACTGACCTTTCTGCTGGCTTGCCAAGAGTTTTCCCCCGCCTCCCACCTGCACTGGGCTACCTGCAGACACCCAGGAGGACAAAGATGTGCCTGCAGCTGGAAGTGTGCAAGTTCTTTAGCAGGTACTGAATGCAAGGGATGCTGGCCTTGTGCTGTCAGATGTGGCTTCAGGCACAGACCAGCCTTGTCCACTCCTGCTGCTGGGCCACTAACAGTCCTGTAAGGCATTTCCTTGGCCACCCATGGCCCCACTCAGCACTCAAATTCTACAACAAACAGCCCTCACAAATCTCCTTTTAAACCCTTAAAGTTGGGCCTTAAACCCCCATACAGGGCCTGCCAGTGGCCAGTGGTGCAGCTGCCATTTGGCCACTTGGAAGCTCCTCTCCACTTTGTCCTTTTGGTTCCTGCATTTCTGCCACAGCAGGTGAATTGTCCAGCTGGCCTCTTGAAGGGTAAACTGAGAGCTTCTAAAATCTCAGAGTGTTTCTCCCCCATCCCTCTCAGGGACAGGGCTGCACTCTGAGCCCCCCACACAGCCAGAGTTCAACCAACATTCAGACGTTTCCACCAACACAGCACCCCAAGTTCATCTCATGCTGTGATCTCGTTCTCATCGCCTCCAGGATCACCAAGCCCTGCTTCAGGAATGCTCAAAGGTGCTGCCAAAGCTCCCCCTCCTCCAAGGGGCCCAGCAGTGTGGATTTGTTTCTGCTGGAGCTGCATCCATGGCCCTGCAGATGCTGCATGCACACACAGGCACACACCCCAGGCACTGGGATAAAATTAGCAGCAGGGCTGATGCCCTCTGCTGCTCTTTAGCCATCCACACTGCCAGCAGATGAGTGGGATGGGGGAGGTCAAGGACTTTTAATTACTGTGTAAAATTAGGGCCTAATAGAATTCGGTTTCCTATTTCTCACTCAAATTTTATTTTAATATGATGTCCCTCTCTAATGTCCTTTACAGGCCTCAGTATGACCACATTTGTCAAGAGGTTGAGTTATTAATATAACAAGGACAAAAAAATCATTTATTGGTTTTTGGGAGCACTAGCTTAAAAACAACTGTCAAAGGAAATTTGCACAAGAAATCCAGATCCCAAATCCTGTTTACAACAGGAAGCCATACCTGTCAGCTTTGTTTTTCCAAGACATATTTTAAAGCTGTATTGTTTTCATTCCTTAAGGCGAGACAACAAACAGATATGAACTGTGCTTGGGCTTCACTAGGTAAAATGCAAGCACTGGGGGATTAAGAAAGCTACTCCTTGTATTTAAGCTTACTCGTTAGCAGCTTCCATTTCTCCTGCAGCCCAGGAGACATCCGGAGATTTCAGAGTGTGTGAGTGGGAGCATCCCTGCTCTGCTATCAGTGCCCTGTGCCTCACCACCCTCGGCGCTCACACTAATGAGTTTCCTGCTCAAAAGCAGATTGAGCACAGCTCACTGGGAGCAACAAGTTCTCAGTAATTAAAGCCAAAAGAAGCCCAGGCTGCATTTACACTGAATCACATCAAAACCATGTCTTGGGTAAAACAAATGACTTCACAAAGGATCTGTGTCATGAAGAGCCCAGCACTGAGCAGGCCATTTTCATGGCTGGATGGTTGCAGCTCAGATGCTTCTTGAGAGGCAGAGAAGAAAGAGACTTTGCATCACCAAGAGTAAGTGCACAGCTCAGTGCTCCTTCCTCACAAAGCCAGCTCTTGCTGTTTTATGGCACCACAAACATGCATTTGGATTGCAGGCCTGTCCCAGGAGCTTTCTGACATTTAAGTACCAGCCTGCCAGAAAATTAATACAAGTCTCACAGCAGGGCTAGTTTAACTTATTCATTTTAATCTTCATTTTAAAGGGTAAACTGAAATCAGCCACATGAGTATGAAAAATACTTTTAGGCTACAGAGCAGGTCCCTCTGTGAGAGCCCAGGATGAAGGAGGAGGAGGCCTAATTCCTTCAGCTTTGTGCTCCTACTCAAGGTTTGTTTGCAAAATTGAAAGGGCACCAGGGGCTTTCCTGCTGGTCCCAAACAGCCAGGAGAAAATCCTGCACTCCTCCACCAGTAAAGGGAAGAATGTGTCACACAGCCTGTGGAACAGATGAGAATGAACAGAAATGAAGGATAATTTGAATGAAGGTGGAGGCCGAGTAAGTGGGAAGCTCACTAAGCCTGGAGAGTTTTAAATACTAACAAGGAAAGAAATTAGATAATCTTCACAGCAGCTGCTACTTCATTGCTGATTCACAACCACATATGATTAAGACCTAATAGAGAATGAGCTTTATATTCATTGAGTTTCATAAATCACATTGTTTTGGTGCTCAGAGTGTTTAGACAATGCAAGGAGAAAATAATGCCTTCCAGTAAGTATTGTGAAAGCCCAGCTGTTGCAACAGAACCACCAAACCAGATGTGAAGTTTGCTGTGCCCACGGCCCTCTCCTAAAGCTCACTCCTCAAATCCCTGCTGCTCTCACAAAGCATTCACCACCAGAAATTTGGAGAATTTTCTCCAAATTTCTCCCAGTTTCTGGAGGTGTTCATAGCTCACCAACCTGGCTGCCCCCTGTGCTTTGTGCTCTGCTTACTCAGCACTGAACTGCTGACCAAAACAGGCACGTGAAATGCAGAGAGTGTCCTTGATGACACTCTGGGCATTATGCTAGAAATATTCATGCACTTCACTGAGAGATGATGCTGTCATTTCATCATGTGCCTAGCTAAATAAAAGCCTTCAGCACAATAAACTCCCAAGCTGAAAAAAAAAGAGAAAGAGAAAAGCTCTTAAGTGGGAAGGAGAAAATTAAAACTGGTGACTGGAGGAAACCAAATCAAAACAAGTTTAGAGAGGTCCCACAGTGCTTTTATGGGCACCTGGTTTTTCCCCATTTCATCAGTCATCCCCTTCAATGCACAGTCAAGAGGCTGCAGCTTTACTAGGGCAAAATTTTATGCTTAAACTGCATAAAACCACAACAGAGCAAGGGCAAATCTGTCCTCGCTGTTGAGCAAGCAGCCCTGACCAGCAGCAGTTCAGCCCATGCTGTGGGGACTCCAAAATGAACTCTGAGGTCTGTACTTGGGTACCACCACCTGAGCAGGAGCTGGCACAAGAGGAGCATTCCCTGGAGAAGAGCTCCAGGATCACAGCCTCAGCAATAGGGTCAGCTGGCAGCAAGCTTTGAGTTTTAAGGCCTTGGAATGTGCTGTGAAACAGAGGGCCAGCTGAAAGTTCTTCCTTTAACACCTTTTCAGGAAATAGGTAAATTCCTCTTAGAGGAGGTTACAGTAATTCCAGGTGAATTCCAGTTACAGAAGGTTAAATACACAGCTGTAAACCAAAGGTCAGGAGTTTGGAGCTCTGTCTGAAGAACTGGGCTGACTGAGTGGCTTTAGCTGAGCACCCTCCACCTGCAGTCACCTGCTTTATCAGCAATACCTTGTGCTCATTAAAGAGCCTAAATTTCATTGTGCATTTTTAAAACTCCAACTACAGAGCCAGACACCTTCAGAACAACCTTCAAAAGAAGGCTCAAAAATATCTTCAAGCTCGCTCAGCCTGACAGCCTCACAGCTTTAACTGGCTGACAGATGGAAAACAGGAGAACACAGTATTTAATGTATTATATATCTAATATGCTATATATAACTAAATCATTACTTTTAATATATTATACTGTAACACTCCTACAGGACTTGCTCACTGGAGGTCTGAATGGGATTCCCAAAATTAAGTTATTCTGGTTTTTATATTTAATTTGGTAGCGTTTTCTTTCTTGGCTGATGAGTCCTTGACTTGAAGCAAGACAACATCATTCTGACCACCCTCATTACACCCTGCAGGAAGGAGTTTTGAGCTGGAATCCCCAAATCTGCAGCACCCTGAAACCCACTGCCAGGCCTCCTGTATCACTCTGAAAAGCTGCAGAATCCATCCATGGATAAAATCAGCTGCAAGTGCAGATAATTGTGCACAGACTACTCCTGCCTGGAGAGCAAAGATCTCTTTAAAGCCTCTGGACTGTCTAAATTGAAGAGGTCAAATGACCTTGGTGTTGGAAGTGTCTCGGATTGCCTGACCCAGACCCACTCACAGGAGTGCACAGGATACAAGGACTTGGATGTTCTGATCTCTGAGTTTCCTGCCAGGCATACAGCTTACTTCTTCTGCTTAATTTATCTGCCTGGGATTGTCCACAGGCAGCTATAAAACACTTAATAGTGGACACATGTAATTCACCTGCAGTCAAGAATATGAGAGAAATCTGCTGAAGCAACCTGGGGAGGAGACTGCAGCCTTAACATTCCAGCTGACTTTTAAATGAAGTTCAGGCTTAGAATATGCTCATTTTGAGCCTCCAGCAGCACATCCCAGTCTGCTGTTCACCTCTGAAAGGTCACAGCTAGTCATCTTTGAGAGAGCTTCCTGCTTACATGTGCCCAGCTTGTTCCAAATTAGGTTCAAAATTTAAACTGAGACTTTTTATTTCATCCATCTCAACAATTTCTGTTTATTAGCAGTGGAGTTTTTATAAAAATATTTATATTCCTTGAAGTGACAACAGCAGCTAAGCTGACAGTAGGACAAAACAACACATTAGCCACCATAAGTATAAAATCCTGACAAAGCATTTTTGCTGTTCCACCCACAGAACTAATCTGATCACACCTATGTCAGCAATCTGGCATCCAATTAACACTCAAAAGCAGAGTAGGTCCAGAGTGTTGCTGTTATCAACTACTGTTTAAACTCCCACTTTCAAAATGACCTAAATTTGCTGATAAATCAGAAATGACTGAGCTATCACAAACACTCAGTTCAGCTCCCTGACCACTGAACTCCAAGGACATTAAAGCATCAGTCACAAATAATTTAGTCTCTGTGTTTATTCTTAGACCCAGCAAAATGCAGCAAATTATGGCAAAACCAGCTGCTTTTACATCAGGCTATAATGAAACCTCAGAAGCACAACAAGCATTGACATCCAGGGCTGTTGTTTCCATTTTTCATGCTTTCACAACCTGGCTATTTGCAGGGCTCTCTGCTATCTGTGTTTCCCCAGAAAGCTCTGCCAGTTTCAGACCCAGCTGCAGAAATTCATTAGAAATCTGTGAATGCAGATTTGTTCCCTGTTTGCTGCCTCCCTGCACTGCTTTCTGTGAGGCTCGTTCTCTGAAAGAACAAAAGAACAGAGCAAGATGGAAAAGGAGAAGGGAAGAGGGATGGCAAGCAGATCAGGCAAGCTGGTATAACACAGCATTGTAATTTAAGATCCTGTAAACAGAAGATTCCTTAGGAAAATCAAAGTGGAAGGTTAAAGTCATTCAGTTTGTAACGCTCAGCCAGCAGCACAACGAAACCGAGCATCCAGGTTTGAATGGTGCCTCCTCTAAGTTTTCATCCTAAAGGGCCTGAGAGCTATGGAGGAGCTCCAGGTTACATCAGGTGAGCAGGTCTGTGGTGCAGATCCTGCCTGTTACCAATAACCACCCCCAAATCCAGCAGAGCTGTCACACCCTGCCCTGAGCCACGCTGGCCGCTCTCATCAGCTTCTTGCAACCTCTCAGTCAAGTCAAACAAGGTCAAGTTTTGTAATAAAACTCTGCCCAATGATACTGTCAGTAGATAGAGATGCTGATAGTAGATACAGATCTCCATGGATCAGGGCAAGCCCCAGCAGGATGAAATTCCCAGACATGGCACAAGACTGGTCACTGAACACAGGCAGAGTGAGCCTGGGGATCCTGCAGCCAGTGATCCTCCTGCACCTGAGGAAAGTTCAAAGCAGCTCTTGACAGTGACTCAAAAAGGACTCTGAAGAGAGCATCTGCCTGAAGTGGGCACCAAGGATGAAAAGTCCAGGATGGCAGAGCAGATTCCACTTCCCCTTCCCTCCACCAACTTCACTGGCCTGCACCTCTGCATGATGCAGTTCATGATCTAGAATGGCAACATCACTGTATGGCAAAACAATTCTCAGATTCCCAAGTCCTGATAAAAGATGATCCATTTTGTAATTGCTGACTTTGGAATCTTAGTTTGCAAACAACTCGCCCAACACAGAAGGGGGCAGAGTAAAAGCGCCGCTGTCCTGAAGGACATTCCTCCTGCGATTCCCTGAATTATTCCTCATGTATTTCCAACAAGAAGAGATGCTTCTGCTCAGTGGGAATGGAGAGATACTCTGTCACAGACCAAAGCATGAAACTGCCCAGTGAAAAATAAAGACGTAAGTCACTCACCCTGTAAGCTGACAGTGAAATTGTCATTACAGAGGGACGATCCATTTCACCCACTGCTGTGCCCAGTGTGACTGGGGTGAGGTACATTGGCTCTAACACATCTCCACAGGCAGCACAAAACTGTCCTTTTGTCAGGAGACGTGTGTGTCCATGTGAAGATGTGAATCTCCTGTCTGATGGTTTCAGCAGATGCTCTTTTTCTTTCAAGATGAAAACCAGATGAATTCTCACTCTAAACCATCAAAAGTAGTATGCAAAGTGATCAATACAATATTCCCTTCCAGCCAGATCTTCCATGGTTTATTTTGTCATTACTCAGACAGAAGCCTTTTGATTCCCTTGGTTGCCTCTTGCACTTCTCTCTACCTTTTATTTATGATTCATCATTCTTTCCAGCCAGATTGATTAGAATTACTGTAGTGGAACAGCTCAAACCTGATGCCAAAGAAAGAGGCAGGAAGGACATCAAGTGAGAAGATCCTAGGAATATTTTCTTAGTGTCCTATTGACTTGGCATGGGAAGGGGAAGGATCATCTCTCCAGAACTCTGCACGCACAGGCACAGCGAAAGCCACATCCACAAAGGGAACTGTGCTTTGAAACTCTTGACGCAAAACCTGCCCTCCAGAGCTTTGCCTACAATGTAAAAGCAATGAAATTAAACCACACAGCACCTCCTGTGCTGGCTTTTATGGACCAGGAGCGCTGGGTAGGAACTGTTCCACAGCAGCACCTCACCCTCCAGGCTTTCCTGCTCAACAAGCAGCACACAGGGCATCCAACTGCACAATACAGGGCACCCAGCTGGAGCCACAGCTTCAATTTCTCCAACAAACAAGGAGGGAAAGGTCTCTTCCATGACAAGAAAAGCAATAAATGAAAATAACGTTTCAAGAGGAAAACACCCCAGGAGGGATAACACATGAGGACCTCCCCCACATTACTGACAGACAGACACTTCTCTTCAAATTCACCTGAACCCGCAAGCTGGGGGTACACAGGACATCTCCACAGTGAGATGCACACTGAAAGGGGATACCCATCAACTGCATTAGCAAACTCCCCAGCTTTAAAGCACTGACAACATCTCTATCTCAGCTCACTGACAAAGCTCTTGAAGCTACTGTAAAGACCACAGAGACTTAAAGCCTTTGATACTGCTGCCTATCTGCAGGCTCAGAGGGCCAGCTCACTTTACAGAGCTGTTTATGCAAGAAACGGCCTGAAAAGAGTTCTTTCAGAGCTCAAATCCCCAAGATCTGAGCAAGAGCCTGCCTTCCAGTCCATTAGAAAAGCAACACTTTCAGCCTGACAGAAGTCCCTTGGAATTGCAATGGTAATCCTGCTCGGAAGGCCAGAGCATCCTCCCCCGAGGCTGACAAGTTCCCTGTGCACAAGCATCATTAATACACAGTTGCAGAGACAAGCAGCACAAGAACAGGAGAAGGCACGACACCAGCAGTGCAGGAAGCGCTCTGCCTAACAGCGACCCTGCCAGCTTCATCTGGAAACAGAGAAACGCAGAAACCGGGCTGGGGAAAAGCAGAAGGAGGGTTCAGGGTACCGCAAACCTGCAGACACAGCCTCAGCGAGGGATCCCCTGCGCAGATCCCCCTCACCATCCGCCGCGTCCCCGGCCGGGGCATCCTCGGCGTCCCCGGGCCCGAGCGGCGTTGCCGAGGCGGCGGCGGCAGCGCGGGCCGGGCAGCGCTCCCCGGCCGGACCCCGCGCACCTCGGGCCGGGCCGCCGGGGCAGGTGCTGCCTGCCGGGGCCACCGCGGGGCCGGCGCCGCCTCCCGCGTTCGCTGTCCCCGGAGGCGCCCGTTTCCCATGCCCCGCTCCCCCTCCCGGAGCCCCGGCCGGCCCAGGGCCCTGGGAAAGTCCGGCTCTTCCCAGGCCCGCGGGGGGTCCCGGCGCTTCCCACGGCCCGCGGGGTCAGCGCGGCGGGGGCGGGCGTGTGGGCTGGCCCGGCGAGCCCCGGCCCCTCACTCACCTCTGCCGCTGCGCCTCCAGAGCGAAGCCGCCGCCCGCCGCGCTCTGCGTGGGGCTCAGCAGCCCCGGGGCGCCCGGCTTGGGCGCCGCCAGCATCCCCGGCAGGGCGGGCGGCGCCGGGGGCGGCGGGCACAGCGGGCCGCCCAGCAGCAGCTGCGGCAGGAAGATGCCCCCGCGGGCGGGGTCCGCATCCCCCTTGGCTCCGGCGGCGGCGAGCGCGGGCACGCCGGGCAGGAGCAGGGCGGGCGGCGGCTGGCATACGGGCGGCGGGGGCAGCAGGCGCGGGGGGGCTCCGGCCGGCTCCGCCGCCGGCTCTTCCCCGTCGCCCGGGCCGGCGGGCAGCGGCGGCTTCTCGGCGGGCGGGCAGGGCGGCCGCCCGTCCAGGGAGATGTTGTTGAGGAAGAAGAGGGCGGCCTGCCGCCGCCGGGAGTCGCCCCGCTTGCGCGGCGGCGGCTGCTCGCGGGGCGGGCGGGGAGGCGGGGAGCCGCACGCCGTGGCCGCAGCCATTCTCCGAATGAGCCGCGGCCGCCCGGGCGGGGCGCCTGGAACGCAGCGCGGCCGGCTCCTCGCGCGCCCATTGGTTGCGTCGCGCCCGAATGCAAATGAGCCCGCCGGTTTCCCCGCGGCCATTGGCTGCCCGCGGCAGGCCCCGCCCCCAGCCCGCCGGTGCTGGCGCCGCCGCCGGGGGCAGCGCCCGGAGCCCCGCGGGGACGGAGCGGCCCCGGCACCCCCGACCCTGCCCGGCCTCTCCCTCCGCTCCCTCCCTGCCGCAGCCACGAGCCCACCATGCCCCCGCGTCCCCGCACGACCACCCACCGTGTCCCTTTGTGCTACTTTCAAAAAACTTCTCCTCCCTGGTGTCCCCACCCAAACCATCAGTAGCGCTGGTGGCCCCTATTCCCAAGAGGTCCCGGCTTTCCTGGAGGCAGGGGTCACATCTGCTAAACCCATCGCGGGCGCTGAGTACGTCCAAGCGCTGCTGTAATGCGGATGGAGATGCTCTTGCTCCATCCCGGCGGGCTCGGAGCCGAGCCCGTGGCTGGCGGGGCTGGAACAGACCCCGACCCGCCGGCCCCGGGCGCAGACCCCGCGCACAGCCCGAGACTCACCCGGAGCCGGGCCCAGGGATGGATCCGCACGCTGCCGGCTCCTGAAGCAAAGCCAAGGCAGGGCTGATCCTGGGCCGTATATGGGCAAGGCAGACCCGGGGCTGGGAGCACACAAACTCAGTATTTATCTCCACAAAGTGACTCGAGGCATCTCTCTGCGCAATACGTTGCTTCCCGGACTGGTGTGTTTATACTGCACGGGATAAACATTCCCCTCAGGCACTTGAACCTGTGTCTGTCACATCCCGGCATGATGCTCTGCCCTTTCCTTTCCTCGGAGGACGTTGATATACATTGACAATGTCCATGCCACTGGAAAGGGAGGTTTGGGAGCTGTGCTGGGCGTGATGGAGCCTTCGGAGCTGAGAACAGCAGTGTGTGGGTGCTGGTGGCCTCTGTGTTCCTCTGAAACCGAAATGAAGCCTTCCCAAGCTTCCCACCTCTCATGCCCTGAAGCAGCTTGTGCTCCCAGGCAGGATTTTGCCCACACAGAACATATTTTAAAGTACAGACCAAATCTGCCATTTGAGATGTTTACCACTGAAAGTTGCAATTTCTGTATTTGCAACACTGGACCCTTGGAGTGGTGAATGCTTTTGCCAAATAGATTTAAAGAAGCCACGTGGCAACTCTTAATATCACTGGCAGTCTACACCAACAATCAAACTGATGTCTGATGATATGGCCTGAAATATGGGCACTGAGTAAAAGATGATAGGTTTTGAAACTGTCCTATAAAACACAAACAGGTTCTGTGTCTTTTCATATGGCTGTTTCATAAGATCCTTTTTTGTATGCTGTTGCAAGTCGGCCATCAACACATCTTACAGTATTAGTAGCATGTAATAATAATAATAATAATAATAATAATAATAATAATATAGGATTAAGATAGGAGATGTAAGACAATGCTTACTTGTAGGCTTCCATTAAAAACCCTACAGTGAAATACAGACTCTGCCCTTAAAATCCCAAGAACATGCTCAGCATCTTATATTATTCAATATAGGTCAGATTTTGAGCCTAAATTATTTGGCAGAACCATTTCATATCACAGCTGTGGAAAAAATAGTTTGGGATAAAAAGGAATTAAAATCCTTCCTGCTGGCAAGCTCATCAAATAAGCCAGGGGATGAATAGGCATGGAAACCTATCTAGGCTTGCTGCAAACAATTCTTTAGAACCCAAGACTGGATTTTGAAAAATAAATGTGTGGCTTTTTTCTCATTCTTTGCCTGTAAAAATAGCTGTGGGATGTAAATGGTCCCACTGAGTCAGCGCAGAGAGGAGCAGCCTCCCTGGCTTAGTGGGTTGCAAACTTCAAAGCTGAATTTAGCGGTTGCAGTGTTGCTGCTGTTAATGTTGGGGAGCTTTTATCTGTGTCTGACAACTCGCAGTGTTTGAGTGCAGCGAGCACAGCGCTGTGTTTCAGAGATTCTGATGCTAAAACAGACAAATGGCACATCAGCATCCCTCCCACAAAAGGCAGAGGCTGGGTACAACCCTGAGCAACCTCCTCTCCCTGTCTTCTGAAACGAGGGAATCCCTGAGTGGGGAATGAAGGAAGCCCAAGCTCAGGGATGTTCTCTCCTTCACACACAGGGATGCTGTTTTGAGATGGGCTGGACTCTGCTCCCTGCTGCTGCACAGCATCTTCAAGCCCTGGCTGAAGCCTTTTCCAACCTGAACCACCACAAAATCCTGGACAAAGTCAAGCAGTTCTACATCTACAACAACATCATTGCACAGATGTGAAATGTTACTCTGAATCACCAATACTCAACTCACACTCATTTTGCTCCTGGAGTTTCTGCTCTACCTTAAAGGATTCTCTGGGTTGTTTGGATACATGTCTGGACAGTCAGGGGCTGCTGGAATAAGGAGCTGGTGTGAAACAGGACAAGCCTGCAAATCCTTATTCCAATACTATTTGAGGAGCAGAGTCACCAAGGTCATAAGGACTTTTCTCCATGCAAGAACTGCAGGATCTGGTCTAAGCATCTGAGACAGCATTTTAAAGTACTTATGTGGGCTGGCTGTTATATTTTTTGCAAAATCATGGCCCTGAATCAAGCAAAGATAAACAGGTCATAAGTATATTTAGGCTGGGAACCAGAAGTGCAGCTTCCAGTTGGAGGAACGACTGGTATTAAGATAAGGCACCAAAAATTGCTGTTGACATTTTTCCAGCCTAAGCAGGGTGGGAATGGGGGTCCAAGAGACCTCACAGGGACCAGGACAATCTCTGGAAGTGTGGGAGGATGACACAGAAGTGCAATGTGCATCCAGAACTTACTGTCCCTTCTCTGCTGAACAAGCTCTAATCCTTGTCCCAAATTTCCTATCATAGTTTACCCCGTTTAAATTCTCTCCTGAGATCAGCACACCTGGGGACATCAGCACTCTTTGGAGCTCAGCCTCACACTCACCACATCCATATAAAAGAGTTTTTGGGAGTACACATTCTCCTAAACTCACCTTTTTCCTCCTCTTTGATCTCAGGGATGGCAGGTCACATTCCCTGCTTGTGTTCCATGTGCAGGGAATGGTGAAACCCTTCCCAGCCACATTCACAGGCTGGACCACTCCTGCTCCCTGCTGGCACATCCATCCCCACTGCTCTCCTCCTGCATCCCAAACCTGTGAGGCAGGTTTGACTCAAGCTCTCAGAGCCACCAGCTGTGCAGCCTGAGATGGTTTTAATGTGCATCAATTTAATCTGCCCCCAGTGGGCTCCAGCTGGGGGTTCTGGTGTCTTGTGGCTGCTGCTGGAGCAGAGTAGCAGAATTCATTCCCTGGATTGCCATGGGCTCGCCCTGGTGGGTGCCACAACCCTCTGCTCTTGCTGTGTGTCACAGTCCCTGCAAAATCAGCTGCTGCTCCTCAGGAGGAGAACATTGCCAGCAGCCCTGTGTGCCTTGGGGAACCACTCAGGGTCTCCTGCATGACACAGAGCATCTAAAACACACAGAGCTGATTGATTTAATCCTATTTCTCTGTACTCTGAAGGGCTCTGTGATTCAGGAAAATGTTGTGTGCTGTTTACAGGAGGATTTGTGAATGAATGGATCAAACTCTCTTCCCTGAAGCACATGGTGCTGCACTAAAATGCTGTTATTAATAAATCAATCATTTTCCTTGGGAGAATCTTGGCAAATGTGCTTTCTGAAGAGGTCCCACTGGAGTGGGACAGCCAGGAGCAAGTTTGGTATGAGCAGGGTGTGCAGCACAGCCTAGGGAACTCCTGAAGTCTTAGTGATATATTCAAGGCAGAGCAGAAAGCTGTGATACCCAAGGGATGAAAGAGAAACTTGCATTTTGGCTCCAAAATTCCTACAGTAAACTTTGCTTGAGATAAAGGAGCAAAGGAACTCCCCACATCTCTTCCTTCCAAGAACTGCTGCTGCTTGCTGGATTTGCTAAATCTATCCACAACTTCACAGCCTCCTTGCAGAAGTGTGAAGGCTTGTCCCTCTGCTGTGTTCTGAACACCCAAGCTGTCCCTGTTCCCTCTGAGCTCCTGGCTGTGAACTGCAGAGCTGCAGGAGACTGCCAGGATCCTTTTTCTGCCTTTTTCACACATTCAGGGCACATCTGACCCTACACAAAATGCCCATCCCACTTAAATCCCCAAAACAGGATTGAAGCAAGACTTGAGCAATGCTTGGCATGAGTTTTCCTGTGGTGGACTGAAGAGAGAAGCTGTGTTTCCACTGTAAATGGGCACTGCTCACAGAGCAGATTGCAGCTAAAAGCATTTCAATGCACAGAAGGTTGGTGTCAGGCTCATGAAAAGGGCATGGTTTAAATCACCTTCAGATTTTCTATTGCCAAGAAGGCAATGCCACAGCAGAAGGTTGGGAGGGGGAAGAATCTGATGTGCATATCTCTATTTCTGGAGCTTTTGGAGCCTGCATTGCAGCCAGCTGAGTTCCCAGCTCAGTTCCCTCTTGCTTTGAGCTTGTGGGACTTCCTACCTTTCCTCACACATGCAACAGAGGAACTGTTGTAAGGAAAGGAATGTGTAAGGAAATTTGTGTGTGAGAGATTTTTTTCCCCCCTTAGATGGAGATTTACACTCACAGCTCAGCTTGCACAAATTTACTTCTCACAAAATTTTACAAATTAAGCCTAGGGAGAAACAGAAGATGTCATTTTGCTGGTGAGTTTGGTGGGAGACTGATGCAGGGAGGCCTGAGGGTCTGAGAGCTGAGATGCTCTGTGCTGTGAGGATGATTCAGCATGTGCAGATCCTTCAGCATCAGGAAGCAAAGGAGTTGCAGTGGTTTGTTACTGGAATTGTTTGGTTTGACAGGCAATAAAGGAACCACTCACTGCTGTTTCTGATGGACTAAAAGTGAGCAAAAATGGTGACTTCATCTCTCCCCCAGATTTCTGTGCAATTTCAAATCCAGCCCCTGACCTGGGTGAACCCAACCCCTTCCTCTGGGCAACCTCTGCACTGGCCCACGTGCCCTGCCTGCATCATGGACATCAGAGCTGAAATGTGTCTGAACAAAACAAGTGTGAGCTGCCAGCCTCCCAGGAGATCTGATCTGCTCTTGGGACAGCTTCCCTTCTGCTCTATTGCTCTGTGGGATGTAACTCATGCACTCTGAGGGTAATTTCAGTGCATTTTTGAAGGTTATTGTGTAAAACCTCCTTCTCACACTGAACAGAAGTGTGGCAATGAAAGGGATTAACTCTGCAAAAAGCAGAGACTGCTGAGTCTGGTACACAAATGCCATTTGGAGCCATGAACCAAACTCCTGTGGAGTTATGAAAAGGCTGCTGTGCTGAACGCTGCCATGTGTGTTCCTGCAAACAGCACCTCAGGCAGGGCTGAACCTTCACATGGAAACCTCTGCGGAGCTCCAGAGCTGCTTGCAGGGCTCAGATTTCTTTCTTACAGCAGAATAATTCAAGTCTGAGGCTGCCTGCATATCACCAGATCAATACATGCATTTACCTGTCAAGAATGACTTGAACAAAAGACTGACAAGCATAATTTTGCGAGTTAATGGACCTGAGCAATTATCCATCTTTCTGTAGCATGGTGGGGAGGTAACAGCAAGCCAGGGGATGGTAGGAGCAGAGAAATTCCAGGACTGGATCAAGTGCAGCTTATAAAGTTTAATTTACTACAACAACTTGCTCAAACAAGCATTTTTCTCAGAACCGACAAAACTATTTTTTGTTTTTTTAGACATGGGATTGCCCTAAGTGTGAAATGTGTCCCTGCCAGCCCCTCAAACACACCCAGCACGAGATATGGGTGAAAACTTCTAATGATAAAAGGTATTAAAAGCCCACTAATTAAAGGTAATTAACCAAGGATTTTGTGGTGGTGTCATGCAATGTGAGGGGAAAAATCTTAGTGGGAAGAAAAGGAACTGAGGACTTCATTATTTTTGGCAGAACTTCTGCACATTTTGCTTATCAAGGGGCTGTCATAGGGAGGTGATTATTTTATAGCCCATGAAAGTTCCCTCCCTCCTTCATTTCTCCCCATCCCAAGCAACCTCCCTACAGTCTGAGGGGCCTCTTTATGGCATTGCATTTCTAATTCTCTTCTTTTTTCCTTTTCCTTGCTGAGGTATTTTTAAAAGTCAGATTTATCCAATTCACCACCATGGACAGTGGGTTATTGCTCTCCCCTCCAAGCTGCTCTGAGAAGGGATGAAGGTTGTGCTGAGGGAAAGGCATCAGTGATGGCCCTGATCCATTTCCCATGGCCATGATCCAATGAGTGCTCCGAGCTGGGATAAAACAGCCCTGCAACCCTGGTGACCTCCCCACTGCCCTGGGCAGCTTGTTCCAGTGCCTGATAACCCATTCAGTGAAAATTTTTAACATAATATCCAATCCAGACCTCCCCTGGTGCAACTTGAGGCCGTTTTCCTCTTGTCCTGTCACTTAGGAGAGGAGACCAAGCCCAACCTGGCTGTATCCTCCTTCCAGGGAGCTCCCGAGAGGGAAAAGGTCCCCCCGAGCCTCCTTTTATCCAGGATGAGCTCCCCCAGTTCCCTCAGCAGATCCGCGCTCCAGACCCTTCCTCATCCTCCGAGGAGATCTTCCAAGCCGTGAAGACAGGAGGAAGATGACGGCTGGCTCAGTAATTTTTCAGTTTCGCTCCTGTGAAGTTCCGTCAGCCCCGCGGGACTCCCGCGCTCCATCGCCGCTGCTGGCGCTGCCGGCTGTCCCCGCTCCTTCCCGCGGCTGCACAGCCACCGGAGACAGAGCTGCTGTGCCTTGGGGAGGCTGAACCGGATCCTCCGCATTCGGGGAGCGGCCCCGGCCCGACCCGGCGCTGCCCAGCAGGCGGCACTGCCCGCCCGCCGCACTGCCCGCACCGCCCGCCCCGCTCCCGGTCCTGGTCCCGCATCGCCCGCACCGCTCCGCTCCCGGTCCTGGTCCCGCATCGCCCGCACCGCTCCGCTCCTGGTCCTGGTCTCGGTCCTGGTCCTGGTTCCGCACCGCTCCGCTCCGGTCCTGGTCCTGGCCCTGATCCCGGTCCTGGTCCCGCACCCCTCCCGGTGCCGGTTCTGGTCCTGGTCCCGCATCGTCCTCGCTCCCGGTACTGCACCGCCCGCACCTGTCCCGCTACCGCTCCCGGTCCTGGTCCCGCACTGGCCCCACTCCCGGTTCCGCACCGCGTCCCGGTCCCGCACCGCTCCCGGACCATCCGTACGGCCCCCGCTCCTCGTCCCGGTCCCGCACCGCCCCTGTTCCTGGTCCCGTACTGCTCCCGGTCCCGCTCCCGGACCGTTCGCACCAGCTCCGTTCCCGGTCTCGCACCGCCCCAGGTCCCGGTTCCGCATCGCCCGCACCGCCCTCGGTCCCAGTTCCACACCATTCCCGGTCCCGCACCGGCCGCACTGCTCCCGGTCCCGCTCCGGCAGTTCTCCCGGTCCCGCACAGTCCGCACCGCCCACACCGCTCCCGTCCCAGTCCCCGTTACGCTCCCGGTCCCGGTCCCGCTCCCGTCCCAGTCCCGGTCCCGCTCCCGCCCGCTGGGGGATGCGAGGCTGCCCCGGGCAGTGCTGGACCCTCCCCCGCAGCCGGCGCTCTCTGAGTGGGATTTTAGGGCTGTGGAGATGGGAAGATGCTATGAGCAAAGGGTGCTGCTCGTGGCTGGCTGTGCTTTGCTTCGTTCTTGTGAACAGGTAAAAAACCCCACGTTTAAATAGAAATAACTGCAGGTAAAGGGAGTGGGAGTGCAATATAACTGGAATTGGCTCTGGCACTTTTCTGCTGGTTTCTGTTTTGTCCCTGTTCCCTCCACCTGTGTGCCAGGAACAGCCCAGCCTGGCTCCTGGATCGATGCTGTGAGCAGGGATGCCCCCTGCAGCCCTTCCCATCTCATCCCATCAGAGAAGGATTACAAAAAGCAATTTATCCACGTGAAAAATAGCTCCCAGCAATGCTCCAAGGTCAGTGTGAGCTGCTGAGCTGGTGCTCTGCTGTGAGCTGCAGCTGGGTGTCACTCACTGACCTTTTCCAGGACACACTGGGGAGAGGGAGCACCCAAAGCCTCCCTTCCCACGCCCTCCTCCCTGCCCTCTCAGGGACACATCCCCCTGTCTGCCCAGGTACTTGCTCCTCATTTAACTAGAAGAGAAAACTGTGGACTTTCCCCAGGTCAGACAATACCCACGTGAGTATGAAACCTGGTAGGGATTTAATTGAAGCAAAGCAATTAAATGGGGCTCTGCAGTGTTTGGTTTGGTCACCACCCCTCAGCCAGCCCCTGGGACATCCTTCATGAGGAGAGGGCTCTGGAGGTCTGCTCTCCAAGTGTGAAATCCCAGGGATAACACGGTTCTGATGCAAAGAGACATCTCCTCTTCCCAGCTCCAGCCTGAGGGTCTGCTCTGGCACAGATCACTGACTGTGGCTGCTCCAGGTGTCACCTGCATGGCTCATCCTTGCCCAGCCTCTCCTGTGGCATTGTGAGGACTTTCAGGGTGCTTTGCTCACAAATGAGTCCTTATGAATCCCCCACTGCCTGGCCCAGCATGAGAGGAGGATTCACTCTCCAGCATGGGTGAGATTCTGAGGGCTCTGAGCTCTGTCCTTTGGTCTGCAGCTGCTCCATCCTGCCCTGCTGTTAACTGTCCTTGGAGGGATCATTGTGGGAAGCAGAGCAATTCTCCAGCTCCTTTGTGATCCCCACTGGGCATTGCTCCACTTTGATTTTCTTTTTTCCTCTCATTGACTTCTTAGATCCTGTAAACAGCCAGATGACAGCAGGAGTTAGCCACAGAGAAATGGATTTACACTTCTGGAGTCAGCATGGCCTCATCCCAAAACAGGGACAGCACAGGAGGAAGCAAAGCTCAGCACAGGAAAGATGGAGAGAAACCCCTCACATGTGAGATGTGTGGGTATCCAGGGGAGGCTGTTGTTATCCCGGACACAAAACAATGTGAAGGAGAAACAGGCAGAGAACTGACCTGGTGCAGAAGCATCCCAGAGCAGCAAGATGCATTCTGTGGGTTTCTCCCTGCTCCAGTGTGGCTCATGGCTCATACCACATGCTGAGAGAGGTGCTATGCCCCTCCATCACCGCATGCCTGCCCCAGCTGCACCCACCTCTCACTTGGGACATCCCCATCCAGTCCTGGAGGGGTGTGTGTGCCTGCCCTGGGCTGCACAGCACAGCTGTGCTCCTCCCATTGCTCCAAGTGTTTGGTTTTGTACAGCAAACCCTCTTGTCACCAGTTGTGCTGCTGTCCCCTGAGACAGAAGGCCCTCTGAAGGCCAGGCTGGCAAAAAGCTCCCTTCAAGCTTAAGCAACAGCCCTCTCTACATTAATGGTTGGGCCCACGCTTGGCTGTTTTTACCACCAGGACAGAGTGGTGAGCAGCAGGGTTTTCTGACAGACAAACTGTCTTATCCCTGCCCTTATCAGGAGCAGTTTTCTGCTTGCTCACCTGGAGGGAACATGGGTACAACACATTCCTCTGTCAGCAGGGAAACCTCCACAGCCACAGCGGAGGATCAACAGAGCTGGCAGGAACCTTCCTCTGACTGTCAATAACTCAGCCCTGGGAATTTGGCCTTCCCCAGTCACCACCCCCCTGACCAGATAAGCAAACACAAGGGACTAAGCTCTGTTAGCTTAGGTGCTTGGGGTGCTCTCCTGGCCACCCTGCCCAGGCTGTCCTGGCTAACCATTAGCTGGGGCTCCTCTGCCTGGAGCTATGAGTGCTACAAAAACACGGCTCAGAGGAGAACCCTCCTCTGCCCTGTCCTTGGGCATTTCTCACAGCAGTCCCTCTGGAAGCAGCAGAAGCTGTAGCCTTGAGCTGATGCCCCAAGGAACTTCTCCTCCCTACCTTTTATCCAGGGATCCTGTCCTCTTTTTCTCTTCCTCTGCTGCACGTGAACTTTGTCTTTGGTGCAAAAGTATTTCCCGTCAGCCTCGGCTTCTTGTAGGATCTCATCTTCATACTTCTCCTACACCAAGGAGAAGAACAGTCAGTCTGCAAACCAGCCTGGCTTTCCCAGGGAGCTGGTGGCTTTGCCAGGGACCTTTGTGACCATTGCTATGAGTGATGACAAATGCAGTGCTCATAAAGACTTGACTGGCTGGAAAGAGTGGCACTTCTGCCCCTCAGCAGCAAGTTGTGCAACAGGGTGGGAATGAGGTTTGGCACCTGGTGCAGGAAGAGCCGCCACCTTCTGGGACAGCCTGTCTGATATCTCTGGGAGCCACCAGCCTGAGCTGATGGCTGAGAACAAACCAAACAAACAAACCAACCTCACTGTCCGTTGTGTCTGGCTCATCGGATTCTTGCTTCCCAGACTCGGCATCATTGTCATCTAAAGAAACACAAAATAAGTTTTTTTGGCTGGTGGCAGGATTGACAAGCTCATGAGCAGATGCAGAGCCACTGGTCCAGGCTCACAGAGCCACTGAGGCAGAAAGCAGCTTCAGCAATACACTGTGGTGTGAAGCAGAGGCACTGCAAGCTATGTGGCCTGGAATGAATGTTCAGGAGTGATCCAACAAGAGTCTGTTGGGAAAGCAGCTCCCAGCAAAGCTGTGTCCACTGGACTTTGCTACACCAAGGTCACAAGAGCTGTCCCAACACCTGTGGCTACACACAGGAGGGAAACTGGGGGTATTTAAGCCCCAGAATGCACCTTCCTGTTTGAGCCCCAGGTGGGGAGAACCATTTGGGGTGAAGAAGCCAAAAGGGACAATCCCATGTCTGCTGCTGGTTCAGCCAGCAGCTCTTGGCAGGGAATGTGTGCTGAGGAGCAGAGGAAGGGAAGGCAGGGGAGATGCTGCCCAGGAAAAGCATTTCAGTGTGCACAGCCCTTGGGCTGCACAGCCCCAGACATGTGCCTGCACACACCCCACTCTGCTCACACTCATCTCCAGGGGCTGGTGGTGGTGGCATCACCCTGTCTGCACACACAGTGACACACCTCAGCTGCCCATGGGGGGCACAAAGGGCTGTGCAGGGGCAGGGGCACCCCCAAAGCTCAATTCTTGTTGCTCATCACACCCAGCTCTAGCCAGGATGGGGCTCAGCAGGGCAGCCCCCTCCTGCTGGCCCTGCAGAGGTGGGAGAGCAGGTGATGCTGCTTCCAGGCACTCCTGGATTCCCTGTAGCCTGATCCCATCCTCACCTCATCCTCCTGCAGGTTAAGGTTCACTAGAAAGTGCAGAAGTATTTGTGTATTGTTTCCCGGGCTTTGTGTCAACCTTAAGGTGAGAACTGAAGAAAGTCCTGTATTCCCACACCCAGAATGTAATCAGCTGAAATTCTTCTGCCATGATGATATCTCCTTAGCATGTAAATCACACAGGACTCCTTTTTTTTTTTTTTTTTTCCTCTCCACTGTGAAAAATCCTGCTCTGGAGAGTGTTCCCAAACCACTCCGACACGCCCAGACCAACTAATCCAGGCGAGCTCAACTTTCTGGCCGAGCCAGTAAGGCTGGTACTGAGCAGCAGACGTGCTTCCCACCCTGATCCCCATGGCTGCTGCCTCCCACCTGCCTGGACAGACCTGGCACCTGTGTCCCTGGGGGTCAGGCAGGGAGAGAGCCTTGGGAGGGCTCTTGTGGAGGGTGGAGCAAGGGAAGGAAGGAAGGAAGGAAGGAAGGAAACCATCCTGATCTGCTTGCTGCAGGTACAGCATCCCTGGCTCTGTGCTCAGCCCTCTGTGCTGTGTCATCACAGGACACGCTTTGGAGCAAGGGGACAGACAGGGCTGGTTTTCCAGTGCTAGTCCTGCAAACCTCTTGCATTTTCCCCATCTCTTTTGGGGCATTCTGAGCTGCTTCTTCCCTGAGAGGAGTGGGAAATGCTGGAGCAGCAACTTTGTCCTGTTGCTGCTCATTGTGGAATGAATGGGTTTTCTGCTGGAGCAACATTGTCCTATTCCTGCTCATTCTGGAGTGGGTTTTTCTAAGAGCATTTTTCCAATGCTGACTCCTCAGCTCCTGGAGATTTCCATGCAGATGCTCTGCTGAGTGTCCCAGGACACCCCAGGGGTGTTGGACACAGACACTGGGCCTTTCTCCAGAAAAAACAAGATTACTTTCTCGCCATTTATACTGAGCCTGAATTTTGGACTTATCTAGGGTAGAAAACTGAGCTCTCAAGGACAGAAATGTGAAACCTGAATTTCCTCAAAGGCCCAGAAGAGCTGGGAGCCCTTGGTGCCTGGAGGGTGGGATTGCAGGTGTGTGCAGAGCCCAGCAGAGAGCTCTGGGCTGGGAAATGCCTTCACCTTTCACTCCTGCCTTCTCAAATGTCACATTTGCCTGGGGCTTCTTACCTGCATCTCCCTTCTGTGCGCCGACATCCCGCCTCAGCCCGGCCTCAGGAGGGGCCTCTGGGTCACTCGGGGTGGAGCTGTTTGTCAGATATGCCCGTGAAAGCCTGAGCTGTGGGACACAGGGACACACACACTGCTGTCACCAGGCAGGAGAGGACTGTCCCCAGCCCTCAGTTGATGACAGTGACACCCACAGGGATGAGCATCACAGAGATGCTCCTGTTCCTGTGGTGTGTTTGCAGGGGGCTCAGCACCCCCTGCAGCAGCCTGTGGGAGGGAGCACAGGCTCTGCCTGCCTTTGGGCATGGATGGAACCCTGTGGGCACTGCAGGGGAGGAGTGGAGTGAAGCCAGGGCTGAGCAACCACAGCTCTGCCATGTGCAAACTGGCTTCACACACCAAACCCATCCTCCCACAGTGCTGCTCACAGTGGTCCCAGCAGCAGTGCAGGGGATGTAGGGGATGCCAGCAAGAGCTGTACTCACCACAGCTGCATCTTCCTCCTCCTCCTCCTCCTCCTCCTTGGCAGCCCCGGGCAGTGCCCAGCGGTAGGGGCAGCGCAGGCGGTCCCGCTGTGCCCTGTGTCCCCCTGCGGGCACGGCCGGGCTGTCCCCGGGGCTGTCCCTCGGGCTGCCGTCCGTCTGTCTGTGCCTGGGGTCGGACAGGTCCAGCGGTGCGTCCCCGTCCTCGTCCCTCGCCTCCTTCACCCTGGCTCGCGGCTCGGGGCGCTCCCTGCCCCGCCACAGCTGCCTGGAGAACAAACTGCTCAAACTCTGATTAACTCTAATGGTTTATAAAAACATTGGTCCTGTAAGCCAAAGATTGAAGACTAAACCCCCTTGTAGAGTTACCCCACCATCCTAGCTCAGGAAGAAAGGATTCAAACCCTCATCTCCAGCTCCCAAAGCTGGTATTTTTAACTAAACTACTTCCACCACTAAAGAGCCCGAATCGCCCCCTGAGACAACCCTCACACAAGCTCCAACACCACAGAGTCAACAATGTGAGAATCCATAAAATTAGAGGGTTTTGGAAAAGCTGCAAAAGGCAGGCCTCAGATACAGCAAGAATTGTGAGTAGAGCTAAAGCAACAGTCATGAGGTAGGTCAGCAGAAAAATTATTTAAACTGTAGGAAAAGCAAGGGCAAATAGAACAATAGCCTGTGTATTAATGCTTGTCTGAATAGCTCTCTAAGCTGCAGAAAGTTTATCTAGCAAGATATTAGGAAGGGTAAAGCTTAAGAATGGAACTCTGTGCGTTGAGGCTTACGAGTGGGTATTGTATTCGAAATAAGCAAGCATTGTTTTAACCAAAGGTACCTGTGCTTATGGTGATTGGATAGAACTACTGTCAATATGCTTTTGCTTTGTGTGATTGGTCAAGAAGCTTATAAAGTAAGTTGTAACATTAACATGTTTTCTGGCCTGCTGCCAGGATTGTGAGCTGCAAGCATCTTCCCATTATCATAATCATGTAATGAGACTGATGCTGAAAAATAAACAGCTCGAGACACTTTCTATAGTAGCCCCATCTCGTTTGTGTCTGTAAATAACCCCCCTGTCGGCATCAAACAACAATCCTCACCCCTCTTCCTTCCCATCCGCAGCATCCTCCAGGAATTCCCTCTCCTCCTTGCAGCCCGTGGCCATGCCCAGCCACGGGGACAGCGGCCGTGTCTCGGTGTCACCGTGTGCCCGCTGGCCCGGCCGTGTCTCGGTGTCACCGTGTGCCCGCTGGCCCGGCTGGCACTGCCGCAGCAGGAGATGCTGCAGCCGCTCCCGCTGCTTCAGCAGCTGCAGCTTCTCCTCCAGCTGCTGGTCCCTGACGTACACCATGGTGGCAGGGAGCTTCAGCAGGGCTGCCTGCTCGTCCCAGGGGTCCCGGCAGCGTGTCCTGCCCTCGGCAGCCTTGCTCCTGAGCGGGTGCATGGGGAAGGTGCTGCTGTCCCGCTCGCCCGGGGCGCAGGGACCCGCCAGCCCCAGCTGGTGCAGGGACAGGTGCTTGTGCAGCAGGCACAGCTGCTCTCTCCGGGCACTCAGCTTCAGGTTTTCATAGGATGGAGAGACCTTGGGGGAGTCCGGGTTGCTCGCTGTTAAATAACTAAAAAAAGTGTGGAAAAAAAATTACATTACAGATCATGTCAGGAAAAACCCCCACACATTAGCAACAGAGCTTTCCCATGGTTTCCCAGCTGTGTGTGGTCTCTCCTGCTCTTTCCGTGCCCTGTTGCAGCTCTTGGTCAGTAGACTATGTTTGTGTTTGGGGTCTGTGCTGGGGAGGAAGGTCCTGGTGGCCAGGGGCATCAGGTATCAGCAGTAGGAAGCCATTCCCACCCCACACAGTGTAGGAAGCCATTCCCATCCCACCATCCAGCAGCAGTCCCCTGTCCCCAGGCCATGGCAGCTCAAGGCAGGGCAGAGTGAGGGTAAGGATGCAGTGAGCTCTCACATCAGCACTGCTGCTGAGAAGTCACTTTTTGTATAAAGTCTTAAGGCCAGCAACATCCTTACTACCCCCTGGGCTTTCTTAGTGTTTGAAGACCCCCAGGACAGAGGGACAGCCCACCCTCCCCTAATCTCACTCAATGGGAAACTCTTACAGCCATCCTAGGAAGGTTGGGGCAGTGCAGGAACCTGCTCTGCAAACCCAGTCCCTGCTGCTGCTCTCCATGAGTGCAAGCTGTTCCCAGGAGTGCTCTGCAGAGCTACTCACACTCTGGGAAACTCTCTGTCTGCAGGTGAACTCCCTGGCCTTGCTCTGTGCTCCTGAAATCATGGGGAGGATAAGCCTGGGAAGTGCTGAGCCCTGCAGGAAAGCCCATTAGAATAGATAAGGAGGAGGAGCAGGAATTGCTGCCTGCCTGGGACAGTCCTGCCTGGATGTGGGGACACCTGGTTCACTTTGTGGGTCTGTCTGAGGAGCTGGAATAACGAGAGCCTGACCTTGTTGGGCTGGATTCCAGTCATTTTTCACTGCTGTAAACTGGGATATCCCCCCCTTCCCGAGGCTGTGGGGGAAGTTTGGGGAGGGAGGAGGGCAGGCACAGTGAATGGGGCAGCTGCAGTGGGTCAGCCCATGGCTCCAGGTACTCACGCCTCCAGGCTGGGGCTGTGCTCTCGTTCTGGAGGGAGAGGAGCTTTCCTGGCTGGGGGAGACACTGCTGCCTCTGAGGGACTCCTTTCCAGCAGGCAGGGCCTGGAGCCAGCTCTCACCAGGGCAATGGTTCCGTGCAGCTGGTTGGAAATCCTCTGGGATGCCTGTGGCAGAAAGTCTGGGTGAGCCATTCTGCAGGGAGCCTGGCTGAACTGGGACACATCTCCTCACCAGTGAGGACAAAACAGACAGCTCTGAGGACTCTGCTTGATATGGTTCTGGTCAACAGCTCTATCAAAGTTTTTATTAATTTTTCCAGGAAATTTTCCCTTCATGTACTCTCCATTTTCTGGCTGCATTTGTAGCACAGGAAGTTTTGCATCTCAAGTCATGATTCAGAGGCTTAACCAAGATAAAACCCTTCAAATTCCTTGTCCCATAGTCAGGCCTTTTTACTCATGCAAGGCTTTATTCCTGCAAGCTCCTGGCACACACTGCTCTGGTGGGTGTATTTCTGCTGGGCCAGGACATCACTGTCTCCATCAGCTGTCATGAAAGGCTCCCCACATGTTCTGACTTGACTTTCCCCTGCCCACCTGGAGATGTCACCAAGCCTTCCTGTGATCCCTATTAATTATCCCCACAGCCTGCCTGCAGCCTTACCAAAACCCTTTTTCACCTGCTCTTTCAAGTTTTCTTGGGGAGGTCGAGTAAGCAAAACCTGTGCCAAAACAGAGGTATCTGTGTGGGTGTGTGTGTGGGCCTGAGTTCCCAGGAGCAGGTCCAGGCCCTGCAGTCTCATCTCCAGTGCCCAGTGTCACCATGTCACTCAGCAGCCCTGGGCTGACACCCTCTCTGTGTTTGTCCTTGCAACCACTGAGTGCCAGGCTCTGGAAATGACAAACTACCCAGGTCTGGCTGATTGTTCCACCCTCCAAGGGCCTCCTACTTTTTCCCCATCCCATTCTGATCCAGTTCAGATGGCCACAGCAGTGGGAAGAGGGCCTGAGGCCATCAGGCTACCTCTGACAACTCACTATTTCTGCAAGGCTGACTTCTTGGAGGAGAGTGCCTGGAGAGGTCCTGCTGCTTGGAGAGCTTCTCTGGAGCTTCTCTGGAGGCTTTTCTGCAAAAAAAATAAGACAGAACCAGCTGCTGTACTGGTCCCCCAGAGCGGCTGCAGCCCTGCCCTGAGTGGGCTGGAGCCATGCAGCCTCCCAGGGATGCCACTGGCTGCTACCAACCACCTCCCAGTGAGGATTTTGAGTCAAAATCCCCTTTTGGTTCAAGCCAGCACCTGGCTGAATGTGCCTTTCACTACATGTGTGGGTGGCAGGAAGGCAATGCCATGGTCTCTGCATGAATTTTCTTTCAGTGGGGGCACCCAGCACTCTTTAGCTCTAATGCAGAGCAGGGTGTTTCTCCCCTGACCTGCATTTCTCCCCCATCAGCTTTCCTGCCTGTGGCAATGTCCATCTGAGCTGCCAACAGTTTGGTCTTTGCTCTCCAGACCCTTTCCCAGAGCAGTTTACAACATGGCTCAGTTATTTTTCACATCCCCAGGTCCCTCATGGGTGGCAGGAGCAGCAGCACCCACCTTCACTGAGCTCCAGCTCTGGCACGTCCTGCTGGGCTGCTGCTTCCCTGGGCTCTGCCTTCTCTGTGCTGGCATTCCTGCTCACAGGGGACAGCAGAGTCAAAGGGGAGCCGGGTGTGGAGCAGCTTTCTCTGGAGGACACTCCTGGGGTCTTTGTCCTGTCCCTGTTGGAAGGACAAGAACATGAATGAAGGAGAAGGAAGGGTTTGGAGCCGCTGTACTGAGAGCTCTGAGCCTGATACACAAATACACGTATTTATCTCTGTGTGTATGTGGATATTCCAGATCCTCAGCCTCACCTCCTTCCACTGCAGCTTATCAGCAGCCCAGCTACAGTCTGGAGCATGGACAGCATGCCAGCCCCACTTGGAGGTGTGATTGCCCCACTTGGTTGTGGGTAACATTGCAGGAAGCCACAAGGTTGGGTAAGGCAGGACCCAGCTGTGGCTCTTGCAAAAGCTCTGTGGGAACCTGGCCCTGCCTGGGCTTTCAGCCTGATGGAGGGGTGGGTTCAGCACAGGGATGTGGTGTCTGCCCCTGTCACCAAACCAGGATGGAGAGGGTGATGCTCAGTGCCACAAGGGAGTGCCTGAGCCTTGGAGACACACACAGAGCCCTGGCTGGACTCTGGTGCTGAGGTGTGGATGTTTGGCTGGAAATCCTCCTATCCAGCATCTCAGGGGAGAGCAGAGCAGAGCAGAATCACTCAGTGCTCAGCAAGCTCAACCCACAGCTCTGGAATCACTGGGGAGTAAAAGCCAGAGTTTCTCTTTAAGCAGATGGTGCTCCCGTGCTCCAAAGAAAACACATTTCTAAACTAATCCCTCAGTGCTAATTCCTCTGGACTTTAAACCCTTGAGGAATGAGCTGATTTGTATATATTGGCCAGCCTGGCAGGTTACTTGGCTCCCAGCACAGCGCTGCGCTGGGCTGTGAACCTGTTGTTGCAGATCACTTCTCCCTCTTTAACCCCATCCCTGTCCCTTGGGTGTCACTGTCCTTTCTCCAGAGCCACCTGCTTCCTGCAGACCCTCTCTGGCTGCTGCAGGAGGGGACCTGCTGCCATGGAAAAGCCATGGAATCCCAGGCTGAGCTCCATGCAAGCTGCCCAGGGCTTTGTTTCCAGGGGATTAAATATCTTTGTTCCTCAAAAATTAATCACTGGATGCTGGTGAACAGGGCAGTGAGCAAATATTAACAAGGATTTTAAGACTATTAGGGGTTTTTCCATGTCTTACATACACAGGAACCCATGAGAATTAGGTGATAAAATGCCCCTGAGGATGCCACAGTGTGGACCTTGCCCTGCCCAGCCCTGGGGATGCCCTTGCCAATGTCCCTTGTAAAGAATGAAACCAGGAAAGTGCTTACTCCAGGCTCTGGAGCCTCTTCAGTTCCTCCTTGAGAGTTTTGTTCTCCTCCCTCAGGCGATTGGTCTCGTTTGCTGCAGGGACAGAGGAGGGGCTGTGAGTTCAGGTGCTGCGAGGATGCTGCTCACAGCTCGCTGGGGTGATGGAGGGGGAGGAGAGAATGGCACCGACTCTGGGAGGGATGCTGAATTTCCTTCTCTCTTTGTAAAAGTGCTGGGGCTATGGGATACAAGGGAGCAACTTTCTGACTCAGGTTTCATCAGGATTGGGTCTGCTTGCAGATCCCCAGCTCAGGGGAGGACCCAGACCCAGAGGAGGCAGTGGTGGGTTGGGCACAGTGAACATCTGTCACAGACATATTTTATGAAAAATCTTTTTGCTAAGATCTTTTCTCCTGAGAAGCTGGGAAGCCTCAGCTTCTCCATGTTTTGCTGCTGTAGAATGTGATTTGGATAATTGTTTACACAGTATGTGAAATTGTTTTCTCTTGATGACCAATGACAGCCACCTATGTTGAAGCTGTAAGCAGTCACAAGATTTTATTATCATTCCTTTCTTTGCTAGTCTTCTGATGAAATCCTTTCTTCTATTCTTTTAGCATAGTTCTAATATATCATTTTGTTTTAATAAAATATCTATAATATATATAATATACTATATACTATATACTATATACTATATACTATATACTATATACTATATACTATATACTATATAATATATTACATATTACATATTCCATATTACATATTACATATTATATATTATATAATAATAATAAAGTAATATAAAAATATAATAATATAATGATACAATAATATAATAAATCAGCCTTCTGAAACATAGAGTCAAAATTCTCATCTCTTCCCTCATCCTAGAACCCCTGTACACACCAGGGCAGGGTGGTGAGTGGGTGCTGTGTTAGGGGCAGGCCTGGGGGTCTCAGAGGGGTCACACAGAGGCCAGAGGGAGATGTGAGCACCCAGCACTGGGCACAGAGAGCATGGCTGGACACCCAGGCACGGTGCCCTGCCTTGCTCCTACTCAAAAGCAGCACTCAGGCAGCAGTGCCATAGCAGGGGAGATAAACCAAGGGCTCTTGGCACCTCTCCATCCCTCCTAAATGCCTTATCTCCTTCACCCCATGACCCTCCCTGGGCTGGTCAGATCCCCAGGGAAAAACACCCAGTGCTGGGAGCTGTGCCAGGGGCTCAGGAGAAGATCCATCACACGTGTTGCTTGATTTCATTTACCCGTGCTGAGCTGCTGCTGTGACTTTCCTGTCTTTGCCAGAGTGTTGCTTCTGCTGTGCCAAATGCATCCTTTTCCCAGGCAGCTGACACAGCCTGGAATCTCTCATTTTTCTGGAGGTGTGGGGGGCTGTGACCCCCCAGCTCTGATGATTTGTGTGAAGGGTTATGTCTCCTTGCTCCCTCCCTTCTCCCCATCCCCAAACCCTTCCCAGATTCCTGCTCACCACGTACAAATATCTGGGAGAGGGATTAACTGGCAAAGACTCAGCCTGCCAAAGCCAAGCTCACAGCGGGTGTCAGTACGTACAGAGGATGAAGATGTGCTGCAGGCTCTGGAAATGAGAGGTCTCATACTCATTCTGCTTCTTTTTGGCCAGCTCCTGGGTGACCATGCATCTGTCACAAAGGCCAGCTCGCAGCCTGGGGGAAGGAAACCCCACAGCCTGTTACCACATGAGAGAAATAAGTTCCTGCCCTGCCCATGGGGAAGTGTGAACACCCAGACCATCACTGAGAATCACCCCCACAGCCCAGAACTGGCCTTTGCACCCCTCCAGCCCCACCACACCAGCCTAGGAAAGCTCCTATGTACCTGCCCAGACTCCTCCAGCTCTCCCAGCAGCTGAGTATGGGAAAAATAGAGTTTCATGTGCTGCATCCCAGTCCTGGGGAGACAGCAACCCCAAACTCTCCCCCAGGACTGTGCATTCAGTGCCACTCAGCAGCACCCTAATTAAAAACAAATCCTACCTGTTTTCTAACACCTTTACATTTTCTTTCAGGACCTTCTGTTGTTCCCTTAATTGGTGATTTTTAGCAAACAGCTCTTCAATTCTCTGAGCGTCGCTAGTTGAAGAAACACAACAAAAAAAGCAGGGTTGTTAGATTTCTTCCCAAAACCTGTGCCTTCATTCACAGTGCCCCTTTTCTTGTGTGGCAGGAGGGGAAATGAATGTGTTGGAGCCTGGATCCTACCCCTGACACCCCAGTTTATTCCTCCCACTAATTGTTCTCCAACGGGGAAAGCACCGGGTGGCACAAGCATCACCTGCCTGTGGGAAGGCAAACTGGAGCTGGGCTGGGATCACCCCAACCCTGCCTGGAGCCAAAATTTGGCAGTGCCAGAAGAGCAAATGGTGGTCTTTAATGCAGCAGTGTTGGAGAATAAGTCAGAAGTCTGAAATTGCAATGGTGTAACCACCCCTGTGCCCCAGCATCGCTCACCGGCACTTCTCTGTGGTCAGCTCCATCACCTTGCTGTGCAGACCTGGAATAATGGACAGACACACAGACATGGGTGTTTGGGGCCAATTCCCCAGCACTCAGAAGCAAACAGCACTGATGGAATGTCAGGAAGGTGCGAGGCTTTGCAGAAATCTCACCCATCCACAAACCTGATCTCTGATAAGGAATAACACATTGCATGTGTTCAACACAGCCACAGTTTAATGTAACTGGGAAAAGTTGTACAGAATGTGAGCTCCTTTTGTATCCCCACTATTTAATGAGCCTGCATCTCCTTTGCAGTCCCAAAAAGTCTGGTTTAGTTTTGTTTCTACTTATTTCTCTCTACAGCCTGCGTGTCCCAGGTGGGCAATATTTTATAGCTTTCATGGTTGGAAAGCATCTTGGAGAATATTTACAGCTGAACGGCTTTCCTTGATGGATCTGCAGACATCGTATCCTGTCAAATCCATTTTATGCAAAGTAGATGTAAACATGTGGTTTAAATTGCTCAACAGTTTCCTCTAACTCTCACATGGCTTGAAATTACACAAGAGAAGAATGAATTCATAAGCCAGAATCATCCAAAAGTGCTGAAGTTTTGTTCATAATATTGATACTGGGAATTATTCTAATAGGAAAACAATTGGGCTTGGCACTTGGTTGCTTAACCTAATGGGTTTTATTTTAATAATGTATGGCCTGAGAAATAATTTATTCCCTAGAGGAATAAGCTATCCAACCTGACTCAAACGTTTTCTTTAACGGAGCTTCATCTCCTGCTGCTTCTGTCTTATAGATTATTGCATCTCTGTGCTTTCCCTTTGATCCCTCAGTACCCAAACACACTGCAATCCTCACTGATGGAGCAGATGCCCAGCAGGGGTGAGTGTCACCCCTGCAAACTCCCAGCTCACAGACCAGGACAACAGGGGCAGGAGGAGCCAAATCCCCCCTGGTTAATGCTGGGAGCACCTGGGATTCCTGCAGGGGCTGAGCACCTCCATGGCCTCCTTTCCACAGCACGGAGTGCAGGAAAGTTCTCTCTCTTCTGAGAGAACAAGTTACTTCTTCATTCAAAAAGTCACTTTTTCCTCAGTATGCCAACGAGAGGTGCAAATGTGCCACCAGTGGGTGTTGCCCCCTGAGGGGCAGGCTGTGACCTCGTGTCCCAAGCCATCCCCAAGGGTGCTGCTTGCTCAGCACTAATCCCCAAATCTCCCTAATCCACACCTGCTCCTCCTCCCTTCAGGTTATTTGACACCAAAGGGATCAAGGTGGTTTTACAAAGAAATGGATCTTGGCCAGGTTTTGGTAAGAAAATTTTGTCTCCCTACCTTGGACCTCTTTCTCATGGATTTCCTTGAGCTTGTTCAGGAACTCTGCAAAACTCTCTGTGGTCATGGTCAGGACTGAGCCACACACCAGGCTGTGTCCAGTGTGAGGGTGTCCTTCTGCTTCAAATTTCAGCCTAAAATAGAAAAAAAAGTCCAAAAAAAGAGATGTGCCTGGTGCATGTGGTGTTCTGGAAAAGACAAAGCCCAAAGCTGGGAAGGAAAATCGTTTGCTAAACCTTGGGATGCATTTTTGTCCACCCTGCCTCAGTGCTGAGCGTAGCAAAGAGCATTTCTTAGATACTGGGAGAAGCCCAGCTGGAAAATCAGGCTCTTCCTCTACTTGTTGAGCTGTTTAAATTGCATTTCTCTGGGATGAGGTGGGGCAGAGCATCTTCTTGAGCATAAAGAAGGGACTGCAGGACTCGTGCTGGGATCACATGGGGACTGATGACGGGGAAATTCACAGCAGATTTGGTGCTTGAGCCTGATGGGCTCATCTCCTGCTGGATGTTCCCTTGCATCCCTCATCCCTGTGGCACCAGGCACAGCTTTTACAGAGGCAGCACACAGCACTCAGCCACCCCAGTGCCATCACCCAGGCTTCCTGCATGGCCTCACTGGCTGCAGCCTCTTCCAGCCCTTGGGAGACACTCAACAGAGCTTTTCCACCCAATTTTACAGAGAAACCAGGAGAGGCGGTGCCCAGAGCCAAGAGCTTCAGGAAGCTGTCGTGGGCACATCCATGGGGTCCTCTGGAACCACCAACACCACACTGGGAAAGAGGAACTTCCACAGGAAGGTGTTTAGCATCTCCTCACAGGAACTTTTCCCCCAGATCATTCTGGGTTACTGAGTCATGGTGAGTAATTCTGACCCCAACAGAGCACCTGGACACTCAGCCTTCAACCCCAAAGAGATGCCCCTGGAGCTGGGCAGTGAAGGGTGGGCTGGCACCCAGGCTCTGCATCCCCACGGGAAGGTTGTGCTGGGCTCTCCCAGCCTGGCTCCCGCCCCTGCCTTTATCTGCATGTGCAGCAGGGACGTGCCAGATCTCCTGCATATGCAACATGTGGGCATGCAGAGCTGGAAGAAGAAAGTTTCCCCTAAAGCATCTGATTTTCAAAAGAAATGAGGCACGTGGCAGCAAGCAGCAGCAGCGAGCTCGGCACGCTCGGGTCGGGAGCGGTGCCTGAACATGAACCCTCCTGAGCCACCCTGCCTGGCTTGGAGCAAATCTGCTGCAAACTGAGCGCAGACCTCATTCTCTGGGAAAACAACTGAAAATATTCATCACTCCTGCCTCCCTGGGATAACCCATCCGTTGCCAGGGCTGGGTGATCTAAGCCAGCAAATAAAAGCACAGTGTGGCTCGTCCAGCTTGGGATCTGTGAAATGGAACTGGGAGCTGATCTCAGCCCCAAGAGCCACAGTGAAGAAGCAGCCAGGGGAAATAACGTGCAGCTTTAACAGCAAAAACCCTCCTGGTGTTAATGGGATGTGTCGCAGACATCTTTTCATGAAAAATCCTTTCCTTAAGATTTTTCCTCCTGAGAAGCTGAGAAGCCTCAAAAACAGAATGTAAACAATGATTATCTGCTGCTGTGGAATGCAACAAGTAGATCTGTGATTAGCTTATGTTAGTTTGTTCGTAATTAATGGCCAATCATAGTCAGCTGGCTCGGACTCTCTTTCCAAGACAGAATATCATTCTTTGGCATAATTTTGATCATAACTCTTTGTTATCATTCTTTTCTTTTCTATTCTATTCTATTCTTAGCTACCCTTCTCAGGAAACCTTTTCTTCTATTCTTTTAGTACAGTTTTAATGTAATATATATCATAAAATAATAAATCAAGCCTTCTGAAACATGGAGTCAGATCCTCATCTCTTCCCTCATCCAAGAACCCCTGTGAACACCATCACAGGGATGCACTTCCCAGGATCTCTGAATCCTAAATGGGGCTCTGCCCTGGGCAAAGCACCTCCCCAGGGCTGAGGGGAGCTTGTGAGATCAAACCATCACAGGGCTGACACCCCAGGTGCCAGCTGGGAAGGCTCTGCAGGCACTGATTGCCACTGCATTCCCCAGTGCTGTCAGCTGGGAAGGGATTACAGCTGGTGGCTGCATGTGCTCCTGCTGTTCTTGCTGCTGCTGGACCAGCTCCTGCCCACCTCTTACCAAGGGTTCAGCCCTTTCCCCAGGGCTGGCTTCTCCTTGGGCTGAACCCATCATTCTGAGGCACAGGGGTTCAGCTCAGCCACCCCGGGAAGGTGACACCCAGGCTGGGACTGTGCCAGCCTCTGCTCAGGGAGTGGGGCTGGGCTGGTGTGTGGAGGGAGGTGTGGGGGCAGCCCAGGTGTCCCTGCTGGAGCTGGATCCCTGCAGCTGTGACTCAGTGCAGAGCCCGCAGATCAGGATTTGGGGCTGGGCTTGGGCAGCAGCTTTACTTCCAGGATTGGGGTTTACTCCTGATTTTCTGTTCCTCTGAGCCCTCAGGTGAGTGGGCATATGCTGCAGATCCAAGCAGCAGGGAAAAGCTGCCAGTTTTGGTGCTTTTTGAGATGCCACAACCCCTCTCTGCCTGCAGATGGAACAGCCACTCTGCGGCAAACCTGGTGAGGACCTCAGCTCTCCTCTGTGCTGAGAGATCCTTCATTAGCGTGGCTCCCCATGTGTCTTTTGCCAGGATTTAGCCTTTTCCTGCAGCAGAACAGCCCCAGTGACAGCCCAGGCTCCCTGAGGGCTCATCTTTGCTCCCTCTCACACTGTGGATGGGTGAAGCTGTGAAGCTGCAGCTCCTGCTCCTCTGCCCTGCTCTGGAGGATTTATTGAGGGAGATTTACTGCTGCAGCCCAGAGCACAGAGCCCCAGAGTGTGGAGCTGGCTCCCTGAGACAGGGATTTCAATCGGAGCCCTTTGCAGAGCTGTCACTGTGATGTAGAGCTGCTGGTGCTGCATGCAGCCCCGTGGCAGGGCTGGAGCAGCCCTTGGGCACCCCAGCAGGGCTGGGAGTATTTCACAGTGACAGTGCCCTCTGCAAACAGAGCCCCAGTGGCAGAAACCAAAGGCAAACTCCTCATCCAACCCTAAACCTGGAGGGTTTGGGAAGCCCAGGACTGGGGGGAGCTGCTGTTACCTGCTGTGGCTTTGCTGCCCTCTGCATCCCTCGATGCTCACTCAGGGTGGGACAGGGCTCCAGTTTGGGTCCCTGGGTGTCTCCTCTCATGCACGGGGCTGGAGCAGCCCCCAGCATCTCCTGGGTACCAGTGACAGGGTGCTCCTGTTGTGAAGGGGAAGCAGCAGACAGGTTATTTCTGTCCCATCTGAGGGGCTGGAGAAGGGATGGGCTTGGGCAGCTGGCTCTGACAGCACAGCCAACCCTCATTCCTTGGTCCCCAGGGAGTTCCTGGCCTCTCAATGGCATCCCCAGCACTGCCTGTCACACTCACAGTGGGACATCCCACCCTGAGCCCTGTCTCCTTTCAGCAGGATAAAGCAGCTCATTAGCTAAACGAGCTTAAGTCATTAAAAAGAAAAAGGCAGAAAAGAAAAAGGCATGACAGTGACATTCTGATGCTGTGGAGCTTAATGGATTTGCCACCAGGTATTTCCATCAGCAGTGTTGGAGCTGCTCAGCTCCAGGCTGGACTGATGGCACACACCTTTCTCTGGGCAATGCTGGGCAGAGCTGCTCTGACCAGCCAAACTTTCTCTCCTTGGCTCCCCTGCCATGTTCCTGGTCTAATTTTAGAGTTACAAAACAAGTTTGTACTCAGAAAAACTGCCTGATCACTCATGGAAAATCTGCAGTCCAGGAGTATTTCACAGGCCAGTGTGGAGCTGATGCTCTTTGCTGATGTACTTCACTTGGCAGCTTGAGGAGGGCTTTTTTGGTAGTATTTATTTATTTGCATGACTTAACATGGCACAGACTGCCCTGAAATGGAGCCCAGTGCCTGCTCTCCACCGTGCTGGGTTTGCTGTGGGTGCCAGATTGCAAAATTACCTCCCAACAGGTGAGACAGGAGGAGCAGCCTTGGCTCTTGCCTCTCCAGGGGGGAGGATTTGCTGCCTTCCTCTACCTGGCACAACCTGAAAATCCTCCCCAGAGCAGAGCAGGGCAGAGCAGAGCAGAGCAGCTGCTCCATGCTGCTCCACCAGCCCAGGGCCCGTTTGCTGGCTGCTGCAGGGGGGTCCCTTTGGGCTGATGTGGGACTGAGCACTCCTCTGACCTGCCCCAATGGCCCTTTGGGTTTGTGGCACAGCCCCCTGAGCCAGCCCAGCAGGAGCAGCAGCACAGGAGTTGCTGGCCCTGCTCACAGACCTGTCCCATGCAGGGAGAGCTGAGCTGCAGCAAACCCTCCACGATGCAGCTCCAGCCTCAAGTCCCAACCTGCACCCTCTGGGGCTCTGATTTACTTCTAGCCCAGAAAGTCTCTGTTGCCATAATAGAGCAGAGCCCTGGTGATCACAAACTCAGCAGCTCCATTTCTCCCCCACCACCCTGGCCCTGCGCTTTTCCAGCTTCTGTGGCAATCACCAACTCCCCAATTTGAGGTTTTTTCCATTACCTCATTTCTGCTAAGAGCCCTTATTCCCCTCAAGAGTCCTTGTTACTCCTTGCCATAGGGACATCCCTCCCCTTGTTATTTCTTGCCATAGGTTCATCCCTCCTCCCAGCAGAGCCTGGGCTGCCCTGACCTTGCAGGGTCACTAAAATCAGAGCTGTTGGTCCTCTGCAATGCCTGAACACACCCATGGGTCTGACTGGCTTTCACACAGCAGGGTGGGCAGTCTGGGGGTCTCTCCTTGCACTGGCCCCATCTGGAAGGGGGTTTTGTCCTCCCCCTTCCCAATTCCTGATGCTTTGCTGAGGTTTGACAGTAAATATTTGTTCTGCTCTCCAGTTGAGGACAAGTGACATTTGGAGCCACCAGCCATGCCGTGATGCTCCCCAGAGCCTGGTGGGCTTTGGGCAGATCTGTGGGCAGCCCTGTGTGCCCACAGGAGGATTCAGAAGATGATTAAAAGTATTCTCTTATCTGCCTTTGCATCTCGGGGTAACCACAGCTTCTATAAGCATTCCTCAATTAACACCTCAAAACGCTCTGGGAAGTGGCTAATGGGGCATTATCTCGTTTTTTGGGTGCTTTAATTGAGGAGTGGTGAGGCTCAGGAGTAGCTCAGGGCCCTGTTGGGATTGGAGGCACGTGGGCACTGCCCATCCCAAACCCTTCCACTGCCATCCCCAGAGCCCCTGGCTGGGCAAAGGGGCAGGGAAATACCCAGGGAATCTCTGAGGGATGGTGGACATCACCCACCCTCTGCTTGTGGTCCTGTCACACTGCTCGTGGTGCCTGGACAGCATCTTGGTCCCTCTGCCTCCTCCTCCCCAGCAGCATGGCTCAGAGCCCACGCTGCTCCTGACTTGGGGAATTCACCATTCCTGGTCCTGCAGGGGAAAGCAGGTCTTGTGTTGGACAATGGGCACAAAGATTCCTCCCAGCCACACTTCCACAAAGTGGCACCTCAGCTGCTGCTGTGTGAGGGTGCATGGGCACCCTGAGCCAAGATAATGGCATGGAAATGGAAAAACCAGAGCTCTCTGCCCTGGGTATGGAGATAGCCCTGGATATCCCCAGAGGATGGAGTCTTAGGGAAGATCAGCTTTTCTCTTCAGCACCATTTACAAAAGGAGAAATGTGTTAGGGAGAGCCAGCCCTGCAAACCCCTCCTGGGTGATCAGCCCTGCTGCAGCCCCAAGGATGAGTCTTGGCAGCTCAGTCCATATTGTGCTGTCCAGCACCTGGGACAGACAGAGCTGAGCATTTTCACAGACTGAGGCATCTCTGCACGTCCCAAATGCCTGGTGACACACATGGCCACCTAGGCTGGGCCTGGAATCAATGCATCAGTGTCCTGCATCCTCCAGGGGGGCATCTGTGGCCATCTCAGGACATGGCCCATCATGGCACTGCTCCAGCAGAAGGGACAATGAGCGGGCAGTGGGGACAGCTCAACCCACAGCAGCAAACCCCCATGCAGTGTGTGGGCACATCTCTGCCCTGCAGCCATCCCACCACCACTTCCTTCCTGCTGGGCTGGAAAGAGGGAAGGAGGATGCCAGCCCTGGTAGCACCACAGCTCCTGCCTGGGGCTGCCCAGGGAGCTGCAGCCTCTGAATATCTGTGCTGCCTGAAGGAACAGATCTGGACAGCCCAGGAGGGCCCTGTCAGGATGTCCCACAAGGGACACAATGGGGACAGACGGCCACCTTCACCACAACCCAGCTCCAAGCTGACACTCAGGGAAAAAGCAGCAAATTTTTCCTCAGCTTCGGCAACAGAGATGAGTTCAAGGTGTGAAATGGGGTGGGTAGAGAGACCCCAACTCCATTTAAAGTATTTACTGCCCAGCATGTGCATGGCTTGGTGCAGGCCAGGGCTGCCTGAGGTGCTGCCTGGAGGTGGATCAGGTGTGAAGGGGGTGATGCCCCCCAGCACCAACACCCAGTGCTGCCTGCCCAGGATGGCGCGTCCTGGATCCCACACAGCCCCACAGTCCATCCCATATGGCCCCAGCTCTGCTCCCCCACGGCTGTCACACTGCTGCATGTTTGCTCAGAAAACTTTTCTGTTCCTGCCTCTGGTCCCCCCTTGCCAGATGCAAACACAGCTGGGGCTCCCTGGTACCCACACAAACCCTGACACCCACAAATTGCTCTGACCCTCCACAGCTGTTTCACTTCATCTGAGTGGAACTGGATGCTGTTTCTCAGCATTTAGGGTCGCAGGGATATCCCATTACCATTCATGCTGAGGTGGAAAACACCAGAGGAGAAGTTTTTAAGAGGAGAGCCTGGGATCGTGTCTGGGCAGTGCTGCACAGCCCAGGTAGGCTCAGGTCTGCACCCCACCGACCCTCAGAGCTGCCACTGCCCCAAACCACCGGCTCCCCAACTGCTACACAACCCCAAATGTCCTCCTCGAGCTCTGAGAGGGGACAGACAAGCAAGCAAACGCGTGGCACACCAACCTGTGCCCATCAGATGGGAGCTGGAGCAGGCTCTGTGTGCCGGCACGGAGTGACAGCTCTGCCGGAGCTCTGCTGAGCCCATTTTGGGCAGCTCCCCATGCCTGCCTCCCTTCATGCCAGCTCCCTTCATGCCAGCTCCCTTCCCAGCTACACAGCACTGCCAGGATGCTGGGGGACAGATAAAAACCAGTGCAAGCACAGTACTCACTGTGAGCCCTGTGCCTTGTCTCTTCCTCGGCTCCTGGAGAGGTTTGGGTCCCGATCAGGAGTCGGTCATCTGGGACACGGGAGGCAGGAGTGAGCAGTGTGGGTGAACTTGCACAGACAATAAGCCCTAATTTTTTCCTTGCAGCCTGACTGGTTCTACTGGTTTGCGTTTCTTTGCCCCAGCAGCAGAAAGGAGGCTCAGCTTGGCTAAAGCTGCCCAACAGGTTCTGCTGCAACACTAAAAGCGGCAAGACCAGTATGGTGTGAACCCAGATAGAGATTTGATTGTTTTCCCATAATTACAGCTCAGCCTGCGCTGTTGGTTGAAGTCAATCACATTAGCAAACAGACCCTTTTAAATAATTCATCCAGCATTAAGATGGGAAGTTCTTTTTGTACGAGTTTCATACAACTTGGTGCTTTTTGAGAAGAGGAAAAAAAAAAAAGAAAAAAAGAAAAAAGAAAAAAAAAAAAGAAAAAAAAAAAAAAGAAATGTGACAGCAGCAGCATTGACTAAACTAGAGTGGCTCAGCCCAGGGCACACAGCAACGTCCAGCCCCAACACTCGGGAGAGGGAAAGGGATGTGCCCAAATTGTCACAAATGGTGCTTCAAGTTCTGCATGAAAGCCCATGATCATCCTGGATTTTCTTCTGAGGGCTCTTTGCAGTGACTGGGGATGCTTTAGGGACCAGTGAGGAAGGGTTGGGTGACTTGAGCTCCAAACTTGGCCAGCCCTGGCTTAGCCTGGGTTTCCTCCCAGCTCCAGCTGCTGACACAAGCAGCTTTCACCCTAAACCGTGGGCTGGTGGAGCCCAAGGCTAAATGGACACTTCCTGAGCCTTTGAAGTGCAGCCACTTCAGCATCCCCTGGGGAAAACGCTGGCACGGATTCCCCTGGCCAGGCTGGGCAGGGACAGCCTTCCCCCGCAGTGCACACAGCAGGAGATGCTCTCGTTCCCCATCAGCCTGGCAGCGATAAAAAGGAATGGAAAGTTGTTGCCCACGTCTGTGGGGCCCAGGCAGCGCATCCTGCTCTGCCCAAAGCTGCCCTGCGAGGAGCAGGGCCCTGCTGAGCTGGCACAGCCACTCTGAGCGTCCCTCTTGCCTAATAGGACACGTAACCCGAGCAGGGTGGCTTCCCTGTGACATTTCCAGAGAAGAGGGAGAGCTCCTGGGGAAGGGCATTTGGAGCAGGAAGGCTGAGCTGCTCTTCCTCGGTGCCATTCATCCCATGGCATCCCCAGAGCTCAGATCCATCCATCCCATGGCATCCCCAGAGCTCAGTGCCATCCATCCCATGGCATCCCCAGAGCTCAGAGCCATCCATCCCATGGCATCCCCAGAGCTTGGAGCCATCCATCCCATGGCATCCCCAGAGCTTGGTGCCATCCATCCCATGGCACCCCCAGCAGTGGTGCCATCCATCCCATGGCATCCCCAGAGCTTGGTGCCATCCATCCCATGGCATCCCCAGAGCTTGGTGCCCACCAACGTCTCGGACCCTCTGCTGCTCCAAATCCCCTCCATGCCCCAGCAGTGGTGCCACCACACTGCCTCACACCCCAGTGCTGAGCTCCCTCCTCAGCCCTCAGGGTCTCTAGCTGGGCAGAGTGACCCCAAGAAAAGTTGGAAAGTCTCTTTTCCCAGCCTGGCGGTCAAAGGAGTCAGAGCTCTTCAGTTCTCGGTTTCAAGGTTGTTTATTGTATCTTATGTATAAAATTTTTTCTCCTGTCCTGCCGAGGTCCACTCAGCAAGACAGTCAGAGGCAGTCTGCCTCCTTTGGGACAGTGTTATCTTTTTATACTAAAAACTACGTGTACAATATTTACAATTTCTAATACCTACCACCTATGTTAGACAGTGAGCTTCTACTCTAAACCAATAAAAGTGCCAACATCACAGCAGAAGATGGAGGCCAAGAAGAAGGAGAAAGGTTTGACATGTCCAGATTCCTCCATCTTTCCCCCCTGAATCCCCATTCTAAAAATCCCCAAAAGTCTAATTTTTCACCCCATGATAAATTCACTATCATTCTACTTAATTTGTCGTGGCTTGCAGATCTTCATCTAAGGATGGTAACTTGCTCCATGGGTCATAATCAAAACCACAGGGGCATTTTGGGCTCTGTGCCAGGGTCTCTGAGCCCCCTGGCAGGAATCTTGGCTGCTCAGGACAGCCATGGGGATGTCCTGGGTGCTGACACTCAGCCCCACAGAGCTCTGAGCATCCTTGCAGTGTTTCCCTGTGGCAATCACATCTCAAACGGTGGCTTGGGGCTTTGCTCCTGCTCAGGGACAGGTTGGGCAGGTGGGAGCAGCTGGGGCTCCCAGGAATGTGGCTGCACACCCATCCCATGGAAATGGGTGCCAGTAAACAAGCAGCTGCTCGGCCAGCCGTGGTCCTGGGCAGACCTGTAGGGGCTGTTTGGTGATTGCTCTACGTGCATGAAATTCCTGACTCATTCCTCTGCAAGAGGGACCCAGCACAAGGTTAAGGGGGCGTTTTCCACCCAAGCCTTTTTATGAGCCACCTGCAATGGGCAGAGGGAAGCTCTTGGCTTTAATATTCCCTCTTTCCTTTTGAACTCTTTGTTTTATTGTCGGAAATGACAATTAGAGATCGACTGCTTGATGTGGGCTGGCACCTCGGGCTGGTGCTTGCGGTGGTGGAATTAATGGCAACCACATGGAAGAGAGATCCCTGCTCAGACCAGCCTGGTGACACCATGGGAGGGGCACTGGGGGAACTGGGAGCTGTGGGGCTTGGGGAGATCCCCTGCAGCAGCCAGAGCTCCGAGCAGGGACACTGGGGCCTGGGGCACCGAGCCATGGGGGCACGGACACCATCCCACACCTGCCTCTGGCTGGGGCATCAAGGAGAGAATCACCAAAATAAAGGTTTAATGGGAGCAGCTGCTCGTGGGTCTGGGCAGGCTTGAGCAGAGCAGCTGTCTGGAAGTGTTGTGCTGGTGCACAAGAAGGCAGAATGGACATTTCTGGGAATCATCTCCATGTTACCTCCTCTTGTCTTGCAGGTGTCTACTGATGATCACACAGATTGCTCACAGAAACCAAGGTCTGTGTTTCCTGTCAGATCTGGGCAGGAAGGGATTTCTTTACATTTACAGACTTGGGGAAAAAAATCAAACCCTTTTTCTAGAAGGAAAACAATAAAATAAAAAAGGGACACAAATCCACTGATGCAATGTGAAGGTATTTGATTGAGACTCAGACAGGTGGCTGCAACTGGAAAGCCAGGGAGATGACAGAGCACCTTTACTAGGCAAGACAAGAAGGATATTCAGTAGGTTCCAACCTGCTTTATATTCAGTAGGTTCCAACCTGCTTTCTGGATATGTAAAGGGGAAACTGCTCTGATGGTGACAGAACTCATCCCCAGAGCTGGGTCATACTGACCCCCACCCAAAAGCAAAGGATTAGAGCAAGTTAGGCTTTCAGGAAAAGCTGGTCAACAAATTTAACATCTGTTATGGTTGGAGCTTATCCTTCACTGCACAGGATCAATAGGATGGAAAAACCCTGTTTCAGGAAAGAAAGCACATGTTTTGCTCCCATTGAAGGGGACACCACAGGGCACTAAAGACACCCAGGGGAGGTGCTCCCTATGGGCTGGGCCACCTGAGCACAGAGCAGAGCTCTGATCAGATGCTGGCACACCCAGGAGCCCAAGCCAGCAGGTGATTTCATGGTGACATGGCCAGAGCAGGGGACCAGCATCCTGCAGCATCGCTGGGACAGGAGTTGACAGCCTCCTGCTGGGCTGGAATGGGCTCCTGGATGTGGATGTAGGCCCCAGGTGAGGATTTGTTAAAGCCCTTTAGGGTGCTGACAAAACCATCCCCTCATCATTGGCATGAGAGATCAGGCCAACAGCTCCTCTGGGCAGCGTGTGCCAGCACCTGGAGGATTTCTCCCTGATATTTAACCCAACCCCACCCTCTGCCAGTTTGGAGCCTTCCCTCTGGTCCTGTCCCTCGTCATATGTCAGCCTGAGGGCACTTCCCAGCCTGATCCTCTGGGGCTTTTCATCAAATTCCATCGGAGCAGACCCAAAAGAGTTCCTGCAGCAAGAGCAAGGGAACAGCATCGCTGGGCAGGCACTGCTCACGGCAGACACAGGAACAAAGGCAAAAATGTAAAGAGGAGTTAGATCAGCGTTACCAGGCGGGTGCTGCAGTGAGGGAAGGAAATATTCCCTGGATGAGGGAATTTCCATGGGCAGGAACCCCGAGCGGCTCCGGCAGACACAGCACGCACATAGCAGGAGCTTCCACCAGAGGCTGCTCGATGGCTTCGAAACATCTCTGCCTGCAGCTGCCTGCCCAGCACGCAGCCCCGGGACACGGCCCGGGGCGGGATTTGGGAGCCACAAGCCCGGAGGGCTCCCATCACCCCGGGCAGCACCCGAGGGATGGAGCATCCTTACCTGCAGCACCAGGGCAAGGGGGTGCTGGCTGCTGTTCTCACCTGGAAAAGGTAGAGAGGCTCTGTAAGAGTGAGACAAGGAGAGGCTTAGCTAAACCGGTAGTTTTCTGGTGTTCTGAGCATTTAAATTACACTAAATAACAAAGGTAGCCTTTGTGGGCTCTGGTCGTGCCACTTCTCCCTGGATTTGCATGAGGTGGCACTGGGTGCAGGTGAACAAGAGATGCTTTAACCCTGGAGGTGACCACACATCTCAGAAACATGCACAGAAAAAGCCACCTTGAATTTCCATTATTAAAAGACACAAACCCAGATCAGCTGGGAAAAGGGAAAAGGGCAGCCAGGTGTGAGGGTTTGCTCTCAGCTGGAAGGAGCAGCAGATGAGCCCTTTCCACTCTGTCTGAGCTTTCCTTCACCTTCTCCAGCCTCCACCATCTGGGCTGCACATCCCTGGGTGTGCAGCTCTTGCCTCCCAAGGTGCTGGCAATGTGCAGCAGAGTACAAAGACACCATCAGCCTGGGTGGCAGCTGTTCCCAACGAGCTGCAAAGGGGTGCTGGGAAGGTAGCTGTCCATGCCAGGCTTTGGCACAACCTGTCTGGTCAGGAAACACCTTGTAGCTTTTTGTGATCCCACCTAAATTCACCTGTTCCTGTTCCTCTTGGTCACATTTTGCCAATAAACAAAAGTTAAAATATTTTATACCCTGAAAAATTTTGTCTGTCTCTGTGGATGGTGTAGCTTGCAGAGCTCAGGGTGCCTGGCTCCCTGCTGAGGATGCTGAGGGCTGGGTGGGCTGTGCCAAAATTTGAAACAAACACTTTTAAACTTTGCAGAAATGTTCTTTTTTTTTTTTTTTTTTTTGTCTCATCCATCTTGATGCCAGCTCTCAGCCAGCAGAGGCTCAGCCCAGGCTGGGGGCTCACAAATGAGTTGAGCTGTTGGGGTTCCTCTCTTCACCTCTGCCTTCCCCTCCCTCTGCAAGGAGGAGATTAATGCATTTGGGGTTTTGTAACCATTTCCTCTCTCATGAAAACATGTAGGGGGAGTTCACAGCTGGCTCCCACTGCCCAGGGATGGAGGACAGCCAGGCAGTCCCTCTTCCAACTTGCATTCCCATCCAGGCTGCACCAGGATGCCAATCTTGGCAAATCTTGCCCAAAATTCATCTTTTTTTTCCTATGGGTAGAAGGGAGCCAGGTCTTTTTTCAGCTGGGTCCCACTTGACTAAACCAAGGAGGACCCTGCTGTCCTCTGACACATCCTGGCTCTCTTTTAAGCAGTCATGACCCATAGTTTGAGAAACTCTGCACTTAATGGTCCTTCCTGTCTCTTACTCCTCCATCTCTGCTCTGTCTCCTGCCATATCCATTTTCCCTTGCCCCTCCCTCCTCCCCTGGCCAAAAAGAAGTAAAAAATTAAGTGTGAATTTCAGAGCAAAAGATGCTTTTGTGTTTGGTTTTTTTTTGCAGAGACACTAAGAAGTGAATGCAAAACCCTTCCCATAAATTACAGTCCCATGAAAATGGCTCAAATTGCACGGAGTTTGCAAATTACAGAAGATGCAAATGTCAATTGAAGAAACTCTGGCAGTAAATATTTTTCTCAACTGCTTCGTTAGCAAAGCTTTTCACTGGAAAGGCTCCTGCTCTTGAGAGCTGGGGAAGGATGACAGCTCTTAGGCTTTAAATGGTTTACCTGTAACACACAACTGTGTCATTTATCCCTCTGTAATTAATTAATCAATAATATATCAGCATTAAAGACAAGAAAACTTATTTTGAACTTCATTTCTGGCAGAGATCCTTGAAAAGAAAGAAGCTCCCTAGCTCTCCTTGGCTCCCCCTGATGTGTTATCTCCAGTGTGGCAGCACCTGAATACCCAACATAGGAACCCTGAATGTGCCAGATTTGGGTCATTTTTCTGTTTCCATCTCCTCTTTCCCATGATGGAAAACCAGCAGCAAAGTGCTCATGCCACAATAAAAAGCAGGATTGAAATGATCTGCCTGAGTCCAGTTGAAGTGGAAAGAGCAAATGTCAAACCAGCTGTGGAGCATCTAATCCACTGATCCATCACTGGTTTCTCACCAATCTCTAATTATTAATAAATTTTTTAAAGAAAAATTCCCTAGAAAACCTAATTGTTTGGTTTGCAGGGGTGGGTGATCAACTTTTAGGCAATCTGCAGCTGCTCTCCACCAAGTGTGGCACTGTCAGTGTGGTGCACATGGCTGTGCCATGCCTGGGACTTATGTCTCTTCCTTCTGAGCAAAAAGACAACACCATCGCAAGTATTTCAAAGAACCACTGCAAAATCCTTCTCCAAGTATGAAAACCCCTTTGTGGAATGTGCTAGATTTGAGCCAACTTCTCCCCCACAAGGGCTGTGTCCGATTCAGAGCCTTCCAGGATGGGTTACTGCAGGCTCCCCTTGCGTGCCCTGCTCCCTTGCCTTGCTGTGGGGTGGGATGGAGCTGGGCACACAGGGGTGGCTGGAGAATGGATCCTGCAAACCTTCCCTCTGCCCTGCACCTGCCCATCCTGCCTGGAGGGCCCTGAGCACACCCACCCCATAAAACCACACTCGTGGGTGCCCCCCAGGAGCATACAACTCCTCATTGCACATCTCCATTCACACAACTCCTTTAGGGAAGTGTTTTAGCATGTTCCTCTCCACCACCTGGTAAAAGCAACACCCACTCCATGCTCTTTGCAGCACTGAATGTGAACCTAGGAGTGAAGGGCTCTGCTGCCTGCCCCCATGCTGGCCTGGCTGCTCCCAGCCCCATGATTTATGCTTTGATTTGGGAATGCCTCTTCCTGCCAGGTGATCACATGGGCCCTTGCCTGCACATTATTTTTGTATTTGCTTTTGCTTCCCTTGCCTCCCTGCTCCCCCCTCAAAATGGTTTTCATTTTTATTAGAGCAATTTATTCTGGCGGTTGCCAAAAGCTTATCGGGTTCGGCGCACGTTCAGACAAGTTGAGCATGGTGATTTTGGAGCTGGGGGTGCTTGGGGTGAAGAAAATGAATGAAAGCAACTCCAAAAGCGCAGTTGAGCAGGGCTGGAGTGATCATGGCCCAGCTCCAGCACCAAGATTTCGGCTCCAGTCGAGGGTGGAGGTCAGGAGCAAGACAGTCTGCATGGAGCTGGGGAGGAGCAGAAGAGGGTCAGAGGGAATGGGGAGAGCTGTTTCCACCCCTCAAGCTGCTTGCCATGTGGCCACTGCCAACCTGGAGCTGTTGATATTTAAAATGGCACGTAGAGAAGCGTGCCTCCTCCCTCAGAGGTATGTTAATGAGCATCCTGTTAAGAAACTCCTTGGAAACTTCAAGTGAAGACAAATCCTCTTGGTTGATAAATTAATTTTCTCCCTTTGCTTGACCCGTCAGTCTGTGCTGCCAGCAACATTCCCATTAGCTTTGGCGGAGTTTGCCAACATCTGCTGAGATCCAAGACCCACAGAAATCCACTGGAGCCTTTCCATGGGTCCCAAGGAGCTTTGGGTCAAGTCTTCTGCCTGTGGGATGAGGCCTGGGGTCTGTGTGTTGGCTGCCTGCACGGAGCCTGCCGGTGAGTGATGAGCTGTTGAACAATGTCTTCATCTCTGGGCAGGGCTGGGAGGAGGGATGGGGATGCTAACTGGAACCAGCCTGCAATGAAGTAATTTGTTTCACCTCGCTGTTTCCCTTCTCCTGAAGGTTCCCAGGCAGTGATGGCTGCAAACCCCAGGGCTCTTGTGTCGTTGTGTTAAAGCTTCACCGCCTCCTAGGGCGTCACCCAACTCCAAATATTGCCCCAAACCCTCGGTCCCACCACAGGAGACCTCCCACAGCTGCTTTCCTGCAAACACCGTGGCTCTGCTGGGAAAGGGCCGTGGCAGATGCCAGCAGCATGAGGCAGAGCACAGCCCCTGGGAAGGCTGCCCTGTCCTGCCCAAAGAGAGAGAAAAATCTCCCGAGCGCCGGTTTTCGAGCGCTCCTCGCGAGGCAGCTGAACACGGCTTTTATCAGCATATGAGAGCTTGCAAAGATAACACTTCAAAGGAAACACGTCCTAAACACACCTTTAAGAGCCTTAAAATGTAATTCCATAAATGTTTGTGTTACTGGGGTAAGAGATAAAGCCAAATGGTATTACTGAATTGTAGTGGGGCTCAATACCTGCAAACTTCCCTCGTGTCCCTATCAGATGAATGGTTCACTTATTAATCTGTATCTGGGTGCAGTGGAGCCCTTTCCTCTCTCCATAATCTTTTTCCCCCATCTCTGTGTGCTGGCCACTTTGCTGCTCTGACAGGAGCTCGCTGTGGGTGTGAATCCCAGCAGGATTTTGTCTCTGGGTTGATACAGAAACCCTGTCCCTGCAGCTTCACCCCACTCCTGAAGATTAACGAAAACCCCAAGGCTGTGGGGAAATAACAAAAAGAAATTGTCACTTAATGGGTGATGCTGGTCCCAGTGGTTTGGAAGTGATTGATCCCTTTTTCCTCTGCTGTTGGTGGATCAGGACTGTGATGTCTCCCTGACCCAAAGGATGGACTACAGGGGCCATATTTGCATAGGTTTAGGTTAGGGATTTAGATTAGGGCCATATTTATGTAAATTTAGATTAAGGATTAACAAGAAATTCCCTCCTCTGAGGGTGGTGAGTCTCAGGCTGCCCATAGAAACCCTAACTGCCCCATCCCTAGAAATGTTCAGGGCCAAGTTGGATGGGGCTTGGAGCAACCTGGAATAGTAAAAGGTGTCCATGGTCATGGCAGGGAGTTGGAATGAGATGGCCTTTAAGGTCTCTTCCAACCCAAACCATTCAGTCATTCTATGATATTCCAGCATTATAAAAATTCTAGGAGAGATTCCTGACACCCAAGGACTGTGAGGTACAGATATTCCATTTCAGGTGTATTAAAGAAATAAAATCAGAAAGACAGGACAGAAGCAGCCTAAATTTAAATCCTTCCCAACACATTGATCAAATGAAAATGATGCCCACTCACACAATTCCAGAGAGCCTTGGCCCTGCCTGGGGCAGGAGTGAGGGAAATCCCTGAAATCTCTGCTTTTCTTTTACTGTGGGTGTGTGTTCACATGGGGCTAAGAGTCTGGCGGGGGGGACTGAGAGTGTTTTCCAATTAATTAATTAATTTCCCTGCAGCTTGTTTGGTGCCTGCACTGGTTATCAGGGAAGGCAGCACATCAGAACAAAGCATTGCCCTGACACCTCAGAAAATGTTGAGCCCTGGAAGCATCAATACCAGAGCTATTTTAGGGAAGTGAGTCCACCCACGCTGGCACATGTGCAGCCCTCCAGCTGTCTGGGCTGGCAGCAGGATTTGGCCATTAATGGAAGATTTTGTGCCTATTCACCAACCCATCCTTGACTCAGGCTCAGCAGTTTTCCTGCAGCTCAGGATGGGGGATCTGCCAGGGGTCCCACACCCATCAGTGACCAGGGGCACGTAGGAGCCAGGTAAAGGGGTTTGTTTCTGAAGGGCTGCACAGCTCTGAGGGTTTCTCCTGTGTGAAGAGGAGAGATGAGGAGTTTTCCAGCAGAGCTTCTAGTCCCCACACACAGGCAGCTCCCTGGCAGCACTGAAGGTCCAGGAGTGGAAATCAATGGTGGTGCAAAGGCAGAAGAAATTGATCCACACCCTCCTCTCATGGACAAAAATTTTCCAGTGTATCATTCAGTGCATTTAGTCCTAAATACTTAATTCATTTTTGAAGGTGTTTTCTTCTTTAACCCCCCACATTCACCTTTCTTTAACCTGTCAGACCACTTTTCAGTTCTCTTCTTCCTCCCAAAAGAAAACCCTCTGGATTTCTTTGGATGTCAGAAAGCAAGTCTTTGAATGTTTGGGTTTGATCCAGAAACACTTCACTCACTCAAAGCCAAAGGAAAGGCATTTGCAATTGTTCTTTTGCACTGCACTGTGCAGAAAAGAGAGAGCAGGGATGAGGGGTGGCCCAGGGTGTGCCACATCCCTGGGACCTTCTTTCCACAACTAGAACCCAAAAATCCATCTGTTTTCCCCCCTAAACCCACTCAGTCTGTAGGGAACCCTGCTGAGGATGTGGTTTGCAGGGAAGGCTGATCCTCCTTGTATAAAATGTCTTTGTCATCCCCGAGACCAAGGGATGGCAGCTGGGAGCCATCCCTCCCCTGGGGCAGGGAGCTTGCCATCAGGAGCCAGCAGACATGAGGGATGGCAGGGGAGAAATCCTGTGTTTTCTCTCCAGGAGGTGTTTTCTCTCCTTTATCTGCTGCACAGGCCATCCAGGCTGTGTGTGTGTGTGAATTGTCAGTGCCTGGGACACTTCACATATTCCCTGATGCTCAGCATCCCAGGGCAGTCCCAGAAAAGGCACTGGCTCCTTTTGGCAGCACCATTGGCAGCTCAAGAGCTTTAGCCAGGCCTGTGAGCACCCATCCTTCCCCAAAAGTCCCTTTTGGAATCCTAATTCTGTGCTTGCTCAAGGGCTCCTCTGGCTCCTGGTGCTCAGGATGAGCCCCCAGCCTGTGGGGTTGACAGGTCAGTGCCACAGCTCAGTAAACTCAGCCATTAATGGTAAATAAAGGCTTAATCATTTGTGTAATCTTCCTTAATTACCAAAGAAAAGCAACTGCTCGGAGCCCACCCAGAGGCTGCAGTGTCAAACACTTCTCCCCACAGTGATTGATGTGATTGATGCTGGGTCCCCAAAACTCAGACTGATAGGAGCATGTTGAGGGAATGCTGATGGGCAGGGGGAGGCACCTGGAGGGAACAAATCAATCCAGGGCTTTATTTTCAGCCCAGATCTCCTCAGCCCATGGCTGGGAGTGTTTCCACCTGGGCAGTCCATCACTCTTGCTGGATCTATCCACTCATGAGAAGAAAACCCATTAAAATGCCACTCCTATTAGTTTTGCTTTTCTTTCAGGCCAGAAAGAAAGTTTCACCCAGTTTCATTGCAAAGAAGCTACTTTTTATTCCATTTTATTTATATACTTTCCTTCCTCTGAGAGCCAAGTGCTGTCTATGGGCACTGCCCAGGATTTTGGATCTCTGTGTCCATCAGGGCTCAGTGGAAATGAAGGACAGATTTCCTTAGTTGTGTGACATCTTTGCAGCATGAATTGCCTCATGTTTTACAGCCCTGACTTGCTGTGCACGCACGCCAGAGCTGATAATTTTTGACTAACAGTGGTATTAAATCATCAAATAAAAACTAATGAAGGAGAGAGCCTGAAGATGTGATGATGATGAGGGGGAGGAATTCAGAGCAGCAGAGGGGGCCAGGCATCATCCATGCAGGGCTGCTGAATTTATGTGTGTGTTAATTAACATTTTGATTCATTAAGCTTGGCTCATGGTGGGGATTCATGGATGAGAAGGCAATTTAGGGGCTGGTGCCAAGCAGGAGAAATTTCTCCATTTTCCATTCTCCCCTTCTTGTGCTGGTGAAGGATAGAAGTGGATCTTAAATTTAAGTGGAAATAAAAAGAGTCTGTAAATGGGAAGGTTTGGGGGCACATGGCAAGAGATGAAACACTTGAGAATGACCACAGAAATGCACAAACAAGGCTCCTGCCCACACCAAGTTTTCTGAGACATGGCCATGGGTAAGAGACCTCACCAAAATCTGGCTTTTGGGTTCCCCAGCTCTCATTTACACCTGTACAAAGCACTGCACATCTTCTCCTGGATGTCATTCCCTGGCACAGAGAGGTCACTGTCATGGGCAGAGCCATGACCACATCATTCATGTGCAGCCAAGTGCTGAATCACCTGGGCCACCTTATGGGATGCCATTGATATGTGTTATATATATATATATATATATATATATTTTTTTTTTTTTACAAAAGGAATATTTCCAGGGTGTTTTATAGACCATTAATATCCTTGATATGTACTGCTTCTTTTATCCCTTTGCATAAAAAGCCAGGTGTACATTTATTTTTGCCATGAATTTTGGGCACCCGGGACTGTGAAGAGAGAAGAGTTAAAGCCCAAACATTTCAGAAATCTCTAAAATGCACCTGTAATGGTCTCCTCATCCATCACTGCACTGTTATTTTAAGCTGCAATACCCTGGGACATGCCAAGGATCTAAGTGAGCATTGCAAGTACTCTTTTCACAGCTTCCTAAAAATTATTAACCACAATTAAGAAGGTGGACCAGCTCCTCATGGGTGTAAATCAGCCCAGAATACTCCAAGCCATCAAGCTTTGTCATTGTACAGCAGCAGAAGATTAGACCTGAGATCCAGACAAGGAAACACTGATCCAAGAACCAGAGGGAAAGGAATGATTCTCCCCAAGGCTTCCATATCTCCTCGACTCATAAAAATATTATTAAAAAATAACCTGATTAATTCTAACTCAAATTCAAGAAACAAAAGGCTCAAAATCAGAAATTGGTGGTTATTGTGGCCATTCTGTTTTGCCCAGGGCCCATTGCCCAGGTTTTTTACTGATAATGCTTTTCCTTCAGATAAAAAGCCCAGCCAAGTTACTCTGCTGGCTCACTGTACTTTTAAGAAATGCATTTGGCCTCATGAGGATGCATCAAAATTTTGATGTTTAGCAGAAAATAAAAATATTTGCACTCAGTTCATTTATAGAGCTGCACATAAAATCCTTCCCCTCAGGGCATTTCCAAGGAAAAGACTGGAAATAAAAATATAAATTCTAAACAGCAGTAAAATGTTTATCGCTTTGGGGGTTATGAGTGTTCAGCTTTTATTACTACAAAAATCAATTTACTGATCTTGGGCTTACTGCAAAATCACAAAAGTGAAAAGCTGAATTCATTTGTTGTCCAGGGCTTTGCTGCTTCTCCCTTCCAGTGTCTGGGGAGAGATGTGTCCTGCTCCTCCCTGCTCTCCAGAATTCCCTCCCTGCCTGGCTGCCCACCTGAGCCCCTCTCACTGCACCTCTCCAAGGACACCAAGAGTCCAACCCGAAAAAACAAAATGGAAAAAATAAGGAAATGGCCAATTTCCTCTGGCAGGGCTTTGGTTGTCTCAGGAGCTGCAGTTTGGGATGGGGGTGCAGGATATTGCTGAGGAAAGGGGCTGCTGAAAGGATCCTGTGTGTGAAAACATTCATGGACTTCATCTGTGGATTATCTGCTGGAAAGTGCAAATCTCCGTGTGCACAATGATATTGTGGTGTTGTGTTGGTCATTCCAATGGGCAAAATAATAAAATAAGAAGAAGAAAGGAAGGAAAAGATGCTTAGATGTCACTCTGCCGTGACACTTCAGTGGCATCATTCAGTGCAACTCAATGCTCCCATGTAGCCACTCCTCTCTTTTAATTTCCAGAGTTTTTAAGGAAAAAAAAAAAATCAATGCATGTTCTAACATATTTAGTGGAAGGCAGTGCAAATAGTTTGGACAAAAATCTTCAAAAATCTTTAAAAATCTCCAGGCTTGCTGTCCCCCAGCAGTGTCCCAGAAGGGACTGATGGCTGTGCTGCTGTGATGGTAAAACTTTGCAAATTCTTCACAGTCTGACACATTCACCTCCCAGAGTCCCAGCCCTCAATCCAAGTATTTCATATAAAGAAAATTTCAGCCCTGCTGATAATTTCTGAGGAAAAAAAATGTAGCAGAATTTTTTTTTTTTTTTCTGCAAATATTGCAGGAGGGTTGGGTCAACTCTACAAATAGTTAAAGCAAATGTTTTAGGGAGTGATGAGGACGATGAAAACCCAGTGAGTCAGCAAATAGCTGGGGATAGCAGCAAGTTCTGGGAAGGAGAGGAGCAGGAGAGGCTGTTGGGGCAGGAGGGTGAAACTCCCACCTGATATTAATAGCTTTGGCCAGCTCTCCGTGCTGAAATGTGATCAAAAAGTCATGGAAACGGTGTGCAGGAGGGAAGGTTTGTACGGGCTGTGCTGGCACTGCTGATGGGCAAATTGATTTAAATCCCATTTTTCCCCAGCCTGTGGCCAGTGACACCCAGCAGCCTTTGCCCTGTGAGCTGAGCTCAGTTTGCTTCCACCCTGCCAGGAGCCCAGGGCACAGCCTGGGTGTCTGTGGAGGGCGTGGTGTCACCTCTGTGGGCTCTGACAGCAGGAACCTGGTGTGACCGTGCTCACAGGGGTCTGAGGATGAGGGGAGAGACGGGGATCTCACTCCATGTTTCAGAAGGCTTGATTTATTATTTTATGATATATATTACATTAAAACTTTACTAAAAGAATAGAAGAAAAGGTTTCATCTCCGAAGGCTAGCTAAGCTAAGAATAGAATAAAAAGAATGATATCAAAGGTTTGTGGCTCGGCTCTCTGTCTGAGCCAGCTGGGCTGTGATTGGCCATTAATTAGAAACAACCACATGAGACCAATCACAGATGCACCTGTTGCATTCCACAGCGGCAGATAATCAGTGTTTACATTTTGTTCCTGAGGCCTCTCAGCTTCTCAGGAGGAAAAATCCTAAGGAAAGGATTTTTAATAAAAAGATGTCTGCGACAACCTGACCCACCCCAGGTGCAGATGGGACACCTGCCCTTCCCTGTCCCCTCCCCACTTCCCTAGCAGTCCCACCCCAGGTGGATTTTCCAGCTTTTGCAACTAAGGTTTACCCATCTATCTTGCAAAAGATGGAAAGTGCTTTATAATTTTTATTTATAAAATTGTAATTTTATAAATATTATAAATTGTTAAAATAAATTGTTATAATACATTACATTATAAATATAATATATTATATTGTTATATATTATACTATACATTATATTATAACAATATAATATATTATATTGTTATAATATAATGTACATTATAACATTGTATTATAATAATTTATAATTGTTACAGGGGTCATCTAAAAACCCTGTCAGGATTAATTGTGCCGTAATCAAATCCCCCCTTACCCCACCCTGGCACAGGGCTGGATGAATCAATTGGGAGCAAACACCACTGACAGACCCCGCCAATGTGAAAGGCATGATCTCACAAATAATTCATTAAAAGTGTGCGTGTTGGAGAGGATTAATCTTCATTTCCTTTAAAAAAAAAAAAAAAAAAGGTGTCTTGGCTTGGAAGGCAGCAAATGAGATGGGAAAAGCATTAAACTACAGCCTGAGGCACACAGACATGCTCCTCTTGGCTCTGCTCTGCTCAGGACACAGAAATCCCAGATCCTGCACCAACAACCCTCTGCTGGCAGCTGGTGAAAGAAGGGGAACACCTTTCCATGCTGCCACAGCACCCCAATGTGAGCAATGTCCCCATTTCCAGTGACAATCAACACCCGAATGTTTATTTATCACATTTCACAGTAAATGTCCCTATTCACCCAGCTCTGCAAGCCAACAAGGACTCCACCATAAATATCCCCATTAACCAACCTTCCAAGCTGCTGATTTCCAAACAGAAAAGTGCAGATTTTATGTAATTATTTAACAGACTTCTCCAAATCCACCCACCCCTCTCTGCTCCCTCAAACCGCGATGAGAACCACGATGACACCGGGCGGTTTCCCATACAACTCCTGCAGAAGTTCCACCAGAGAGATTTCATTTCTTCATTTCCTCCAGGAGCAGGAGGAGCAGCTCCCATCAAACATGGGAAGTGAGTGCCACCTCCAGCCCTGCTCCTGCTACTGGAGCCAGCAGCTCCTTGGGGGGAACCTGGAAACTTGCTTTACTGCCTGCTTGTGCTGCAGAGATAAACACTGGGGCTGGAGAGCAGAAACACGAGATGGCAATTAGCCCAGAGCTATTAGCTGGGCCTCAATATCATACACTCCAAGCTTCCTTGATCCACTGGAATTTATATGACTGTTAATGGGCACTGTAAATGGCTATCAGCGTGGATAACTCAATCCTTGCCTTTTTGGAGAGGTGAAGCAATGGGGGGAAGTGGAGGGGAAGGTGGCCTGAGATGGACACAAGGAGCTGTACAACAGCTTTAAGGCACTGCTGTCTGCTGGCACATAGCAGATAATAAAAATATGCTTTAATTTAGAATGTAAGGATATGGTGTCAAAATAAAATGTCTCAAGGACAAGTAGGGAACATAAAAAAGTCACAGCCCATGCTGTGAGCATCAGCTGCACATCATAAAGATACATTAATGGTATATTTCTTTAAAAGAAATTTTCATACTTTGGAGTTTTATGAGAAATAAGATTTTTAAATATCAAAAGTGGAAATTTTATGGTTGGAGGGGAAAAAATGTTCAGACGAAGGTGATGGGAACAGCAAGAGCCCAGAAATAAAACACTGGTATCTTTGGTGGTGCTGCAGTGACCAAGAGGGTGACCCTGCTGTGCTGAGCCTGGTGTGCCAACCCTTCCCTCCACCCACTCTGCAGCCATGGAACCAGTGGGATTTTTTATTAAAAGGGACCAGGGCCAGGCCCCAGAGATACAGGCACAAAATAATGTTGGATTGTGAAACAACAGGCAAGCAAAGCTGCTTCAACCAGATCCACTTATGTGCCAGTGGTCAAAAATAAAATCAATGAAAGAAATTAGGTTTTGACGTAAAATTCAAATGTTAGAGATAAAATCTATTAATCTGGGTATGGATTATTCTGGTTTTATTCTGAGCTCAGAGAAATGTTAGAGAAAAGCACATTGGAGCATCTTTGCTTCCTGGGCTCATCTGGGCTCTGGAACAAGAAAGAATCCCACGAGTTCATTTTTATCAAGGGAAAAAAGCATTTTTAACCCAGTGACTAAAATATCCATTCCTATTGTTCCACCTCTCTGTCAGCCACTGGGAAGAATAACCTGGCATTTCCTTCCTGTGTCCTGCAGCTCAATCTGCAGGTTTCAAGGGAAAGCTCTCAAAAATGGGGAATTTCTAAAAATTTGATCCCATGTGCAACCATCAGTGGCAAGCAGCTGTTGTTGGCCACTGCTCATCAGCATGGTGCTAAAATGGATTTCACTGACATGATTCTGAACAGGATCAGGGTGCTGGGATGCTCCTGAGCTGGCTTGCAATCATTGGCTGCTTTAATATTTGACTTTAGAGAGTTAAACTGGAAGAGGGCAGGTTTAGATGAGATACTAAGAAGACATTTATCCCTGTGAGGGTGGTGAGGCCCTGGCACAGGGTGCCCTGATGAGCTGTGCCTTCCCCATCCCTGGAAGTGTCCAAGGCCAGGTTGGATGGGATTTGGAGCAATCTGGGATAGTGGAAGGTGTCCCTGCCCATGGTAGGGGTGGAATGAAATGAAATTAAATCCCTTTAAACCCAAAACATTACAGTATTCTATGATATTTTCTGCAGCTCTTCTAATTCCTTAAAGATGAAGAGGTTTTGCTGCAAAGCGGAGCAGAAGGGTCTGGAAAGGATGGGCAGTGCTTGCCCAGGTTGCATTTGGGGTCTCAGGTTTGCAGGATGGTGCCTGCCCTGCTCCAGCTGCACACAGAGAACTGTGCCAGTCCTGTGGGGAATGGCAGATCTGGAGCAAGATGGACTAAAATTCCATCCAAACCTCTTAGAAATTTCAACTATAAAGCCAAATTTGCAATGTCTTGGAGAGTGTACTGTGCTTGTGTAGTGTGGCTACACAAGCACAATATACTGCATATATATATATATATATATGCATATATGTATATGCATATGTATATATTGTACATATGCAGCGTCTTGGAGAGTATCTTGTGCTTGTATAGTGTGGCTACACTCATGATGAGTGAATATCAATACCCTGCACCCAAAACCTCTCTCAGGGCACTCAGTGTCCATCAGCAAACCCTCGCAAGAAGAGATCCATCCCTCCCTCCTGGCTTTTATAACCTGTGCTCAACCCAGCTGTGCAAAAATTGCCACTGTGAGCATTTCCCTTTTAAACCTTTTGGGAGAAACATCCTTAAAATAAACCAAGCCCTGTTCTCTTGGGCTCCTGATGCCAACAGCACAGCCAAGGATCAGGAGGATTCTCCATGAGGATAAGGTGGCACCTCTCTTCCCCATGGTCCATAAAATGTGCCTACCATTCATTGCTGGGCTGCTCAGAGCCTTGTGTGGTCCATTATATTTTATGCCAGTTTCCTAAACATTCACAGTTAAATAAACTATGATAACACTTCATAAACATTTTTCTAACATGCGGAATGTTTGACATGAATTTCAGCTATTTTAAAACTAATAAACAATTGTCAATCGGATGTTGGAGACTAAGCAGAAGCCACAACTGTTCTTATGGAACATCAAAGGCATAATAAATATCTGATTTTTTTCTTTTTTTAAGTGAGGCTTTTGTATTTATGCCTATGAGCCTCTGTCAAGAGCATGGAGGGATGAGCATGGGGCTGTGGGTTATTGACTGCTGTGTTTTGGGTTTCCAGCAAAAAATGGGAGAGGTTATACTTCATGGGATCAGCTTGCACTTCAGAAATCTCCTGGTGTTTTGAAAACAAGCTGAGCAGACACCAGGCTCCTGAAAGAGCAGATGCACTTTCTTCTCACAGGTGAAAGGCACCTTGCAGAGCCCCACTGGTTCTGGCATCACTCCTGGGCTGAGCATGAGCAGGAGCACAAAGCTCACCCCCAAAGGGCATCTCTGCAGGGTTCCGCCCTCCTGCAATACCCACACCATGTCCCTCAGCATTTGGGACAGGGAGCACAGAATCAGCCACCACAAACACTCACAGCTCCTCCCCAGAGCAGGACCAGCCCTTTGATCATGCCCTGATGGGTGGGAAGGGGAGACAGCTCAGAAAAATATTTGTCAAGAGAAATACCACGTCAGTGGAATAATTTTTTTTTTTTTTTTGAGGAGTGCCCTGGGTTGAGGAAAAAAAAAAAAAAAAGGAAGAAAAAAAAGCTGATTTCAAATAACAGCTCATTTACCAAGAGATACTCTGCCTCCTTTAATCTATTGTTCACCCCTACTGGTTAAAGGCTTCCCGCTCAACAACAAGAGCTTGTGAGCTGCAGAGAGGAAACCAGCACAGCCTAATAATTATCAATATTTATCTCTGGGCACATCCATCAGGGAGGAGGCACCCCCAGCAGCAGAGCACCAGGCCTGTGCTCATCTCTCCTGTGTCACGAAGGATGTGCAGCCCCAGAGAGATGAAAGCTGCTCCCCTGTTTTTGGGATGATGGATGGTGTTCAGAGCTGGGGAGGACTGCAGGGATAACTGTGCTGCTTTACAAAAACTGCAGAGTTTTGGAACCAAATCTGAGGGAAAGTTGTGCAGCCTGAGGAGCAGATGCACTGAAATCTGTGGTTTGTGCCATGACACAAGACAGAAGCACTGGACAGGTCCTTCAAAGCCACCCGTGAGGCTCACAGGGATTTCGGATGCTCTTGCCAAGCTGCTGCAGAGCCAACAATCCCCAATGCAGGGCTGTCCTTGTGCCTGGACAGCTCTGCCTCCCTGCAGCCCCTCTGCCCTCACAAACTCAGTAAAACCCCAGAGGTCCATGGGATGAGCAAACAGGAAGGCAAGGAGCTGTCAAGCTGCTCTCCCACCCTTCCCCAGCTCCTTCTGTGGGCTCCCAGAATGTGTGATGCCATGAAAACCACGCAGGGAGCTGCTGCAGCTTCCACTGCCTGGCTGCTGCTCTGCTCCACCTGACAAAACCCCCTCTAAATTCACACCTTTGTGAGCAGATGCCTCGTGCGGCTGCTCAGGCCTTGTTTCAGTCCCTTCTGCTCGGCTCTGTCACTTCTTGCTGACACATCAGTGGCTCTCACATCTGTGCTGTCCCCTTGCCTCAGAGAGCCACAGGAAGGGTTTTGCTGGCCCATTTTCACCCCTCCTGCTGTCCTGGCTGGGGCAGGGCCTGCACCCAGCTTTTCCCAGCAGCAGGAAAAGGCTGGTGAGCCCCACTGGAGCCAGTCTGGCTGCTCTGGGCCGAGCTGGGCGCTGGGGCAGATAAGTAAACACTTGCAGCTCTGACATAAATTACTTCAGTCCTTGACAGCAGGACACTGACCAGGGTCGCCTGATAAGGGAGGGAAAGCCTTGCATGTCTCTCAGTCCCACTCAGATATTTCACAATAAATGTCACTGGGAAAGAATAGACACTTCTGTAGCCATTAGGCAGCTGCATGTTCCTGTCACCTTGAGGAGAAGGGATGCATTGTCAGAGCTGTCGGGGCAGGCAGGAACCAGCTGTTAATCTGCTCTGACATCCTTTTTCACAGAGAGAGTGTGAACGGGGCGTTGCAAAAACCCTCTGGAAAGGTGATTAAAAATAGGCCCTGCATGAACATCTACAGGGTCTGGCACTGTGCTGCTGCTGCTGGGAGCCAGAGGAGCAGGATGGAGGCACCAGCTCCTCCTGGCCTCAGCTCCATCACAGTGCCCTCTGCCCATGCCTGTCACCCTCAGCTGGAGTCACACTGCCCAAGGACAGGCCATTTCCCTTCCCTGAGTGTTTCAGGCACTGATTGCTCAAGCCCAGGGGCCACAGCTGCAAAGCTGGCAGTCCAAAAATGAGCTGAATGGAGCAACTGCTTCACCTGGATGGGTCCTGGCAGATGCAACAGTGACACCTGAGAATGCCACCAGCTCCACCAGGACACCCTGCTCCTCTGCCAGGCATCACCCAAGGGAACCTGCCTGCAGCAGCAGTGTGCAGCTCCCTCCACTGCTCTGGATGAGGGGTCTTGCTCTTACAGACCCTCATTCCCACACTGATGACAGGGATGGGGTGCAGAGCTGCTGGGAACAGGAATCCAGGGAGTCAAATGCACCTGAGGGATGGCTCTGGAGTTCCTAGAGGGTCCACCTGGGAATCTCTGTGCCTTCACTGCAGGCAGGCAAGAGACACAAAATCTGGGCAAGGAGCAGTGTGTCTGCTCTTCCACAGGGGCTCTGGATTAAGTGGGATGTGGGGTTGGAGTTGCATTACCTGCTCATCTTAGAGCCTGGCTTCAAATGATTGCCCAAGTCAAAGATCCTTGCTGCCACACCATCTCCGTTTCTCAGGGACATTATTGACCAAGGTACAGGTTTCTGTAATGGAAATGGGTTTGGGGTTTGTCCCAGCAGTCCCCAACCCTGCAGAGCTGCTCCTGGGCTTGTTGCTTACAGAGAGACTTTGCAGGCCCAGCTTTCACCCTGTGTAAGCCACCTGCACACACTCTTCCAGACCCTTCATCTACTCTTGATCACCACATCCTGCAGATCTTCAGGGCTTGCTATGAAGTTTTTTAGAGGCAAATCCCTTTTAGTACTTCAGATATTAGGCAATCTTGTATGAAGGACATCTGCTTAGTGTCTAAATCATATAGGACACTCATTAAAGGGATATTTCCCCTGATACCTCCCGTATGACCATTGGAGGAGGGTGCTGGTCAGTCTGGCTGCAGGCTGCCACATCTCACCAGGCTCCCACCATGGCACAGGCTGAGCCCCACACCCCCTTGGGGACCTGGCCTTGGCTCCTGTCCGGGAACGAAAGGTCTGGCTAATGCTGAGAGATGAAAGCTCCCTCGCAATCCCATGTTCAATATTTGATTGTGCTCCACTGCTTAGCCTTTTAATGTGGTTCTGCTTATTTTTACAGGTTTCCCAATCTGCCCCCTCCCCAGATTGTTTATATATTTGGAAAGCCTTCTGTTTAGTGCCTGTAATACCCCTGACGTTCTTTCTCTGCAGTGGTCTTCCCTCAGCCTCTCCTCTGCTGAGACTTAACTGGGATTTGTTTCAATACTAATCTCTCAAATTGTTTATTAAACCACCTCCTGATTTATCTGCCACAGATTTTTCTTGAAGTTATAAAATTTCAATCAAAATTCCTCCGGGCATTCTGCATTCCCCTCTTACGATCACTAAATCCTATTTGTTCTTGGCCTGACCCCCCTGGCTGCAGGCCCAGGCTGGGGCAGTGGGAATGCACACTGCAAGCCAATGCCTCCAATTGCCCCAGCAGCCTCCAGACAACTTCTTGAGCTGCTCTGCTGAATCCATTTCTTCCCTTCCCACCTCCAGCTGAAGGTGCAAATCTTCAGCAAATCTTCCCTGCAAGCTGGAGGGAGTTCCCTTCTTCTTCCATCCCCTGGCACCTAGTTCCAAGCCCCTAACATGCTAAATAATTCCTCTTCCACCTTGGTGTTTACATTCTTCAGATGCTTTCTGCTGCTTTTCATGTCCCAGCTCATTTGGCCCTTTGCTGGGGGGTACCCAGCTCCTTTCATCTCTGCCCATGGAGCAGCCCTGGCTCCCTGCAGCCTGCCCAGGGCAGCAGCTCCAGCACTGCCCAGGCTGCTTTCTCCCCCAAAAAAGATTATTCACCCACCCCAGTCTTTCCAGGATGAGGTTGGCCCAAAACATGAGCTCGTTCCCTGTGCCTGGATCCTGGCTATCCATCATTGTTCCTGGCTGTCTCACCTCTCTTGGCATAAATCAGGTATCAATTGGATCAGGCAGTGGCTTATCTCCATTTCTGGCTCCACAGGGAACACAGCTGACCAAAATCCTGGTTTGAGAGGCAGTCCATGGATGCACTTCATCCATGGCAAATCTTCATCTTCCCAGGCTCTTCTGCCACCAACTCTGCAGCTTTCGGACACAGATGAGGACAGAAAATATTTCACCCATTGGAAAAGAAAAAAGTTTGGTGGTCAGCCCTTCAAACAGCATTTGGGATCTATTTAAAAGGAAGGAAACTCTCTAATGGTCTGAATACCAAATAATGTCACAGCAGGGATTCAAATCCTTCCACGGGCTTCATCCTTGATGTAATTTAATTATATACTTACTATAGCAAAGGAATGATGAGTCAGTAATTGGAATAACACATCTATGCAGAGAAGAAAAGACTCACATTTTTAGTTTAATAGACACAATTTCCCCCAAACACAGTTACTGACCAAAGTTAGCCAAACCAAACAGTCCACCTACTGTACACAGGGCACTTCAAAGGGAAAATTAAAAGAGACAAAACCGATATGAGAGGATGAGGAATCGCAGAGGGTCCTTATCAGGATCCCTTTCAGTGGATGTTCCCATGTTTTAGTGGGAAAAAAAAAAAAGCAACAACAACAAGAAAGAGCCGGGAACGTGATAGAGGATTTTCCTCTGGCTAGACACAGAGTCTTTAAAAAAGCTGCGGCAGAGTGTGGGATCATTAAACACCTTCAGATTCCTTCCCCACTGCCAATCACGGCATCAGCACCCGCCCTCTCGGTGGCGTCTGCTGATGCCGCTTTGAAAAGCTCCCCATTTATCACTGCTGGGAGAGATCCTGCTGAGACCGCTGGAGCCTGCTGCTTGTCAACAGGGCACCTTATCTTCTCCAAACATTTACTTAACCCTTTGTCTGGCAGGCCGGGAACAATGGGAGCTGGGGATCCCGATTCCAGCCCAGCCTCCGCCGGTCCTGCCCGCTCACAGGCGCTGGGATGGGCTGGGCAAAAGGAGGATGTTGGACACCACCAGCCTCCACCTCCATGGAAAAGGTTACTTGCATCCTGGTAGAGCAGAGAATTCTTTTTGAGTTGTGTTCCACCAGGGGCAGATAGAAGGAGCTTTTCTAGCTCTAAGCAGGTAATGAAAAAACATCATCAGAAATTCAAATAATCCCTCAAAATTAGCTATGTCAGCCCAGAGTTGCTGCAACCCTACTTGAAATGACATGACCTTCAGAAGATGTAGTTCTTACTGTGTACTGCTCAAAAGTTAATACAATTTTACTCTAAACTCATTGCCATTTTTAGAAGAAAATTCCAGATGTGTCTTCATTTAACAGCTTATTTCAAACCAGGTTTTCTTATAAAAGCTGGTGCATTTTTTTTTTTGAGAGAACTTTCCTATGATGCAGTGAATGAACCAGACTTACAGGTTCCCAGTGGAGATGGGCCTGACACTTGCAAGAGGAAAATGAGATCTCAGCTCTTGACCTGTATGACCGTGTTCACAGGGGTTTTAGGTTGAGGGAAGAGATGGAGATCTGACTCCATATTTCAGAAGACTTGATTTATTATTTTATGATATATATTACATTAAAACTATACTAAATGAATAGAAGAAAAGGTTTCATCTCCGAAGGCTAGCTAAGCTAAGAATAGAATGGAATGATAACAAAGGTTTGTGGCTTGGGCTGAGAGTCTGAGCCAGCTGGGCTGTGATTGGCCATTAATTACAAACATACACATGACAGCAATCACAGATGCACCTGCTGCATTCCACAGCAGCAGATAATCAATGTTTACATTTTGTTCCTGAGGCCTCTCAGCTTCTCAGGAGGAAAAAAATCCTAAGGAAAGGATTTTCATGAAAAGATGTCTGCGACAGACCTGCAGTCCAACAGGAGAGAAACCCACAGCCAGATGTGCACTGAGAAACCCACAGCCAGATGTGCACCAGCACGCACAGAGCCAGCCCTGACAAGGCCCCTGCTGCCAGGAAGGATGCCTGTGGGGGCACACATGAGGAATTTGGGCATTTTGGCATGAAGCACCCCAAGGCTGCACATCCCCAGCCTTCAGCAGCCCTGCAGGGACAGACACACTGGCCCAGCAGCACAGAAGGATGGAAACCCCTCAGGAGCCTGAGCACATGGAGAGGAGCTCTCCCAGCTGAGCTCTCCCAGGTGTGAAGGGCCTGGCTGGCCCAGGCTGAGGACAGTAACAAATGGCAGAGTGTTTGGGGCTGGGTTTGAAGCCTTTGTGCTGTCGCTGTAGCGCTTTGTGCGTTATCTCTGACAAGAGCCGGGAGTTCACATCTTTATCTGGGAATAAAGGCTCACAGATCATGGCAGTGCTTGACAATGTGACAGCCTTGGGAAATCTGGAATACAGAAGGAAACAAACAGCCCTTCCAGCAGAGCAATGGTGGCAGACTGATGCTCCTTTCTCAATCCCAGTCTGGATTAGAAGATTCTTTGAAATGTTTTAATTATCTGCCTTTCATGTACTTGGTACCAACCTCTCCAGAAGAGACGTGAGCTTAGATACCTGCAGGCCATCCCTCCAGGACAGGGGACCATGGCCACTCAGTAAGGAACTGGTGACACAGGCAGAGAGCTCTGGTCACATTCTGAGGGGCACCAGCATTTACCTTCAAACATTGCCCACAGCAGAGTAATCAATGGAGTTAGTCCACGTCCTGAATTTAGGCAAGACAATAACACAGAGTAATCAATGGAGTTACTCCATGTTCTGAATTTAGGCAAGGGCCTAAATAGTACCTAAATCAGTCTAAATTTCACCAAACTAGGAAGTCTGCCATGGACATTAGATTGGACAACATGCACTGATTTTTTTCTGGTGAGAACTGGGCCCCTCTACATGTAGAGGAGTTCTATTCAGAATTATTCAGTTACTTAGAGAGCTACACATTGGTCTCAGATCTACAGGAAATTTTAGTGATATTTTATTACTTTCTGTCCCATTTTTGGACAGTGAAAGTGCCAACTTGCTCCAAATGATAACTTATTTTTTTCTAAAGACCTCTGACTGAGTACTGGTGTTTCTTCAGCTCTTCTCCACCCACATATGTTTCTTCTGCAATTTTGGACAAGGAAAACACAAGTACAAGCTTTGTACTGCTAAAATGGAGACAAGATTCCCTTGTGATGTTTAAGTGATATTGTGATAGAGAGACAAGCACAGAAATGGGTCAAAGAACTGGTGTTATATTTGCCTGAGAAGCAAAAGAAATCCAGGGTGTAAGTGGCTCAGATAGCTTTGGGTCTAGAGGGACCTTTGAGGGAGAAGGAAAGCAGAATTTGGATGTAGCTTGTACAGCCTGGCAAGAGCTATAGGAATGTGACATATATTTAGCCAGCATGCCTTGAACTTCAGAGGACACTGCTGTGCAACTCATCACTCCCATTCCCCCGTGTTTTTATTGAGGAAGGCTCCCAGGAACTGCCAGACATCTGATGTGTTCCTGTGGGAGTGCAGACAGTGCCCCTGGCACAGGGACACCCTTTGTTTCCCAGCGCGTTGCTGGACTGGCTGCTGAAGTGGCTGTCACCCTGACACGGCTGCTGTCCCCCAGCCGAGTGGCACTGCTGTCCCCTTGGCAGCAGGAGCTGTGCTTGTCCCTGTGCAGGGTTTGGAGCGCAGCCCTGCGTGCCTGGGCAGCATCACCCAGCACTGCCTGCCCTGGCTCCATCCCACGGTGATAACGGCGCTGCGGCTGCTCCTGCCCAGCCAGGAGCAGGGAATTGGCCCATCCTGAGCCAAGGGAGGGCAGCCCTGCCACAGGGATGGGTTGTGGTGTCCCCTGTCTGACCTGGGACAGACCACAGCTCCACCTGCCCGTGCACAGCCACAGAGCACTGGTTTCAGGTGGGACAAAGGCAACAGAGCTGCCATTGCACTTGGATTATCACAGAGTACACCTAGCAGTGCAATTTAAACTCTAACAGAAGCAGTTAAAGATGTTTTTCTACACCCCACTACTGCTGGGCAGGGATTTGACTCTGGCATGGGCTGCCAGCATACCTGGAAGAGAGAACTAGTCTGGAAACACATCCTCTGTTCCTGTTGCAAGCATTGAGCTTACTAAGTTTCTTTTCCCCCTAACCAGAGCTATTTTGGTTTAGTTTAACAGAGTAGGATGACTACCAGGAGTTAAAAACACAGTACTGCTTTTTTCTGCAGGTCGCAAAAGTCAAATCTCATCATTTCAGAACAGACATATCTGCATCAAGCCCACCAAGACAAGAACTGGTTTTTGAGCTCCCCCTCTTCAGAGCCCTCTTTCCCCAGCCCTGCCCAGAGCAGCAGTGTTGCTGTGGTGGTGGCAATGTCAGGTAATGGGCTGGCTGCTGTGCAAGGATCACAGAGCTGACAGCAGCTCACCAGGTCTGAGGCATGGAGTAAGCTGGAAAAAGGGCATTAAACCCATTAAACCTCAGTTAAAACACCAGGAGGCTTTGCCAAACAGTAATTAACTGGCTGCCACAGACCAGAAGATCAGCTCAGTAGGTTAGTACCCGCCAGAGCTGACTGCTTCACTGTCACACAGACACTCAGCTTGCCACAGCTGTGACAGGAGAACCAGTGAGAGCCTAGGATTATGTTCTACACATGAAAAAAACCCCATGTTATTAATTTAATTTGATAGAAGATGGCTATAAAGCAACAGGAAACAACATGAGATACATCCAAAACTGTCATCAGGAACCATGGGAAGGATTAGAATAAGAATAATCACTTAAAAGTGCTCAGTTGTTATCACAACAAAACTGCTAAAGCAGCCAGGACTGCCTGCACCACCCCAGTAACCCCAGGTACAGATAAATAGCTGCAGGTACAGCTCCATAGGTGAGCTTCCCTGGGCCTGTCCTGCTCCCGTGCCCACCTCTCATTTGGGCCACACCACACTCATGGATCACCCTTTGCACCCTTAAGCACAGAATTAATATTTTATGCAGAATTAGCAATTTTTCATTCATTGCCACTTCTGTGAAGTGGGTCCAATCTACAGTGAATTTGTCTAGAGTGATAAAAAAGTAATTTCGAGTTCCTACACTTTCATTGATTTAACATTTTCCCAAATAATCTTCCCAGTTCTTACATTGTTTCCTTACCTGTCATGGTCTTCTTTTAGACATAATTTTGTTATCTATTACTTTGATCCCAAAATGGTGAGGGAGTGCTACATGAAAAGAAAAAAAAATAATGGGAATTAGGCCCAGCAAATGGAGTTAAGGAGAGATAGGAAGGAGCCAGGATCTGTCAGCTCCCCGGGGCCCTGCAGGATGCCTGGGAATGACAGACAGCATTTTCCTCAGACGAGGCCAAACACATTTCTTGATAAACTAATTAAGCAAATGTGTTGAAACAATGTGAGTGTAACTTGCTGCTGGCTCTGTGCATGGCTGGGGCTGCTCCCAGGGCAGGAGGCAGCCCTGTGGGCAGCAGGGCATTCTGCCAGGGCCATGGCACCAGGTGAAGAGCAATCTGGGAGTGGGTCATGACCACTGAACCCAAAGTGCCTGCTCCAGGGAAGCTCAGTGGGTGCCCATCTCTGACCATTGTGTAGAACAAGGATCACTTTGTGGGGTTTGTCTGATATAAAGTGGGGTGCTGAAGTGGACTGTGGCATGTCATTGTCCCCATTAGCTGGGAGTAGCCTGTGAGAGTTCAGCCCCAAGAAGAGATGTGATATTTTGTGGGTCACACTGGCTCTGGGTAAAATCAGCTGCAGGTGTTGAATCACTGCTGCTGGAGTACTGGCAGGAGCAAAAAGGAAGATGTGGAGAAGAAGGAAGCCCAGTGCACCCATCAGGTGAGCTGGGAGGCAGCCCCTTTGGGGTACTCTGAGCTCATTCTGTGCGCATCCCTTCAGTGCTGTGCCTGCAGCCTTCCTCCTCTGCTCACACCTGTGATCTGAGCCCTCACCATGGGACATGTGTACCTTCAGACCTTCTCCTCTTTGATGACACAAGAAGCATCACTGAGTTAATTTGATGTCCCCAGCATTCCCTGCTTTTGTATTTTTCCTGCAACCAGAAATAGAGAGCAGGAGAGCGGTGCCAGGGCGGCTGCTCCCTGCCTGGGCTGGGGACTCCCTTCCTCCACCCCTTGGAGCCAGACCATCAGCAGCAGCAAAATGAAATATTCCCATCCCACATGCTCTCAGGATGAAAGATTACATCCTATCCTTCCTTCTCCTCCCTCCTGGTCCTCCACTGCCTTCCAAACATGACGTTGGGCCACGTGTATCCGCTCGCTCAGACATCACAACCTGGACTTGACCCCTGAGGTTCTGGCTCCACTGAGTCTTCCTGGCCATTTCGGGCAGCAGGAACCTCTGTCAGCACTGCTGATGGATGGGTTCACTGGGAGAGAGGCCTTCAGACAAAAAGTCTCTCAAACACAGCGACAGGGAAAAGCAAAATAGACCCTGAGCAGCAGCAGCAGCTTGTGGTAAGCAGTCTGTGGTTCAGAGCTGGAAAGAGTTGTCCCTCCTCAGGGACAGTGGATTGTCACCATCCTTTGCTGCAGCCCATGGTGTGCTTGGAAATCTTTGTCTCTTGCCCAGGTGTATGTTGGCTTTCAGGCTTTCCCACTCTTCATCTGCACCACCAAGGGCTGGAAATAAATCAAACAGCAGCAAAATGTTTCTCTAGTGTATTGAGAAGCACAGATGTGCAGGGAACACACAGGTTCCAGGTGGAGGAACTGCCCAGGTGGAGGAACTGACACCACAGGCACAACACCTGCCTGAGGCCACAGCTCTGGTTATGCACAAATGAGCCCCCAGGAATGATGATGGTCCATGGGTATCTCCAGCTAACTGTGATCAGCCTGGCTTGACCAGCAGACAACTTTATTATGTCAGGACAGCTTCTGGATGGGATCCACCTCCTCAGAGCTGTGCTATCTGTGAGATGTCACTGAACTCAAGGTGATCTGGCATCCCTGCCCAGCACCCACCCCTCATAACCCTGGCTTGGGGTGGTGGCTTGCACTGCAGGAATCCTTGGAGAGAGATAGCCTGCTCTTGGGGACATCAATCCTTGACTCCTCTGCAGTGTTGGGGAAGCCAGTGCAGCCAGAAGAGGAAACGAGGGCAGAGGAGAGAGGATCTGACCTTGTGTTTCTGCCTCCTTTTCCAGATTAAGCCATTTCCTTATAAGAGACACACACCCTGCAGTCCAAATATTAGCTGAGTTTCCGTTTCAGGCGATGCCATCAGCAGCAAACCCAACCCAGCATGCGCCTGTGCCTGCTCCCCATTGCATGACACCTGAGCATGGAAACCCCATCAATTGTTCAGACGAGCCTTTCATTTGTGTGTGCAGTGCAGATGGCAAGGTCCTTCAGAGCACTGGATGGGACAGTCACAGCAGCCCTTTGCTGCTGCCCTGACTGCACAAGGAGCAGAGCAGCTTCTGGGACAGCTGAATTCATGTCACTCCTTCCTCCACCAGCGAAGCAGCAACGAGCAGCCCCATTGTGCAAACCGTTTCCTTCAGCCAGGGGTTCAAGGCTGAGCACTAATCCTTTGGGAATATTGGCTGTGCCCAAGGATGAGGGGTTGCTGCTGGATGTGACTGTGCACGCTCCAAACCCTTGCCCTTATTGCCCGTGCCCCTCATTCACCTGGTGCTTTATGATGGGCTTTGCCAACACACATGAAATTTAATTTCCGGTTATTAACCCACAAAAAGGTATTGCTGTCTTCAGAATTACACTGCTTCCAATTAGTGTTGCCCTTTGGTTTATGGTATGTTGTTTTTCTGGAAAACCTTTGAACCAGGCTGTGCACCAGCTGAAGGGCATTCTGGGGCAGTTAATAAAGATTAACTCTTTGGAGCAAATACCTGTTCTGATTCTGAGTGCACCCTCACAAGGGAAAGGGATCTCAGGAAATCCTAGATGTCTCTTTGCTTCCCCCTTTTTTTTTTCTCCATATATATTTTCATTCTTTCCAGTTCCCATTTTCTTGCCTTTCTAAAGGCAGTGTCCTTCTTTCTGTTGTCACAGTAGAATGGTTGTGACAAAATAAGAATTTCTGGATATTCAGCCACTGCATTCCTGCTAGAGAAAGCCTTTGGGCTGGCTTTGTCCCATCCCTCTGTAAAACCTGTACAGAGAAGATAAAACCTGTGATAGCAAGAGGAGAGAAAGTGCTTCTTGTCACTTAGAACAGTGATACACAAATTTATTTGATGTCTTGCTCATTGTTGACTCTCACTGCTCACCTTTTCGCATGCAACCATGAAATTTTATGCCTCAGAGTCAGCTTTAGTGTTTCTTATAATTTACTCACCTCCTTACCTTCAAACTACCAAACACAAAAGACAAAAGTGTCCTCAATGTATGTATTTTCACTCTGACTGGCTTTCAGCTTATGTTTGTTATTACATTACACTTCTATCATGCTGCAAAGGCTGTAGTCTCCCATGTTCATTTATTTTGTTCCTTCATTGGACCTTCCCCAGGCAAAATATTTAAAACTGAAAAAAAAAGAAAATTTACCTTAGGAAATTTAGCTTTCATTGCTGACTTTCAGCCAAACAGCTCTCTAGACTTCTTGCAGCTCCCCCAGGAGACAGATGGTTTGCAGTGTGGGTGTTTGTGCTGTACCTCTGCAAGGCAAGTCCCATCTCTGAAAACCCACTGCTGAGTTCTCGGAGTTCTAATGTGTGCAGAACTCCATTATCTCTAATTTCAAGCAAAAAAGTGTTGATTTGAGTAATTTGTCAACAGGTTTGATGTTTAGAAAGACCAGATCCTCACGGATTTCATGAGGAGTACCTCACACCTCAGATGCAAAAAAAGACAAGATCTATATGCTGGACAGCCATGAATCAATATAATCTTGGCCATGCTCATTCCTTATGGAAATGGGTGCTTCACTCTCTGTCTGTTTGAACAGCCTTGTTCAATCAGCTTTCCTGGACCAGCAGTTCTCCTAAAATCTGCTTTATAGAGCAACGAGCCCAAGGCTCCAGAGCGGGAATTCTTGGCAGTTCCCCATTTTCAGCATGGCTGTGTGTCTGCAAGGATGTGCAGCAAGCTGAATGGCTCCAGCCTTGGTGGGTCTGAGGACATTTATTGTGAAAAGCAGCTGGGGAACCATCAAAGTAATTGCTCTGGGCTGATGTACATGTTTCTAATGAGTCTCACTGCAGAGGGACTTCTTCAGTGTCTGCGTTATTTACACAGGACAGCACTATCAGTAAAAGGCCTTATTATCTTCTCTGTATTTGTTTCTGTATCTTTTAGTTTAGCAACTCTCAAATTCAGTGCGGCTTGTGTTTTTTTATTATTTTTATAGCTTGTTTCCTCTTTAGTGATATTATCATGGAGCCAATAAAACTGCTTTCCTTCTACATCTGGTCAAGGGAAGATTTTGCTGGGTACACGAGTCATATTTCTGTAAATGCCTCCAAGTGAATATAAAAAGCTGTTGGAAGCAATTGAGTTTACTGTTGCCTTATGTACTGTCATTAATTAGGAAATAAAGTGAACTGCATTTTATATCACTTGTAATCAAAATGTTACAGTCTTAATGTGGAGTCTTCCAAGTGCACAGCTTCAAAGCAGGCTCTGCTCTCGTACAAATGAGCAATGAGGAGAAAGGATACAGAGATTCTTTAAATTTTAAAATTCATGGCCCAGATTTTCTGAGCGCTGCCTTGCAGTGAGGCAGGATGGAAGCAGCTGCACCAATGTGGTGGGCAGGCAGGATAACTGCACCTGGATAACCTTTGCCATTGTGTTTTATTCCACCACTGCAGCAACCCAGTAACTCTGGTAACTGGGGATGGCTCCTCCATTGGGAGGAGCCCAATAACAGAGCACCCATCATCAGCAACCACCCTTTACTTCAGATTAAACCGATGGTTTCGCCCCCTAAGTCTGTTTCCATAAAATTCAGAGTTTTCTTCATCACCTTTCCTGCCTTCCCGTTTAAACACCAATCAAGATAAAGTATAAATAATAAAAGAAACACAAACAAAACACTTGAAAAGAAAAGAAGGCCAAAAAAAAAAAAAAAGCAGCATTTCATCAGCAACCCTTTTTCCATAACCTTTAACATTAGGTGCCTTTGTCAAGTCCATTAGGACCATATCTGCACTTTCCGGAGTTTGAATGCTTTCATATATTTGGCTCCATATGAACAAACTGGTGGAGCAAACATATTAGTAGATCATTTGCCATGTACATGATTCAGATACCCAGACATGTACAAAACCCAGGCAGGGATTAAGCAAGTCTGACAGCACTGAAGTGACTCCAGTTCTGTGTATGTATAAGCGATAATGAACCAAAGGCCCTGTTTGCCTTCAAATAACACACCAAATGATTAATTAGACAGAGGCCATGAGTAATAATCACAATATTATATGCTCCACCATAATGGAACGCTGCTCTCTTCTTGCTTTGTTCCTCTAATCTCTGAGAGGCAAATATCCACTGGGTGTTACCAGCAGAGTGGGAGGCGGATTGTGGTTGCTCACAGGTTATGAGCAGCACTTCTTTCCCTCTGTGATTTTATACCCTGGGGACATACAGAAAACCTCTTTGGAAAATACACAATTGCTAAAGGATTAAAGGGATCTGCAGGGGAAAAAAAAAGAGTTCTAGTTGCAGATTACAGACTTGAACATGTTCCCATTAAATGAAATGGCAAAGTTTTCTTTGATTCAGTGCTGAATCCTGAATGTTTTATCATCAAGACATTCTTTGCTAAAAGTCATAGTTTGTCATAGACATACATTAAAAAAAAAAAAGAACAGTTGCTCAACCCCTTATTTCCTGTTTATTCATCTCTTTCTGCTGTGAGGAAAACTGCCCTTCTGAGCATTCACCAAGCAGCTCTTCAGGCAGGGGCTCCCACCCTGGTGATGCTCATGGTGAGCTGGGCACAGGCACTGCTGGGTCCCAGCCTGGAGTCAGCACAGGAGCAGCAGCCTTGGCTTGCTCCTGTCTCCCTGTCCCCCCAAGGAGCAGCAGGGATGGCAAATTTCCAGCAGGGACTGGAGAGCTGAGGATGATGTCAGGAGCCACCTTAGTCTTGGTCCCCTGCCCAGAGACCAGGCAGCAGCAACTGCACCAGCAGAGTCCCAAACTGCAATCCCAAACTGTCTCTGCAACCCCAAATTCCTCTGCAATCCCAAACTGTCTCTGCAGTCCCAGCCCTGCCTCCCTACTTGGCTAAACAGGACCGAGGGATAAAATCCCCATTAACACTCAGTGCCTTTATGGTGTGATCCATGCTTCTCCCCAGTTCCTCCCCACACCATACAACAGCCCCAGGGGGAGTGCACACAGGTACAGAGCCAGAAAATGCTGTCAGGTTTGAAATTCAACTGATGCTAAACCCAGCTAGACAGACGCACTCTTTGTTTTCCTCATTTAAGCAACAAAACCAATTTTTCTCTATTAGCTATATATAACTTTGCCATCCTACAAGGTTAAAAATATTATAGGCAAATTCCTGTCTTTGCCTATTTTTAGTTGCTATTGTCCCCTCTGACATTTTGGTGCACATATTGACTTGGATGCTTGTGGAGCTGGCAGAGGTTCTGCAGGGGCTGTTCAGTAGGAAGCCACCAGGGAACACAAGCTGTGATGCATTTCTGCATTTTAATTCATTAATTAGAGCTCAGCCCAAGGGAAACTGGTGCACTTCCTCAAGCACCACTTTATCTTCTCCCCCTGGGACCCTTGGTTTTGGAGGGAGGAGGTGATCACACTGCCTGTGTGGGAGCAGCCCTAGTCAGTTTGCAAATGAATATTTGCTTTTTGCTGCTGTATTTTCCTCCTTCAAATGACTCCCACCTCTCTTTCCTCAAACATTACCTGGTTGGGGGTGGACTGTGCAAGCAGGCTGTGTTCAAGTGAAGCAGCATCAAGTTTTTCAGTCCCCAGGGTATTTCTGTTGCATCATCACTTTCTGGTGAAAATCTTTATCCAGGATTGCAAAAAGTGCTTTCTCATCCAGTCAGTGCAGCACAGTGTTTCCAACATCAACTCTGAGTCCCTCTCTGCCTTTGGAGCACATTTTGAAGCCACTGATGGGTGGTGTCAATGGAGATGTGAGAGACCCTCACAAGCTGCACCAAGCTCCTGCTTGCTTCAGCAGAACCTGAGAAAATGAGAGTGAAGGTGTCTACCAGGCACCCCAGCAACACTGCCTGGATAAGCTTGGGAAAACTGGCAACTATTAATGATTTAACTATCTTTGTAACACTGCAGCAACCTCTGAAACACAGAGCCAGGCAGCTCTGCCAGCATGAGTCATGAAAATCAGACATCCTCACCACGTCTTGATCCACATTATCCCATTCCCTGCCACTTCCCACAGCTCTGCAGCACCCTGCACCCCACAACTGCTCTCCTTGCCAGGCAAATGCCTCCCTGACATTTGCACACCCTCTCTTGTGACCAACCTTGGCAAAGTTGGAGCCTGATGCAGAAGGGAAAATATTCCCTTCACTTGACATACCTAGGTGTTAAAATGGAACAGGCTCGTACAGGGAAAAACCCTGGCCCTTATCAGTGTGACATTGTGGAGTCTCAGGATCATAATCCAATATTAGTGTGTGATAGAGGTCCTGCTGGTGCTGCAGGGGGAGAGGTGGGACCTTGTGGGTGACCTCTGTGAGGGACACCTGCCTTGAGCCCCCAGCTCCTCCCTCAGATGGGGATTTGTGGCTTTGGGAGGGGACAGGAAGGTCTAGGACACCTCCTTCCCAGTCACTGCCCTTGTGCAAAGTGCTCTGCAAGAAGGGCAAGCCATGGAGTAATCAGATCTCTCCTTCATGCCCCAAAAGCTTCACAAAATTACATCAGGAAGGAGAGTGGGAAATGTGGAGAACCCTATGTTGGGGAGATGCAGAGGGGCTGAAGAGGAGGTTGGATGCAAATCAGTGTCTCTGTCCATCAATCCAACCACCAAATCCACGCTTTCCCCCACTCTGCAGGCCACAATCTCATTTGGGTTCCTGCCCTTTATCCTGGAATTTCTCAATTACTCCAGGTTTCAAGGCCCTCACCTTTTTGGCGCCTGGATAATCCATTCAGGGGCAATCTCTGCACTCTGTGCCCACAGTGAGGGCAGCCCTTGGCTCAAAGGTTATTGTGTGAAGCAGAGTTTGGCCCCTGGTCCTGCTTCTGGATAAGGATGTTGGACATCAGGAGGCAGCTTTCCATGGTCTCTCTGCTCTGAGCATGTCAAGGCTTTGCTGAGGAGAACAGAGCTTAAGGCCATCAAACTCTCACATCCAACTGGGATCCATGAAATTCACCTTGTTCCCTCATCCTGCCAGCAAACCCCAGCCAACAGGACCCAAAGGGACTCTGAATCTTTCCTCTTTTTGTAAACAAAGGGATGTACATGTCAAGGCATTGTACTTGGATGTGAACCTGGAACAGCCCTGTGCCAAATGATGGTTTACAAGAATTAAATCTCAGCTGGAAGAGCTGCTTTTCAGTCCCTCTGGCACCCTGGCATCCCCCAAGCCTCTCCAAAACCCTGCCTGCAGCTGTCAGAGCCAAACTGGCCACATGTGCCTGTCCATGTTTATCTTTCTCTAATCACTCTGGCTCAAGGAAGGACATTTAACACGTCAATCATATTCCCATTACTGTAGCACCTCATTAGTGCAGTGCAGTGAAATCCTGAGAGAAATTCACTTGAAGGAAAGGGGTGGAGAAACAGGCTGGGGAGCCTGCAAGGTTAATTCCCTGGGGAATTGCTTTATGTTTTAATTCAATGCAAATTCAATCACGTTTGGCAGCTATTTTAAGGAAAAAACAATTACCTTGCGTGCTGAGACACCATGGAGACGAGGATACCTTGGGACTGGTTTGAGTTATATCCCTAAATACAAACCAGATTAAAGTTGGTCCAAACCAGGGGCAGGAGAAACAGGACAACAAATCTCACTGTTCACATGGGCAGCCACACACCACCTCCCCCAATAAACCTAATATTAAAGTTTAGCGTGACTGTGGGTAGATAATGCTAGAAATCCTTATTTTCCTTTATTTTCCACAGTCTGTACTAGACAATTCCATGAAAACAGCATCTCCTGCTTATTTGCACCCCTCACAGATCCATGGGATGCACAAGAGCTCCTCAAAGCCCAGCATTTGTCCAGACTGCTGCTGAGAGCATCCATTTATAACAGAGACACTGGAGATCCCTCCCAGCACTCCAGAAAGGCTCTTTACGTCATAAATTGTGTTTAAAGACTCTTTCAAGGAGACAAGCAAATTTAAGAGGGCAGTTAGCTCCTGGCACTTAGATGCATAACTTTATTTGAGTATTCAATTTCCTCCTTCATTCATAAAGTAAACAATCTGAGTTATCTGAAAGTGACTGTATACTCCTGCAGTGTTTTCTTAAAAGAGTCAATAGGAGCAAGGCGACATAAAATGCTTCAGAGAGCATGACACAGGAAAACACCAGCCTTTAAATTATACACATTCAGGAAACGGTTGAATTCAGCATTTTAGATGGAGAGGTTAAAATGTTTGTGCTGAATTGTATTAAATCTTTCACCAGTAAATCCTGTAGGAAGCAGAACATTTGAAGGAACCTACTTATTCCCAGTGTCTAGGAAAGACTCCCAGAGTTTCAAAGGAAAACGTCCATTAATCTCATTGGACAAGTGCAATCTAATAAAAGCTGTTGTTAAGTTAAGGCAACTTGGTTAAGTGTTTTCCAAATTTAGGTAATTCCCCCACACCCCCCAAAAAAATCCCTGTTTGGTCTGAAGTGGAGAAGCTTTGTTGCTTTTCAGCCTGAAATGACCTTTTTTAGGAAGATTTTGCCAGCCCTTGGGGAAATACGGCTGGGGTGGCCAGGGCTCCTCAACAGCAGCTGAACTCCACTCTGGGATGGATCTGTGGGTTCAGGTCCCTCAGCAGGACAAACCCTCTGTCCCCTAGTGCTTTCACCTCTCAGACACAACCCAAACTTCATTATATGGATTGATTTTACCCCAATTCCACCACAAAATCCAGAGCCAAGAAAGCAGAGCCATTTCTGGCCCTGACCTTTTCCTGAACCTTTTCCAGGTCACTTTGCCTCGTCCCAGCTCCAGTCACTGATGAAATGTGGATGTGGCAGATGACTCCTGGCATGAGGATGACACCAGAAAGTGCCCTCATAAGTACAGGGTTAAAAGTGGTTAAAAAAGCTTGAAAGTCTGATAGAACTTAAACATTTTACCTCTGTTTGACCAAAAATCTCTCTGGGGAAAGGAAGGAAATCAACAAGGCAGCATATTCACAGCCTCTTTCCAAATTAGAACAGAATTAATAATTTCAGTGAAAATGCACAGATATTATTTTTAAAGAGAAATTCTGCACTTTTGGAGTCTGGAGTGCCTGATGAACCAAAGTTGAAATTTGTGAGCTTCCCTATGGTCATTCAGCCTTGGCTGGGAAGGGAAATTCTCAGCTTTCTTACAAAACAAACTAAAAGCAAAACAAACCACTTTTCCTGGTGAGACTTTCATTCAATTGAGCAGACTCAGGAAGCCCCTGAGATAAGGCTGCACTCCAAGGATACACTCCACACCGAGGCCTGGACCTGACCTGGCAATTAGCAGGAGCAGAACTTGCTCAATGAGCCACCACATTGGGCAGCCTGGCTCAGGAGGAGAAATTACCTAAACCTTTGCCTTGTGTTTTCTGCAGTTCAATAAAAGGCATCAGTGATAATGAAAAGCATGTCAGTCTCCCAAGAAACCTTCTGAGGAAGTCCCCAGATTTCCTGCTTCTGAGTAAGATTGAGAAATCACAGGAATTTATTTCTCCCTGACTTTTTTTTTATTCCTAGTTTTGGGTTTCAGTGAGCCATTCAGAAGCACTTAAATACTGAGTTTAAAAAGCTTATAAACCTCAGATCAGATTCTGATTTTGTTTGGATTTGTTTTCTGATTAAGAGGTAAGTAGATTTCTGTTTTATACAAACCAATTTGCCACGAGTTAGGGACTGATCTTTAGCCAGTTGCTCTTTGAAAAATCTAAACTAAATTTAATTACAGGAGTGGAAGCCAGCTATTTTAGAAATTGTGGATGCTGTTGTGGTTTTATTTTTGGCTTTTGCCTCTTGCAAGTGGAAGTGGGTTTGGTTGCCATTTATCCAGGCTGCCTTTAAAAACCAAAACCAACTCCAGTGACCTCGCTCAGCTTTCTCCAGATGTGTCTGATTTTGTGGTTCTGTTCCAAGCCTCACTGACACCACTGAGGCCAAAATGATTGGTGGGGCACCAACCAAGCCACAAAGGCAAAGCAAGCCAAGGAAAGTGAAGAGGTATTGACATTTCAGAGCAACCATAGGCTTTAAAAAGTTGAAGAAAACTTTTACTGTGAGGAGAAATCTGAAAGCTGGAGCTCCTGAGAAGGTGCCAACACCTCAAGGCAGCTCGTGGTGCCTCCAGTCTGCCCTGGCTGTCACAAAATGCTGTAAAGCAGTGCTTTATAAAGGTCCTGTTTGCACTTTGGTTTAGATCTGTCTAAATTTTCCAGGAGTGGGAAACAAGGGCAGGTCCAGCACCCAGGAGAACCCAGGGAGCTCTCCCAGGTTTGCCACCTCGAGGTGATGGGGCAGGTGTGGCTCTTCTGTCCCCAGGTCTGGTGCCATTGCACCACAAAGCTGTCACTGCCCCTGAGATGGGAGTGCCCCACAGAGCAGGGCAAGGGGGGAACTCGAGGCCACAGCTCTGCATTCGTGTCAGGAGATGAGGGCAAGGTCAGAGTCAGCGACCTCAGAGCACAGCCCGTCCAAAGAGTAGCGCTGTGATTAAAACTGCCTGCTCAGAAATGAGCAACCCATTATTAATATTTTAAATTGCTAAATCCTCTCTAGCCGTGTGTTAATATGAGGCAAAGCTGCATGATTTAAAAGTAAAGCTCAAGCCACTGTCAATCAGTCCTGGGCACTTATCAAAGGCTGCTGCAGGAATACTGATGGGACCCTTTCCTTCTCGGAGAGATGCTTCGGGAACAGCTTTGCTGGGTCCTCAGCCTCCTTGCAGAGCAGGTGAGGGATCTTCCATGTGTTGGGACTGTGCTGTGGCCACAGACACTGCATCCACCCTGAGTGCAGAGCACAGGACAGAGCTGCACCAGGCTCCTGCTCACAGACCCTTCCCTGGGGATGCAGGGTTGGATTTAGGAGCAAGCTCTGCAATGAACCAAGAGAGAAACACACTCAGGAATGATGTCATGTCCCTCTACTGTTTGTTTTTTTATAATAGGCTTTCTACAGACTCCCATGGAGCTCCAAGATACAGAAGGAAGGGTTTCCTCAGGGGCAAAGCCTGGTTTTGGGCATGAACTGAAGAAACCCTAATGAAGACAGGAAGTTCTGGGTTGCTGTTGGCTGGGATGAACATAGAGATGGAGGAATGACAGCCTGTATTTACCATTTTTTATTTTATTCATTTGTATTTATCATTTATCAAGGAAGGTGATGGCAACATGTTCAGCTGTACCTGGGTGCCAACTCAATCCCAAACCTTGGCTTGTTGTTATATCTGCATTGTTTAATAAGAAATATATATATATTATATCCATGATGACCTAATTAGTTAAAAATGCCTTAGCACAGCAGAAAAGCCAGCTCACAATGCTTCCAAAGCCATTCCCATGGAGTGAGGCACAAACACCACCATCACTCCTGACTCACCAGGAGCTATCACCTTCCCTGTGAGTGCCCTGCTCCTGTTTGGTGCTGTGACATCACTAATGAGGGAGGAAAGATGTCAAGGCCAGGCTCAGGAGTGGCAGTCACCCTGCAGCCCCCATGCAGTGATGAGCACCCACAGCACAGGAAAGGTGCTCCCACAAAGCAAACAAAGGTGGATCTGAATCAACTGCCTCCCCAAAAGGCCACTCTGGTGCCCTTTGAGCAGCAGCAGCTTCCCTGTAGAACATTCCTGCTGCAGATCCCTACAGGCACTCACTCGGTGTCTGTTACAGCCTCCAGGGGTAAATCATTAACACCCATTCCACCCTGGCACTCACCTCGGTCCTGCTCGTGCAGGAGGGGTGGGGTCTCCAGCAGTGGGTCCCCAACCCTCTGGCTGAGGCCACAGCACTAAGAGGAGCTGCAACACCCCCCAGTCAGGTGTGGCAGTGGGCTCCTGGGGCTAAATCCTCATCATTTGCACTCATTCCATGAGCTGGAGCTGCTCTTGACTGCAAGGAGTGAACATATGGCAGGAATGGCACCAGCATCTGCAAAAACAGTGACACAGGGCCCTGCTCCACGTCCTGTCTGTGCCCACTTCTCTTTTCCTCCCAAAAGTCTCTCAGGTGGTCCCAAGAAGGGTCAGTCCCATGCCTTTCCCTTGGGAAGGGAAATGTGAGCACCGGTGAAACCGAAACAAGGGCCGGAAGTTTCTACCAGTGTTTGCTTGGAGCCCTTTGCTTGGTTTGGAGGAAAAAAATTATAAGAATTATCTAACTTTGCTGTTTTCTATCCAGCTATCCCCCCATGTGTGCTTATTTGCACTCATTCCCAATACAAGGGCTTCCAAAGCTTTCCCAGGCATGAAACAACTGGTTTTGCACCCAAACCAAGACAGAACTTTCTACCTGAATGATAAAATTTTCCTACTTCCTCCTGTTTTCTTCTAGGTCATCAGGAAATGCAAATGGCATCCCCTTTTTGAGGTTAAATGTTTTTATGGAAGGGTTGCTGAGCAGTATTACCTTGCACCAGCTGAGAAATTGGCCCTGGAAGCAGCTCAGCCTCCAACATCCTCAAACAGCACAATGATCAGGGTCTGCTGTTGGCCACATTTAATACTGCTGGAAATGCTTGCTATAAAATCCTTTTTGAAATTCCAATATTAATGCATTTCTTATTGATGTTAAGGAGAGCCTGCAACAACAGGGCAAAGGCTGGCAAACCCCAGCAGTCCCAGGGCATCAGAAAAGTGTAGGTGAAGATGCTTTTTTGCCAAGTTTGACCATGAAACTGCCCAAAACTTCTCCCCATCCTTCTGCTTAGCACCTGCTGTATCCCTGACATGTTACCTGTGGTGGTGCTCTTGGGTAGGAGTTTTACTGGAACATGGAATTGCTGTTTTTCAGAGAAGACAGCTGGATGGGGAAAAGCTCCCTTTAAAAAGAGCCTTTCTGGAATGTGCTGCTCAACAAGCTTCCCTTTGAGGAGGGACTTCTTTGAAATAAAATCACTTTGCAGAAGGTGTTATTGCTCCTCATTAAGTGTATTCTATGTAAATTTGATACTGAACAGAAGAAATTCTTGGGGACACCACCTCCTTCCAACCTCTGGCCACAAAGCTTTCTCCAGGAAGGACCACCTGATGGGATGAAAGGACTGGTGTTGTTTGTTTTCTTCTTCTATGCATACAATGCTGAGATTGAATATTCAGCTCTGCTTTAGCTGCTGCACAAGTAAATAGCCTGGGTATTTAATTACTGCAGCACATTGACCTGGAAAGCAACGTGAGTTTTTTCCTGGCTGGCACACAACACCAACATGGCAAAAAAAACTCCAAAACATTGGAGAGGAGCAGTGAAGCAGTGGAGTGGGAGTGGGAAGGAACACTGAATGAAGGAACTCTGTGTATCACCAATCACTTCCAGAGAGATAAAAGCCAGCAACAGAGCCCTATATCCCTTCATCCCCTAAAGCACTGCTGTACCTGGCTTCCACTTTTTTTCCAGTAGAAATCTCTTGGATCCAATAATGCTTCACAGACTTTTCAACCACAGGACCAAGGAGAGGAAGTTTGATGCCCCCATCCCTCATAACCATGGTGGGGATGTCCCCAGCTGGCACAAAGAGCCAAATCAGAGACCTGGTACCCAGCTTCTCTTGGGGGCTGTGTGTCTCCAAGGAGCACTCAAAGCCTCACCAGCTGGGTGGTATCTGCAGCTCAGGCAGAGCCCAAAGAGCAGCTGAGCTGCCACACAAGTTGTGCTGAACATTTCTGTGTGCAGCACAGGAAAAATGATGGTTCTGTGCTGCAGCATAAATGACACCCCATTAGATAGTCTGGGGCTTTGGGGGTCCGGCAGACATGAAACCACAACTTTCCATTTTCCATGCAGAAAACTAAAAGAAACAAACTTTTTTTTTTTTTTTTTTAAGCAACTGCTTGGGTGAGCAATGATTTTATTGTGCTATTAATATGACCATAAACAAGAACAACATGTGTTTATAGGCTCAAGTGCTTCATTACTCGCTCGCTGACATGGTGGAAATCACCGTGGCATCAGTTTAAAGTGCAAAATGGAGCAAATCATTGTAGCCACGTTGTAAAATCATCTGGGCAGGCAACCTTTGAACAAAGGCAATTGATAGCTCTGAGGCAGCTGTACAACAGCAGTAAACAGAACAGTTGTCCACAAGCCACCATACCTGCAGGAGAGCAAATACAGCCCGTGCCTTGGAAGGGGAGGGAGCACCAAGGGGGCTGAGAAAGGTTTGGGAAAGAGAAGTGAAGGTTCTCTGAAGGTGACAGAGCTGCTGTTGGCACAGAAAGTGGGCTGGATCCAAGGCTGGAGCTAGGAGGGGTGGGACAGCCCCTGGTCAGCTGCAGGGTCTGGTTCTCCCCGACCTCAGCTTTGTGTCTGATCTCCTCCAACCCTGCCACCCCAAACATTCCTGTGACAAACTGTGTGGGCTGAGCTGGGCTGTGCCACCAACAGGCTGTGGGAGCAGGATTGAGGATGCACCCTGAGCTGGGAAGACCCAAACTTTCCCATGGTTTTTGTTCACATCTGCTGGGGCAAATGCTCCTCTTTGCCATGCAATGAGGGGGGTACAAAGGGATGTGGATCCCCCAGGGAAGGATTTCAAAGTGACATCTGGGGAAAGAATGGCTAAATATTGCATGGATCCCCTGGATGTGGGTCTGCAAGCCTGGGACCTGCACAGGGGTGCTGGTTTTTCTGTGGGTGCAAAGACCTGGAGGGAAGGAATTTCCTCTGTCCCACAGGGCTGGGCAGACACACTGCCTCTGCTATGAGGAGACCAAGAGACAACAGACTGCAGGAGGGGCTCCTGCCCTGGGAAGGGGAGGGAAAAATTGGAAAATGCCACCAAGAAATGAAAAACCGACATTGTGGGTGATGTCACCAGTGAGGGCAGGGAGTGAGCAGGAAGGAAAAATTACACATGTCCCAGTTGTTCCACTTCTTGTCCCTCTGCCTCGTTTCGTCTGTCACCAGCCCCCGGCGCATCCTGACGGTTACCAACAGGCAATAAATAAAACCTCTGGAGCCACTGGTGTCAACATCTTGGCATTGTTTGGGTCTCCTTGTTTGCCTTTAAAATAACTCTCCTCCTCGGGGTCACGCAGATGAAAAAGCGAGGACCCCCTGCCATCACCCATAGAAATCATCCTGCCACGACTTGTGCTGCCTTTTTTTATTCCTGCCTGCAAAGTTTGGGGTTTGGGGAGGTGCCTGGGAGCTCTGCCATTACCCAGGGCTCTGCTGCCTCTTCCCTCAGGCCATATCACCCTCTTCCCTGGCTCCCAGAGGCACACTCAGGGCTGGATTTGGGATGGTGTAGCCCGTGCTGCTGGCTTATCTGCTGCCTGGCTGTGCCTGGCTCTGCTGCGGATGTTGGCTGGAAAAAGAGTGGAAAAACAAACGGTGGAGATGTGGATCCACGGTCAGAGCCTGGCCCTGCAAACATGGTGTGCCACTGCTGGGCCTGGCACTGGAGGGAGGCCATTCCATGGCAGCCTTTGCCCTGGCTCTGGAGCTTGGCATCATGCAGGCTGCTAATGCGGCTCTGGGGGCACAAGAAATACTCCCCCAAAGACAGTTTTTGTCGCAGACATCTTTTATGGAAAATCCTTTCCTTAGGATTTTTCTTCCTGAGAGGCCTCAGGAACAAGATGTGGGCATTGATTATCCGCTGCTGTGGAGTGCATTGGGTGGATCTTTGATTGGCCCATGTTGGATGTTTGTAATTAATGGCAAATCACAGCCCAGCTGGCTCAGACAGAGAGCTGAGCCACAAACCTTTGTTTTCATTCTTTGCTATTCTATTCTTAGCTAGCCTTCTGATGAAATCCTTTCTTCTATTCTTTTAGTATAGTTTTAATATAATATATATAATGAAATAATAAATCAAGCCTTCTGAAACATGGAGTCAGATCCTCATCTCTTCCCTCATCCAAGAACCCCTGTGAGCACCATCACAAGTTTTCATCCATAAAAGGGTGGCTTGAACCCTCACCATGCCTGCACAGAGCAGCCCCTGCAGGGCACCAGTGCTCCCCAGGGCCTGGAGCATCTCCTCTCCTCCAGCAAGGGTTGCATGGTGGAAAGCATCGTCCTCCATCCCAGCTGAGTTGTGACCTGATGTCAGATTCACTCTCCCTGATCCTCCTTAGCCTGTTGTTTATAATAAAAATCAAGCGATCCATCTCTTCTGACAAGAGGAAGAGTTGCTCCAGGAAGCCCTGGACAGGTCAACTTCTATATAAAGGAACTATTACTTGACAGTTTCCTGGCCATAAATAGCTGTACAGCGAGGCTGGGGATTTTATTTAGAAATAACAAATAAAGTAGGCCATAAGTAACTTCATGACCTTGCTCCCCCCTCATTTCCCACCCAGCTCTCCCCTTCAGTAGGTCTATTCCTCATCCCCAGGTTCCTTGGGACTTACAGGACCCCATTTCCCACTTCTGAGATGCTGCAGAAACATGCTGTTGCCAGCTTTTGGAAGTGTGGTGTGGGTTTTGCATCACTGAAGATTTTTTGCTACAGTTCAGCGTCAAGAAATTGTTTTTTACCTGGGCTTCATTAAAATAATTAAAAAGCAATTTGGTCTGAATGGCTGAAAGCTGGAAATCTTCCACTCAAAACTTCCCCAAAACTGGATTCAAACAATTACACCTCCAACAAACCCCTTATTTTTCAGTCCCTCAAGCCTTTTTTTAAAGTTTTGGACGACTAACTTCTGATTTTCTAATGCTCTCACTTGGCAACATCAAAACCAATCAGGAAATACAAAAGAAAACCCCAGTATTTTAGTATTCTTTTATTATTGGGAGGTTTTGACCATTTTTGTCATGTCCTTTGCCTAAAATAATAATAAAAACCTCTTTGTTTGGAGCTGGAAAGGGAAGAGCAGCGTGTTTATTTCATGTATGACTCATCAGCTCAGTGTTGATACGCGAAACGCTTCAGAAGCTAACACTCTATAGAGATGATTGTTTTTAATATAAAACAGTAAATGTTTAAAACAACCATTCTTTGTTTTTTCTCACTCTCTTTTCTTCCTGTTGTGGCCAATAAAACATAAGGCAGGCCACGTAGCTTACATTTTAATAAAATTAAGTTATTTGGTGCCATGTTATTACAGTCTTTTATTGGGAAGTGGAATAAATTGCACACAGTGGAGTCATAGGAGGGAGAAATCACTGCGAATAAACAGATTGTGGGATGCATTTATTTGCTGGTTTCATCTCAGAGGAGGAAGGCCTTCCCCAGGAAAACGGAGGCTCCAGCCTTGGGGAAGGATGAGTTTTTGGGGACCTGGTGCCACAGTGGGGCCATCCCAGCCCCATCCAGCTGGCGTTTCCCAAGGGCATCCTCCAAGAGAAACCTGTCCTGTGGCTGTGCTGGATGCTCCTCAATGCAGGGCGCCGGGGCAGCTGTTCTCCTGCCCGTCACACAGCCACAAAGGTTGGTCCCGAGGCTCTCTGTGGGTGCTCGTGGCTCCTAGGCCAGCGCCAGGGCACACCAGGAGTCCTGCCGGAGGGGCACGCTCAGCCCGGGCTGCGGGGCCATGCTGCCCCCAGAGAAGCTGTAATCCTCGGGCTCGAACTTGAACTCGCCGGGCAGCGCCTCGTCCGACTGGCTCTGTGCCTGCCCCGAGGGAAGAGAGGGGTTAGCAGGGATGGCATCGGCCACTGGGCTGGGTTCATGGGGCACAGGGAGCGCTGGGATGGGCTGGGAACAGGGTGGGTATGGTGTGCACAGGCAGCCTCGACAAGGGGAGAGAATGACGTATCTGACTTTTATCAGAAAGTTGAATATTTTATTATATTTTACATTACATTATATTCTATTATTCTATATTATATTCTATTATTCTATATGATATTTATTATTTTATATTCTATTATATTCTGTAATACAATATAACAATATAATATATTATATTATATTATATCATTATATAATTATGTTTCTATGTTTATTATTATAATTATTATTTATTATTATATATTTATGTTTTATGTTTATTATTATAATATAATAATATAACACAATATAATATTATGTTATATTACATTATATTCTATATTCTATTCTATTATTCTATATTCCATTCTCTTCTATTCCATTCTATTCTTCTACATTCTATTCTATTATTCTATTATTCTATTATTTTATTATTCTATTATTCTATTAAATAGTATCATATCGTATCATATTGGATCATATTATTCTATATTCTATTCTGTTCTTCTATAATGTATTACACTATGTCATGTTACATCTAAACTGAATCTGCCAAGCACCCAACTGCACACAACTGCACAGAATTTCGTGACTGTCACCCAACAGTCCCGACACAAACACACATACACACACACACACACACACTTGGCCCTGACAGGCCAAGGAAACAAAACCCCATCACCATCACTCTGGGTAAACAATCTCCATATTGCATTCTACTTTGGCACAACACAAGCACAGCAAATGATGAGAATAGTGTTTTCTTTCTCTGAGGTTCAGAGAATGTGAAACACAGAAATATTCTTGGGAAGGATTGTGCCTTGCTTTTCTCTGTGAAGAGAGATGTGGTGACAGGTGGGTTATCCCTGATGCTGAAATTCACTTCAGAGCAGTCCAGAGCTAGGCAGGACGGTCCCTGCAAGTAAAATGACCAGGCAAAGAGGAGGCACCCCAGGGCCTATCTGCATTTATTCATTGATTAAATATGTCCAGTTTGGAGATCTTTAGGTGTGTGCATATTTTTTCAGAGCACAGCACAAACCAGATTTCTTGGTTTCAAATAAAAACCCCACCCTATGTAGTGTAACCAGTGCTGCACCAGGACCTTGGGTGCTGGGGCTGAGCTTCCTCTCCATATACACATGTCCAGCTCAGGGAGAGATTAGACTCAGCATAAAGATGGTGCTCGGCCACAAAATTTTGATGTATTGGTGGATTTAGAGCCTTTTTTCTTCCTATATCAAGGTGAAATAGCAACCAGCCCCTAAGAAAAGCTTGGGACAGGAGTGTGGCCTCTGACAGCATCACAACTCTGTGATCATTGAGCACCTCAGTGTTAAAAGGCACAGGTAACCCATGCCCAGCTACAGGAGATTCCACCCTGGGCTGATCTCATGAGCTCAGCAGTGTTGTGCTTTCATGGTGGGAGGTGGGAATCAACCTCAGCTCTGCACTGAAGGCACAGCAGAGCTTGGACACCTCAGTTCTCCACTGCAGCAAGAAAGATCCCATGGGAAGCCAACAGGCTGGAGACCTTTCTCGTCCACAGCGTCTTGGGAGCTCATGCTCCCTGCTTTCCTCAGCCTGGAAAGCACCACCAGGCTGGTGGCCACAGTGCAAAGAATTAATTGCTTCACCTCATCAAGGCCATGGGAGCGTGTGGGTTTCCCATCCCCAGAGATGGCTGTGGCCCTGTCCCTTACCTGGGACACCGACACGATGGTTTGTCCAGGGTACTGTGAGGTTGTGCTGGGCTCTGACTTTAAAGTGACCGTGCTGTCTGAGGTGGTGATGGAAGAAGGGGAGTTTGTGGCTGAAGTTGTGGATCCTGGAAGACATTTGGAAGAGGGCAGTGAAGCAATGTAGGGGAAATCTACTTTAAAAAATTATATTTGAACAGCGACCATGACATCTCAGAGCACAACTCTACTGTTTTCTTTCTAACACATCTGTGTCAGAAAACACTTCGTATTAAGCTGAGGCTGATGGAGGAGGAGCAACCCTTTCACAATCTGGCAGTGGTTTTGTCCCCATTACTCAATTTAGCCCAAATCTGCTCAAACATGAGCACTGCTCACTGGACTCCAGAGGAACCTCACAAGAATACAACAGCACTGAGATTTCCCTCCGAGCATCTTCCTATCACACGAGGTCTGCGCAGAAATACAGGCCTCAGATCTAAAGCAATCACCAAGGAAAAATTCTCATTATTTTCTAATTACCATGATTATGATGAGAACTGAGCTCCAACACCCCAGGATGGATTATAACAGCACTGTACCTGTTGAGGCTTTGCCTTTGGTAATGTTTTTAGGCTTCCTTTTCCTCGTCTGGATGCTTTCCTTTTTCATGGCCAGAGGTCGCGGTACCTTGACATTCATAAAGTTTGGAATCATTAATATTGTATTTTATTCAGCTCCTTCCCACACGTGTTGCTTTCCTATTTCTGTGCTGTAGCTCATGCAAACCACCTAAAGTCCTTGTCCTTCACTAAAAGCTATTTTTCTCTGCATCAGGCCTTGGCTGGAAGATATATAAGGCTAACAGCTAAGGCTTTCCCACAAATTTTGTTTTTTCCTTTATTTCCTATTTTTCTTTTCCTGATTTATTAGTGACCTTTGCGATGGGGCTTTATTAAATTACACTGACAGAGTGAGGGCTTACAGGGCTCAGAGGGAATGGGGTAAAGGAGCTCCAGGCTTTATGGAGGGATGGAGCCTCCTCTTGAGCTGGTGACATTCACCAATAGCTCCTATCCTCTGTGGGTAAATGTTATCAGCCAGCCTCCATGTGGGCTCCTCAGCCTCCTTCACACATTCTTAACTAGGACATGGAAAAGTAATATGGTCCTTATCTCAGCCTGGGTTTGGGGAGCTTCAGCCTCCAGCTACAGGAGCAAGCTTTAATTTCATGGAATCCTAGGATGGTTTGGGTTGGAAGGGATCTTAAAGATCATGTAGTTCCAGTTCCTCTGCCACAGGCAGGGGTACCTTCTACTTCCCCAGGCCTTGCACACTTCCAGGGATGGAGCATCCACATCTCTGGGCAAGCTGAGAGCATTCCAGCACCCTGGAGAACCCGCGCCGACTGCGCTTTAAACTGTCCAAGGAGATGGGACTGTGGCACGGCTCTGCTGGGCCCAGTCTAGAGGCTGGTCCTTCCAGAGCTGACCCCAGCCCTGCAGGGCAGTGATCCCACACCCCAGAGGGTCCCTCCCAGGGGGGACAGGCTCCTCACCCCGTGGAGCTTCATGTACAAGCCGCAGGCGTTGCAGACGGGCTCGCCCTCGGCGTTCCTCCTCCACAGCGTGGTGTTGGTGGTGTGGCAGTTAGTGCAACAAAGGCCAGCACGTCTCGAGGAGGACTTCAAAACAAGCAAACCAACACGTGAGTGCACACAAGGAGTGATGAACTGGGAAGTTTCCCTTCATATCAAGATGAAATCTCCAAGCACACCATATTCCCAGAAAATGCGCAACGCGCAAGAGCCAAATTCAGATCAAAGAAATTACATCCAAATGAGATCACTCTGATTTGCAAGTGTTTGTTTGGTTTGGGTTTTTTAAATTTGTTTTTGTTTAGAAGTTGTGTTTTTTTTTTTTTTTTTGTGATTGATAAACCTAGAAAATATCCTTGCAACTCATTTCACAGACTTCCAACAAATTTGCTGGAAGCGATCAGGACTCAGAGCATGGAGAAATTCCCTCCAGGACATCCCCTCAGAGGGAGAAAGAGAAGCAAAATGCCAGCTAGGCTTTAAATGCATGAAGAAAACTCAGGCTTTAAGTGAACTCTTCTGTTTTCCTGCACTCAGAACTACCACTAAAGTTAGAAACATCCCAATTAATCTCTGGATTATGACAACTGGAACCAGTTGGCTGAACTGAGCAGAACCAAACTGAACTGGTCCATGATGAGACCAGGGAGGTTATTCTCCGAATCTCACAGATAATCTGTTCTCTCACAGGCTGCAGAAACACCCTGCAGATGTTAATTAACAACATATTTTGTGAGTGCAGTGATTTCTGGCTCTTAAACATTAATAATTCCAAATGGAGAAGGAAAATATTCTGGCAGAAGCAGCAAACTAATTTCTGACAACTTCCCTCCAAAGCCAATGGAAAATTCACATCTCCCTTTATACAGACTTGTCAGCTCAATAGGCATTTCATTGCAGAGTCTTAACACCAGGTATTGAAACTATTTTAATAAAAATCCTCACTAAGTGTAAGATATCTCTGGCATAAGTAATATCTCAGCCTCTCCACATTCAAGTGTCTAAATACGTTTTTCCAGCCACCAGAAAAATAGTTTTGAATCTGCTCAAAGGCAGACAAAAGGTGATGGAGGCAATAAAGGACTCCCTGTTTGTTTATTTTTCCATTATTGCCTGATATCCTGACTGAGCAATATAACGAATGAGGTGGGAAGAGGAGGATTAAAAATGAAATGTTTTTACAAAGTTAGCAGTCAAATAGAGATCAGGCTTGAATTCCAAGAGGCACAAGTGACATGCCCTAGGTTTGATTCACTCGTTGCTCAGCAAAGAGGTCTCAGCAACTATTTGCAAATAATGGCACCACTTTGAGAGTTCTTCGGCTTGCAAGAAATAACCAGGGAAAAAAAAATATCCCAAAGTGTGAGCTGACAAGCCTGGCACAGAGGATGAGACAGCAATATTTGTCCCTGACATGGTGTCACAGCAAGATCCTGGGGCAGCCACACAGTGCCCTGTGGAGGCTTTCAGCTGCCAGGGCTGTGCTGCTCTTCCCGGCAAGCAGCAGAGACCTCGTCTCCCATGGGAGCAGAGGAGATGCTGAGCACCCGAAGGATGCAAGGATTCCAAAGTCCAACCCTGCTGTGGGCACGGAGGGGAATTTGGAGCCACTCAGCCCTGGATAACTGCCTGCTGTAATGTGTCCTTGCCTGCAGATGGGGAAAGACCAGTGCAAAGCCCTTTGGAAAGTCTCAAATTTTCTGGGCCACCACAGGTCCCTCCCTCTCTGTGTTTCACAGAATGTTTTGTCAGCTGCTTGCAGATGAGGTGACAATGGGAGCTGTGGCTCTGGTGGCCCAAGGGCAATGCCAGCCTCGCCAGAGCTCTGCCCACCCTGCCAGCACTGCTCACAACCTGCTCATGGCCTTCCGGCAGGGACAGTGACAATGCCTTCTATCCACCCTGAACGTCACCCTGCAGGCTGGCTCCTCACCAAGCCAGGGAGAGGAGAAACCATCCTACACCACCAATATTGCAATTGAAACCTCAGAAACCCCATGAGAACCTGCCCCTCATCACAACCTGCCAGCTTAGCAAGAGACAGTCAAGGCTACTATTGCTCACTGAAGGACAGGGTACAATACATTATTGCTGGTTTCCCAGCAATTCTCTTGAAAGAAAATGCATTTCTGTCTGCCCCCACCCCACTGCCTTTGTACCATTCTGACCTTGTTAGGAAGTTGTTGACTTCAACATTGTGCTCAGTGTTTATTTATACAAATGCACCATACACTCAAACAAAAACTCTTCACAGACCTGGCTTGACAGCCAAGTGCTGCTGATAAGCTCAAGGAATGGTGAGTTGGTGCCTATTGAATTAACTGCCTGTGAGAGCTGCTTGGAGAGCCCAAAAAAATTCAAAGCCAGCAGGGAGGGTCCTTCTGAGAGAGACCAAGCTGTCAGGAACTTTGCTTCATCTCGTTTTCAAACGTGGAAAAGAAACCACTGGATTTCACAGGGGAAAAAAGGCACTGAACCCTCCGAGTTAATCAATGCTTCTATGCCCAGATTTCCAAAAGATTCAAGGGAACCTGTGGTTTGCAGGAAAGAAGTCAAGCAAAGTGTGCTGAGATATCTGGGCTCAGCTCCTGAAAGAGGGGAATTCAGAGGCTCAGAGGCAAAGGCAGCAGCATCCTCTGAGATTTGCCTTTGTTCCTACACCTGTGGGCAAGCCTGCACCTTGGGGCATGAGGGAGCAGGAAGAACTGAGGGGCAGAAGAAAACCAAGGCAAACACCATGAGATGGCTCTAGGACTGCCCCAGGGCTGTGATACATCCCATCCCCACCTTCCCCAAGGTGTCACCAAGCCCACTGTACATTCCAAACCATAAAAAAGGACAGGCTGAAAAAATTCCTCCTGGGCTGAGGTGGAAAAAGTATTCCCTGAGCCAAGCTGGAAGAATTCAGCTCCAGGTTAGCCCTTCAGCTCTGGGTGGTGTGAGGCTGCTGAGCACAGGACGGAGGCTGCTGAGCTGCATCTGCCCCCCATGATCCACAATTTCCCTAACAGGGGAATTGAAGCTGCTCCTGGTTTCAAAGGTGATCTGGATTTTCAGACTAGGTCCAAGATATCATCTTGTGAAACACACCAAGGAACTTTGGCTAGAAAAGAAGCTGCCCAAAATAAAGTGCTGCCTTCATCCTCCTCCAACACAAACCCTTTCTGCTGAGAGCCCCAGCCTTTTAAATCCAGACACAGGCTGGAGCAGAGTGGCTGTCCCTGCTATGGATGTTGCCTCTATCTCAAAAAAAGAAAAAAAAAAGAAAAGGAAACAAAAAATGAAGTGGAAACTACAGGACTGCTGCTCTCTCCCTCCCATGCAGGAGCAGGCTGAGCTGCAGGACATCATTCCCCCAGTGTTATCTGGGCTGTGTTGTGTCCTCTTCTGGGGGACTTTGCTTTGTGAAAGCAGAAGTCAGGATAACTCCCAGAGCAGTGTCTACTCACAGAACAAAGGTCATAACGTAAAGGATGAAAGCAACCTTTTTCTTTTCCTGTGTCTGTATTTCACTGCACTGAGAAAATGGATTTTACTGTTCCTACAGTCACTGCTCTGCTCCCAGAGCTGGAACCCTCTTGCCCATCACCAGTAGATCCCTCTTTTTCCAACAAGGCAGAACTTGTTGCAACAGGACATTTCACATCCTCGGGAAAACCCAAGGTTTCAAAATGTCAGAATGGAAAGTCAAAATTGCATCCCCTTCTCTAATCCATAAACCAAAATCCCCTCAAGTATTTCAACCCTAGCAAAATACTTCCCCTGGACAAAAATCAGCTCTTTCATTTAAGCTTTATCAGTGTTGTATATATTGCCAAAATAATAAAAAAGTTTGGAAGTATTTTGGTAATTCCCAACTATATTTGCTCATCACTGGGAAATGGTCTTAATTCTGCAAACAAGCATTTTCCATGAGAAAACTTTGTTGAAATGTTGGTTAAAAAAATGCCTGATGGGTGCTATAGATGAGGCAATGCACGGCTGCGTCTCTTCCCATGCACCGAAATAAAATACGGAATAGCAGTGAGATGTCTCCAATTCCCTCCGGGAAAAGATGCTCAAAAATCCCCTAGAAACCTAGAAATTAATCCAGTGACACATTTGAATGCCAGTCTGAAATGCAGAGCTGGATTTGAACTGGTTTGCACCTCTCTGTATGCACGGGTCGTGTTTGCCCAGAAGAAATCAGCGGCGTAACTGAGATTGCGGCACAGAGTGACTGGGGTTCAGATTTAATGTCACCACATTTAAGGAGACAGAAAGATTTTGGAGGGACAGGCAAATCCTGTTGGATAATGCTGAATATTCCATAAAAATGCCTTGATTTTATTTTGATGAACAAAACAGGGGTATTTTCCACAGAGCTACTACTCATTTCATTTTGCAAATCCAAGCTATGTTTCCGAGGGTCGGAATCAGAATGAAACATCTTGCTCAATCTCAACTTTTTCTTTATTCCTGACTGATTTTCTTACACAGAAACTTGCTACTTTTGGGTTATTGCTAATAATTTGTTTCACAATACCAAAAAATAACTGCAGGAATACACCCCTAGTGAAAGCCCAAGGAGCTCCCAGCTGTTCCCCAGACCAGTTCCAGCAAACATCCTGTTTGTAATGACGGCGTCTGATGACAAGCTCTAAAACCAAAACTGTTACCACCAAATTTAAACATCCCAAAGTGACTCCACAAAAAAAATAAAAAAAGGATGTGCCTTTCCTCTCTCACCATGGGATCCCAATTGGAGGAAGCCCAATATTACAGTGACAGAGGGAATTAATGCTTTAACCAGCAGGGAAAGTGGAAACTGCCAAACCCCAAATTTTCCCCTTAGGCAGGAGGGTGAAGGCAGCAGGGAGCAAGGGATCCTGCTCCCATTGTGAGCAGCCACAAACCCACTGGGCCAGCTCAGGACCAGTCCTGCCTCCTGTTCAACTGCTCTGCCTAGACCGTGTCTGCCTGCATGGAGAACTAGCAAATAATAATAACAATAACAAAATAATATAATAATAGTAATAGCAACAACAACAACAACAACAACAATAATAATAATAATAATAATAATGGTAGAATTTTAAAGCAAAATATTCACTGCAGGAGCAGAGCTAGGGGAAGCCTGCAGGGTCCCAACCACAGAGTGATTGTTCCTGCTCTGGTGCTGCCCTGGGACCCCTCCAGTCCCTTCAGCACTGTCTCCTCTGCCCACCACTCATTTCTGCCAGGGCAGAAATCCCTCTGGCTTCACCCATTCCCCCTGACCCCAGCCGGTTCTGTGCTGCAACATGGGTGTCCTGGCATTTAATCTGTGCCAGGACAGGGGAGTCAAACAGAGCCTAACACAAATACAGAGACCCCAACAACCCCCAGCCCCTGCCCTCCAGCCAGCCCCGGGTGGAGCAGGGAATCCCCCTGGGGTCTCCCTCTCTTACCAGCCTCTTCTGCGGCTTGAGCGGCCGGTTGATGCCGTTCATTTTGTGGTAGAGCCCGCAGGCGTTGCACAGGTAGTGCCCGGTGCCGTCCTTCCTCCAGAGCGGGGTGGACATGGCTCCGCAGTTGACGCATTCGCGGCCGTCCCCGGGGAACTCCTCCAGGTACTCTGGAACGAACAGCAGCCGTGAGAGGGGCAGGGGCACCCCCAGAGCACGGGGTGTCCCCGGGGACCCGGCGGGAAAATCCTCCCATCCTCTGTGCCCCAATAGCAAGGGAAATCCCACTCCGGAGGGGGTTACCTCCATTCTAAAAGTGTGACCCAAATCCTATATTTCCTCCATACCTTAAACTTTTAATATTTTGTTCAAAGTCCGCCTATTCCCCCATTCCTTCCACGAAAGACGCCAAAGGGCTGAACACGGCTGGGATCTCCCTGGGATGGGGATTGCAATGCGGGACAGTGCGGTGTTACCCCGGGGTGCAAAAATAAATGGGAGACGGGGAAAAATGGGGCAATTTTCCTGATTTCCACCAGCAAACACACCCAGCCTCTGGCCGGGGGGACGGTCCGGCCGGGTAAGGCTCTGAGCTGCCCGCAGAGAAATGCGGGGCTGGCACCATCCCGGGCTCCCCAGAGAGCATCACCGGCCGCCCGCGGACCCAATTCCTGCTAGAGAGGCTTTCCCTCAGTTTTTCGAGAAAAAAAAGTCCAGGGAAGGAGCGGCAGATCACCGACTGCGGTCCATCCCTGCCCCGAGCACGGCTCAGCGGCAAACGGGCAGCACGGAGAGAAATCGGGACACCTCTCACTCGAGAGTCGGTCTTTTTGTTCCGACCGCTTTTCCCCCCTCTTTTTAAAAAGAATTTATTCTTCTTGTTCTTTTCTTTAGAGGAAAAATATATTTCAAATTATTTAAAAAAAATCTTCGATCAAATTAATAATGATGTAACGGAAAGAAAAAGGAAAAGAGCAAAACTTTAAAAGGAGGGAAAAGGAAAATAGAAAAAACACGTTAAGAGAAAAGGTAAAAAAATATTGCCGTAATTCACTGAATTAAAAAAAAAAAAAAGAGGAAAAAAAAGAGGGAAAAAAAAGGATAATAATAGTTTAGGCTACTTGAGAGAGTTTACACAATCCAAGAGCAAAAATAAACGGCAGAGAGGACGGCAGCCGCTATCCTGGATCCGAAAGCACCGAATTCAAAGTGCAGAAAAGATTTCTGAGGCATCACCTCCCTCGGCAGGACGATCTTTCCCCGCACAATGCAAAGGATTTTCACAAAGGGAAACCCTGGAAAGCGAGCGCAGCCCAGCAGGAAAAGCCGAGCCGGGGAGGGAGCTCGGTGGGGAGGGGGCTGATTCCTGCTCTAACTTTGTTCTTGGGGTGAAGATAAGATAATTCGGTTCACCGCAGTAAAGATGATAACGCGGCTGAGATCTTGAAGTGGCTTTTAAAGGACTTTGCAAACCACAGCCGGAGGAGGATGGTGGAGTGCCCCGGGGTTATAAACCCCGCGCACGGAGAGTCCTGTTAAATCAAGCCCGAAACTTTATTTGCTCAGAGCTTGGTTTAAGGGGACTCTCGGCGTGGGTGCAAAGGAATTGAAGTTTATTGTTCAACGCCTGAGCGCCTTTCTGTGTCTCCCCAAAGGCCGCAGAGCAATGCAGCTGCGGACCTGTTTGGGCGAAGGCAAATGAGGAGACCGAGAGTCTGTTCAAATATAAACTAATTTACCACAATAAATTACTTAAAAGGGAGGGAGCTATAAATCTGCCCCGCTAATTTAAACACAAGGGTAAGTATTGAAGCACAGGCACAAAGTCGATATTGTGGGAAGGAGATATCGCGGGGGTGCTGGTGGGGTGGGGAGCGAAAGGCTTGAACGGCCTCTGCTCCTCTGTCCTGCGGGGAATTGCTCTGCTTTGAAACGCGCTCTTTGCCCCCTCCCTTATCCCACCTCTGCCCGGGGTCAGCCGCACATATCCCATTGCCGGACCATCTCCCCATCCCTGGATAAAATCATCCTCTCCTCTGCTCTCCCGTCGGGGATGCCAGCGGGACAGCTCATCCCGGGGCCGGGCCACCGACACGGAGAGGGGATGGGACGGAGAATCGGGATGGGGTATGGGATCGGGATAGGGCATGGGAGTGGGATGGGGTATAGGAGTGGGATGGGGTATAGGAGTGGGATGGAGTATGGGGTATGGGATTAGGATGGGGTATGGGACGGGGATGGAGTATGGGATGGGGATTGGGGATGGCTCCCACCCAGCACCCCAAGACGTCGCTGAAGGACTGCGGTGACCTACCGAAAGTGGACCTGCGGCCGGGCAAGGCCGCCTGCCTGGTCTGCAGGCTGTGCAGCACGCTGCTCTCAAAGTGTCCGGCCGTCCAGGAAGGCGGTATCTCGGGGGTCACGTAGGCGGGGTAGGGGCTGGAGTAGGACCCGTTAACGGAGCGCACCAAGGCGTTGCCGTACTGCTCCCGGCCCCCGCCGCCCAGCAGCAGGGGCCCCTGGTAGGCGCCGTCGCGGCCCGAGGGGCTGCTGCCCGGGGGGCTGTGCGAGTACGAGAAGCCCGAGGGCGGGTGCGGGCTGCCCGCGTTGAACGCCGCGGGCTCGCCGCCGCTCTGCCCCCAGCCCGGGGCGTTGCCCAGGTGGCTCTGGTGCGGCTCGCAGCCTTGCAGGTAGGGCAGCGTCTGCAGCACGGAGGGCACCCGCGTGGTGGGCACGTAGACGGGCGAGCCGGCCGACGAGTGGAGGAAGTTGCTGGAGTCGTGGGAATAAGCCGACTGGCCATGGTTGGGGGTGAGGGCCAGACCCTGATACATGTTCCGTCCTCGGCGGCGGCGGCAGCTCAGGGCCCGCGGGGCTCACTCAGAGGAACCTGCGGGGAGAACGGAGAGCAGCGCGCTGAGAGCCCGCACACACCGGGCACCCGCCGGTCTTTCTCCCGCCCAAAACGCCTCTTCCCCGCCTCAAGCAGGGGCTGAAATTTGGTATTTTTTCCCCCTTTTGTTTTGTTTTTCTTTAAACTTTCCTCTGAGGCACGGCGAGGAATAACCTCCTTGGAATGGGCAGCGACCCCTTCGGCACCTTCACCCTCCCCGCCGCCCGCCTGGTCACCTCCAACGGGCCGGAAAAACACTCCAACAATTAAATTTTTTTTTCCCAATAGTATTTCCCTTCCCGTCCTTTCTTCTTTTTTTTTTTTTTTTTCGTTCCCAAACCAGGGCCTGGAGGGCAGCTCCGGGCCTTGCCGGCTGCGGCCCCTGGGGTTCCCTGCGGGAGCGGGGTCCCGACCGATGTGGGCAGAGATCCAGGATCGGGAGCATCCCCATTGTCCCCCAGCCACCAGCGCTGTCTCTTTCCCGTTAAAAAGCGCAGTAACCCTCGGGCAGGCCTCTCCGTGCGAACGGAGGGCTGCAGCCGCCGAACCCCGCCAGAGCATCCCGCCCGCACAGGTACTCACATGTGGAGCGGAGCCGGGCATGGCCGTGGGGGCATGGAACTGTGCTCAGACCATCCAGGGAAATCCCAGCAAAATAAAAGTAATAATTAAAAAAAAATACAATGGAGTTCACGGGGGAGGCAGGACAAAAAACCACCAAACCAGCAGGACCCTCTGGAAGAGAGGGGCCGCCCTCCCCCGCTGTCACCCCTGTCGCCTCCCCGTGTCCCGTGGGTGCGTCCCTGGCTGCGCCCGGCGGGGAAGTGGCGGCGGCGGCTCCGGCTCGGGCTCTTTACGGCGGCCCCGGTGCGGGCGGCCCCACGTGACGGCCGGCGGGGCAGCCCCGGTCCGGCCGGGATTGGGCGCCTCCCGGCAGGGGGGGACGGGATAAGTCCCGGATAAGTGCCGGCGGCTCCGCTGCCGCGGGGGGGACGCGCCCGCAGCCTCCCCCTGGCGCGGGGCCGGGCGGAGCGGGAGCAGACGCGGCCCCCGGAGCGCCCGCACCGCCCCGGGCCCGCCGGCGGGGCTGGAGGTGTCCGCCCGCCCCCGGGCAGGGCTGGGGGTGGCTCCCTGCTCTGCGAACCCCGCTGTGTTTTGGGGTTCGCTCCCACACCCCGTCTGGAGGTGATGGCCCCCCGCCCCGGGCCGCCGGCAGATGCTGGGGAACGCACCGAAACCTTCCCGGCGGGGATATACTGAGAGCGGGTGTTTTCTGCTCCGAGCGAGCGCTGCGGTTCTGTTTCCACATAAACCCCGTCCTTACGGGGAAGGGGCGACTCAGCCTGCCCCTGGCCCGCCCTGGCTTTCTCCAGCGGCTATGGGGCCCGCCGAGGATGCGGCGATGCTCGCAGCCCGCCCGTTCCGGCCGTTCGGAGCGCAGCTCCGGCCCCTCACCGTCCCGTCGGGGCTGCCCCGCTTCCCGGGGCTCCGCTATTCCCCAGGGAAAGCAGGCGAGAGAAGGGTTCTCCTCCCTGCAATCCCCCGGCAGGCTCGCTCTGGTGACAATAAAACCAAAACCTCTCCCAGTTGTTCCCCGTCGGTGCAAGCCGGGAAGGGACTTCAGAGGGGAAGGGGCTCTTAGTCCCAGCAGCCCGCTTACCCCGGGTCATTCAGCCGATTTAACTCTCAGAGCGAGGAAATAATTCCATCGTTACCGGCATTTGCTCCCCGGAATTATCGCGCTTTTGCACAAAGTCGCCGTGCCTTTATCTCCTCCCCAGAGAAACGGGGGAAAACCTTCGGTGAATCTCTCCCGCCGCTCGCTCCATCCCCGGGCAGACAGAATTTTGTCACCCTCGGGCCTCCACCGAGCGGAGCGGGCCCCGCTGGGCCCCGGGAGCGCTCCGGTAACGCGGTTGGCGCTGCCCGCCCGTGCGGTCCCGGCGCCCGGGGGAGCCCGTCCAGCCCCGCTCGCCTCCGCAGGGAGCAGCGCTGCGGGAAGGGTGGGAAATTTCAGCTCCAAAATAAACTGGTGCAGGAATGCCAGCTATTTCCCTCGGAATAATGCAACGCAACTTGGCTGGAGATGTATTTATTTGCTGGCGAAAGCGGCCGCTTGCGGCTCGCAGGGTATCCCTGTGTCCCCTGTGCGCGCAGAGCAAAAGGAGAAAACAAAACCAAAACAACTAATTCTCCCCCAAACAAACAAAGAAAAAAACAAAACAGAATTTTAAAAAGGAGGAAAATAAGCAGAGAAAAAAAATTTAAAAAGTCAGAAAAATAAAAAAAATTAAATGTGAAAAAGCTATAGAAAAAGAAAATAAAAACCCGGGAAGCCCCAGCCCCGCGGCGGGACGGATAAAATCGTACCTACAGAAAACCAGTCCCAAACCCTTCGTTGCTGTGGCTGAGCCACCGTTGGAGCTTTCTTCGTTTCGTTTCGCGTGGGTTTCCAGTTTTCACAATTTCAAGATATCATTCAGCTGTAATTTATTATATGTAATTTTTAAAAAATACGTACGAACTGCCCTGTCCGATCGCTTCTGGAGTTCAAATAAATGTGAAAACATTGAAATAAACGAGGCGCTGCTAAATCCGGAGGGATGTACCCGACGGGGAAACCACCGTGCGCGAAAACCTGCCCGCGGACCTGTGGCATGTCTGTGGCCACATCCATCCCGCTGTTGGGGTTTTCGATTTAATATATATATATATTTTTTTTTTAACTAGTTTTTCAAGGCATTTTCTCCTCCGGTGGTGTCGGGGCTGCCGAGGCCGCGGCGAGGGCGGCGGGTCCAAGGAGCGGCTCCTCCCGCGGGCGCGGAGCGGCTCCGGGCAGGTGCTGCGACACCGAGGGCTCCAGAGCCACATCCCAGTGCCCAGGGCCACCGGGCCGCGTTGGTGTCACCCACGCGTGAAGATTGCGTGTGGGAGAGCCGTGGGTTGCGGTGTTTGTAGGATTTTGGGTAAAGGGGGCACGCTGGGGGTCTTTCTCTGTGAGGAAGGCCCCGCTGGGCGATGCTTGGTGTGAAGTGGGAGGGAAGGTGCCAGCGTGGCAGTGGCGATGGGTTCGCAGCTGCGCTCGGGGAAATCACACCTGGGTTGGGGACTCGGGGATCCCGGGGCTCTCCCGGTGCTCGCTGCCCCGACGTGGCGGCTGCCAAGTTCATAGAGAGGATTAGATACAAAAATCAAAACACGGCACGGGTGTGGGTGATGCCCGGCATCCCCGATCCCGCTCCGCCATCCCCGGTGCGCGGTGGGACGGCGGGAAGGCTCTCGGGAGGGGTACCCTGGTGTGCCTGCGGAGCTCTGAGCCCTTACCGGGCTCACGGTCCGTTTGACGGGCTGGATCCGAGCCGGCTCCGCTCGTCCCGGGGCATTCGACCGCTTATTTTGGGGGGTTTGGAAAAGGACCGACCTATTCCTAAAGGCTCCCCGTGCCCCCTCGCCGCCCCGTCCAGGCACAGCTTGACTCCGGCTGAGCTCCAGAGGGGCCGGTGCGGCTCGGCACGGCCCCGAGGGAGCCCTGACCCCTCCAGGTGAGGCTCCCCCGGGCCGGGACAGACTGCCCGGCGCCCCGGCCCCTCGGCCCTAATCCTGCTCCGGCTGATTTGTGAGTCCTGCGCGGGCCGGACGCGTGGGAGCGTCCTGCGCCGTCCCGGAGGGGCTTTCAGCTCCCCCTTCCCCCACGGAAAAGCCAAGGGGGGAAAAAACAAAAAGAAAAGACAAGTGGAGAGAGAAGGGCAAAAACGTTCCCGCTCCTGCTGCTCCGGGCAGGGCAGCAAGGCTCGCCCCGAGCGTGGAAACTGCGGTTACCTTTCCCCTCAGTGCGCTGGGAGGCGACAATTAATGATGTCCCTTTTCCTTCTGCTGCTTCCTCCGGTCTGCAGCATCCTTCCCCGGGGCTCGGAGGTGTTTTTTCACAGCCCCTGCCCTCGGGGATGCCGGGCAGGGTGAGCTCCGAGCCCCGAACCGAGCCGAGGTGGTGCCGGCACCGGGCTCTGCCCTGGATCCCTGCCCGGCCAGCACTGGATCCCTCCGAACCCCCTCTCCCGAGATACCCGGTGAAAAGGGAAAAACCACATCACATATTTCAGCCCTTCATGGGGCTGCTCCCCGGCTCTGCTCCCAGCTCCCAGTGAAGGACAAACAGCTCGGGGGCACAGGGATCTACAAGGAGCTGCTTCTGATGCCAGTGAATGAGGGAGATGGACAGGAGGGACCAACAAGGCCTGCATCTCCTGCATCCCCTGGTCTCCACTGCTGACACATTCCCGAGTCCACATTCCCGGCTCTGTATCCCTCCATTCCACTCCCAGTCCTTTCCTGCCCACTCTCCAAGGGATGGGCTGGTCCCTGCCCGGGGACCGAGCTCAGGGACCTCCTGCACTCGAGGCCAGGCTGATTCCAAAGGCAGGGCTGTGGTGGACACAGCCAGGGCTGGGGGAGATCCTGTCCAGCAAGAGGCTGTGAGCAAAAACTGAGCTGTCCCAGACGAGTTTTGTGCCTGGAAGGGTGAGGGGATGCCAGAGAGCTGTGTCTCAAAAGGGTTAAATAAACAGCAGGGTCTGCCAAAAATATTTATCTCCTGTTATATGCATGTGGCTGTGGCTCTCAGCAAGGGGGGCTGTGATAGAGGTGGGGGAAAGTATTTGGCTTTCCCCCCCTCTTGCTCTGAGATCCTGTTTTCTTCCTTAGCCCACAAGGATTTCACCAGTACGGGAAATAAAAGGTGTCCTGGAGAGATTGTTTTTTGCTGTCCCCTAGAGATCCCTTATACTGGGATGCTTCAGTTTCAGCCATTCCTCCAGCCTCTCACAAGCCAAAAATGGCTACACAAATCTGCCCTTTTCCTTTCAATACTTAAAGGTTCAATATTGAACTACAACATGTGCCCCCCTCAGATGGGTAATTTGGCATGTGCCTCCTAAAAATTGACCCCTGTGTGATTTGGACCTAAATTGCTTAAAATTATTTTTCCTTCCAGGTGGATTTAACAGAAGCTCCAAGTTGCAGAGCAGTCAGGAAATCCTCAGGGTGACATGGCAGGCGCAGTGAGCATAGGAATACCCTGTCAGGGACAGACCACATCATTTTTATGCAGATGGCCACACTGATCTCCAAGTTTATGGTATGCAGGGGACTCTGAGGGCTCTAACTTTGCCCCAGTTAGAGCCTTTGTCCCCAAAGGACAAGGACTTCCAGCCCCAGGAGGACACACAGACCTAGGAGGGCTCAGCATCTTGCAAGGGGTGAGGGTCTGGCCCCAGCTGGGAGGTTCTCCAGGAGCTGTGGTTCGGGCAGGAGCAGCAGGTGACTCAGGACCCAGCCATGAGGGCACACTGGGGACGCCCTGGGTAAACCTTGGTGGGGTTCAGGGCACAGGAGAGGCAAAAATCTTCTGTACTCTGTCATGGAAACTATTTCCCTGTACAAACTGCAGCCTGGTGGGCTGATGCTGGGCATACCAGCCCAGTCCTGGCAGAGTTCTGATATCAAACCACTTCCAGAGCCTGCCTAGCCATGCAGGGTTTGCTCCTAACAGCCATTATGGGCAATAAATGGGGGAAGAAAAAAAAAAAAAAAAAAGGGCTATTTTGGTATATTAACCTCTTTGTGGCCAGGTGAAAGGTTAAATTCACATGATTCATTGGCGGCTGAGAGACAGCACTTTGTTGCTAGGATTTTGGGGAATGCGGAGGGCTCCAGAGAAGGAGTCTCGCTAATCTTTAAGGGAGGGAGCCAGGCTCCTGTCTGACGGCTGCAGGCCCAGCAGCTCTGTGTTTCATTTCAGACTGTCACTCTCCTATCTCTCAGCTCACTCCCAGCTCCAGCTTGCTGCCAGATCTTGGGAACTGTTAACTCAGACAAATTTATAGATGGAAAAAGAACAGTTAGCCATTGTTCCTGGGGTGGGGGGAGGGAGGAGAGCGAGGAGCTTCGGCCACCAAAGTCATGATGTAACCTGGTTGTTGCTTGGTTGGGAGAAATGTGTAAAGGATCTTCCTCTTCCCATGCCAGGGAGGGAAATTGGGGCCATTATGATACTGCTAAATGTTGGGAGGTGTGATGTTGGTGCCCAGGTCGTTTGGAGATATTTGTACAGCGTTTCCATAAAGTGGAATCTCCCAGCTGGACATCTCTGGGGTATGAGCTCATTTTCTTCATGTCAAGTCTCGTGATACTGGGTGTTTTTCCTGAAAGCTCTGGAGTAATGAGCTCTAATATCAACAGCAGTGTTCTCATAAACAGAGCCCCTCACTATGTGGGATGCTGGGAGGAAACTGGAAATGGGAACACGTCAAGGATTAAAAAAGAAAAATCCATCTGGCAAATAGGGAGACCCTCAGATTCATTATTCCTTAGACTTTGAGGAAGCATTGCTGATTTCATCTACCTTGGAGAAAAGTGGGAGACTGAGAAGTTGGTGCTGTGGCCCTGATCTCTGGCTGGAAACACTTCTAACCATTCATCAGGGAGGAAAGACTTTACATTTTTGGTACAACATTAAACCCCATGCCTTGAAAATGAGACAGCACTCACTCACCTCAAGGTTTGCTTTATAGATTTTAGATGGTCTGTGGCTCGTGAACATGGGTCTCTTTTGGAGGTTTGCCTTCCCAAAGTACCCAAAGATCAGAGGTACAGATTTTGGTTGTGTTCACCCTCTACACAAATGTCCCTGCAGCAAGGGACACCTGTGTTAACTTCCTCATGGTTTGTGTATGGAAATGGTTTGTGTCTGGAATAATTCCTGGTTCTTTGAGCATTTTTGCTTGGAGGGAAGGATTGTGAAGGGTCTGGAGGGTGGCACCTGCAGCTGAGTCTACCTGGCCACTTCTACTTTAGTTCAGGACAGGAGTCCCTGCATCACTGTGGGATAAATCAGTTTGTTTTTTATAGCTGCTTTGAATCCAGATCTCCACTTTTTAAATCCTTTCACGTGTGTACAGAGTGGAAGGAAGCAAGAGATTTTTGATTTAAAATATAAATAATGAGAAGTTATGCACTTAGTAAATCCAGCCACTTGAGAATCTGGCTACATAGAAGGTGGTTTCTTCTTCCAAGGTCTGAAGGTCTGCAGAAGTCTGTTGTTTTAATCAGGAGACTGCATGGATTTGATTCTGCATGCCCAGAATAAGGCATGGTCCCAAAACATGACTCTCCCTCATTTTACTTACTGGAGTTTTATTTAATTCTGCACTAACAGGGACAGAATTTCACATCTTAGAAAATTTCTGCCCTAAATAACCTATACTATTAATTCTTGCTTTCTGCTTTATTTGATATCATTAGCTAGAAGCACTTTTCCCAGTTCAGGCTTGGTGTGAAGTTCCTGACTCAAAAGCCCAGCATTACACAGATGTGTATTCCTAAATACAGGTCTGAATGAGCCTCTGGTGGAAGTCTTCCACTGGAGTTGATACAGGTGCCCTAGGGATGAATTTAGGATACTATCTGCATTATGGGCTATTTTTTATTTTCCATCTCTCTCCTCATGTATTTTATGGGTCTAAAACAATTTTCATGAGAGAGAAATGGCACTGTGACTTCTCACAAGCAAGGTACTGAAAGGATGTGACAAATGAATGGTGCAGCCTTCTCTGCCTAAATTTAATGTTCCCTGCATTGCTTTGCTGTGCTGCATTTGAATATCCCCACACCCAATACTCTTCCTGCCCTCACTCACTGGGCTGTGCTGTCCTTTCATAGCTTCTCTGCCACAGCTGACCTGCCTTGGTTTGAGTGAGAAAATCTTTTCTACCTCATGGAACTTCCCTTCCCACCCCTTTGCCTCTGTGGTTGCATCCCTGATCTCTCCCAGCCTCATCTTTCACCTTCTCAACCACCTCTCAGCCCTCACTGGCTGCATTTTCCACCAGTTTTGGCATGAAAACACGGCTCCAGTTAGTTGGAGAGGTGGTGTGGAGAGGGAGAGGTGGAGAGCAGCTGGTTTGGCCAGAGTGGGGAGCAAAGCATCTCTTTGTCTCTCTGGGCTGCCCAAGAGATGCAGCGACTTCCATGGCTGAAAGACCTGCAATTCGGAAGTGAGAAATGAAAGCTTTTTATTGCTTTTGCAAGTAGAACGTCAAGCCAGAACCTGAATTTTGCACCATGAGAGTTTTAGTCCCAGATCACAGCTGGTCCTGCCCAGCTCCTTTCTCCCAGCACATGGAAGGCCACCAGTGCTGTGGCCAGGGAGAGCACAGCAAAAGGCCACTCACAATCTCCTGGTGGCTCTTGAGATTTCACAGGAACAGCCTGAGCAAAGCCATGTGTTACGAGAAACCTCTGGAACGATTTTAAGAGAGCAGAGATATGCAGAAGCAGAAGTCCTGGCAAGCTTTCATTCAGTTCCCCATGGAAGGGAAGAAAATTATGAGCATGTATATCCCATCTGACTGTACCCAGGCCAATCTCTAGGTAGAGTTTAACCATTGTCCAGCTCTTCCAAACCTTCAGCCTCACATCTGGTCAGCTGGTCCCTTCCTGCAGCCAAAAACTGGGGCTCTTCTTTTCATTGGCCAATCTGCATACAATTGGCGCTGTGGGTTGAAATGGAGGTCACCACTGAAACCCTGGGTTTCCAAGAGTTGTTTGACCAAACAGAATTTACTGACCAGGACAGTTATTGACAGAGCTGACAAAAGAGATGCTCCAATGATTTACAGTCCAGGTGTGTTGTCAGAGCAATATATTTACCTGAGATCCCAAGAACTGTTAAAATTTAATCCCTGGAGACTTCTCTGCAGCCCCTTGAAGGGTCACACCACCAGGATCATTTGAAGCACCATGCAAATAGCCAAAACTTCAGGAATTTCCAGGGGAAATAAGAGCAGATACAGTGATTTTAAATGGTTTTAATGGGTATAAAATTGGAGAGGTGAGCTGATATAGGATGCCCTTTCCCTTAACCCAAATGTACAATTCTCCACAATAAAACTCTTTGAATATATACACATTAGTCAGGATTATCTCTGAGTGTCTAGCAGGCTAAGAGTATGGATCCTGGAGATGTCAGCAGGAGGATTCATTAGAGGAGATGGCAAGTGCTTGGAAATGGGAAATGTATTCTCTTATAAACACAGTCTGCACTGGGGCTGACCTTAAGAGAGAGCAGAATTGGCTGGAGAGGTGGAGAAGGCAGGGAAGGAAAACAAAGTTCATGCACAGTTGTCTCATTTTTTGCAACAAAACTACCTTATTGAGGTTTCTGTAACTTCTCTTTGTGTTCCAAATTAGGAGAACTCTTACCATCAAAGCTGAGACTGCTGAAAAGGCAGTGTCAAATCAGCCCAAGCTTATTCTTTCCTAGTGAGACAGATTTTGTAGGGTTTGGGGTACATGATGTGACTCCTGGAGGGATTCTCCCTCTGCTGATGTGGTGGAGCTTCCACAAGGTCAAAGCATTCCACACTTCTCACCCCACACATCAGATAACTTGTTATTGTCTCTCAACTCTTCCTTTCCATTTCAGCTCTTGGATATCAGGGTTCATGTATTTGAGTGAGTTCTTGTACTCACAGTAAAAGATGCTGAATTCAAAGCTGTTTGGGCTGGTTTTCTCTTTATTGCTGCCCCTCCTTGCTCCCTCATTTGCCTACTGAACAAAACGAGAGGAGCTGGCACAGAGTATGAAAGGAACTCAGCATTGACTCCTACCTCATATCTATTAGCTGTAAATTACTTTAACATGAGTGACATCACACTTGACTCTTGGTAAAACAGCGTTAAGTTAGTGGGTAATAAAACAGCTTGACACTAATGATGGGTTCTGTGTGATAAATTACTGTCAGTGATCAGATAAGGGTTCTTGAGACTAACCTTGAACTAAATCTATTCTGTTGCTACATCTTGTGTGCAGCGTTCCACTTCTCACTGCGGGGATTAAGGGCTCAGAGCCCAATCCTGTGCTGGGCTGGAGGGGCAGCTTGTGTGCAGCAGCATTTCCAGAAGCTGCATCCAAGCATCAGGCTGCTCCCACGAGTGGAGCAGGGAGGGTTTGGCCCCAGCCTTGGGAGCAGCATCCAGCTCCATGGGCCTCATGGTCACTGGGATGCTGGAACAGCTTCCAGCAGTGACTTCAGTATTCAAATCTCTGCTATTTTTAATTTAAAACAACAAAAAAAAAAGGGAAACAAAAAAATTAGCATTACACAACTAAGGGGTGGATCCTGAAAGTTTCATTTTTTGGGAGTTTCAAGTGATGGATTTCATGATGGAATATTTTTTTGACCTATTCATTGGGTCTGTCCTGCAAACCATGGATGTGGATGACCTCAGTGAGAATGGAGAATGCTCAGCAGCTGGCTGGATCAGGTTCTCATTCAAAGAACTTGTTTTACTTGCAAAACTTTGGGACAAAGCTTTATACCCAAGAACTGGGAGCTGGCCAAAGTCAATGTAAAGCATGGGATTTTGAATATATTTTTGCATGTATTTTCTTTGGACTCTAACCAGGGTGCTGCTTAGAAAAGGCTTCCCAAATTGTTTTACATTGTTATTGTTATTTGAGGCTCTGTTTTCATTTATCATTCAGGTAAGACGCCTGGGAGATGTTTTTTTTTATACTAGTTCTTGTGTAAACCATTGTATTAAAACATTTACCATTGTTCATTTTCATGGATAATCACTGTTGTCTTGGTGTGCTTATTGCCTGGAATAATCCTGGAATATTTTCTGTTAGAAATGGCTGCAACAAAGAGAATTTTTCACTGTGTACATCCAGATCCCTCATTTCTCTGTGATTAGGACAGAGCTCACATTAAGATGCAGTGGTTTTAATGCAAGTTGTGATTAATTTTGGATAGAGGAGAGTCCTTGAGAGGGTGGCTCCAGTGCAGGAGAGAGGAGTGTGGGGAGAATGGCTGGATCTGTCTGGCTCTTCCAGGGAACAGACCCTGCTCAAGCAGGGACACACAGCAGGGGGACAGATCGCTGCTCCTGCTCTCAGCTCTGTGCTAAAACAACATTTTTATTGGTGCTCCAACCCAGCAGTCAAGCAATGAAGAACCCTGAGACTCCATTTAAGTAAAATTATAAATTAATCCCTGCATCAATCTATGGGCAATGGTTAGTTCTGCACGGAGGGTGATCTCAAGGATGGAGATGAGGGCTGGGCTCTGTCTGTGCCCCTGATCCCTGCTCTATTACCTAAAATCTATTTTGTTCCCTGCACTTCTCCCATTGAATCCCATTCTTCTCAGAATTTTCTTGGCTGTTCAGTTCCATTTGAAAGGAGTGGGCCTTTTTCTGCATGATTCAATGCAAAAATAATTTCTAATTTCTCTTGGCTTTTTGTTTGTTTGTTCATTTGTGTTCCTTTCTATCCTGTATCTTGATTCCCTCTGGAAAAAGAAAAAAAAAAGAGGTAAGGAAAGGGAAGGAAAGTAACACTTCTGCTTGGAACCAAAGGGAGGAGCCTGTGTGGGAGATGTCAGATGGAGGAGAAAATCCCTGGACTTTTTCCAGAAATCTCCATCCACTTGAGTTGTGGATACAACCAGTTTATCACAACACCCTCTGGTGCATTGCTGTGAGGGAGTGGAGATGTCCCTTCACCAGGAGAGGTTTGTAAATGGGTTTACACAGCAGAGGTGAGGTTCTCATCTCCATCACAGCCCCTGCATGCAAAGCAGGAAGGTGCAAGGTGGGGCAGAGAGCAGCTGGCAGAGTCTGACGTGCCCCAGTGGAGCTGGGAGGAGATTTGGGTGTGGTGGCACTGGGCACGCTGGCACTGGGCACTGTTTGCTGGCTCTCTGTGGAGATGCAGCCCTGCTCCCTCCTGCTGTCCCTCACAAACCTACAAACCCCAAACCCACCCATGCCCGAGCCCTCATGGTCCCTCCTTGTTGTATTGCACTGAGTGGTTTATTTACTTGTGGTTTTGCACTGGGTGATTTGAAATTTGCACTGAGCAGCCCTTATATTGCACAAACTGCCATGCCCTTCTCCCATCACAGGGTCTCTCTTCCATCCCCCCTGTGCCTTATACCCCCGCTGGTCTGGATCCTACACCTCCTCTCCCTGTCTCCCCTGTGATTCCCAGCCTGCTGTGGCCCAGGGGAGCAGCCCAGAGCTCTCCTGTCTCTGATCATTCACTCCCATCACACTGAGGAGCACCTGCAGCCCATCCTCCAGCACTGAGAGCTGAGCCAGGTCCTGCAGGGAGAGTTTGGAGGCACAAGGGACAGCAAACCCTCCCTGGGGCTGCTCTGCTCCCCACACTGCCCTGTGGGTGGGGGGCAGCTGCTCGCTGTCTGTTGTGCCAGCAGCATTTGGGCAAGATCTGCAGGTGCAGCCAGAGCTGAGGAATTCCTCCTTGCTTCCATCCCACCCTTTGATTTACTGAGCATGACTGGGGGCACAGATTTTACATCCCTGCTTCTGACAGAGCAGCCCATGAATGTGTCACACACATGCTCACAAATGTGTCTGGGCTTAAATGCTTTTGTCTTCAATATTTTCCATTTTTTCCCCCTTTTCTTTCCCTTCTCTTCCCTCCCTTCCCAGACATAACTTAGCCCAACCAACCAGAGACCCTGTGACTCCCCTACCTACATCATCCCTATGATGTAGGAAAGAAACAATCCCTGGATGGAGCAGCAGGCTCCAAGCAGCTTTTCCAGCAGATGCACGAGCAGGAAATGCAGCCTCATGTCCAATTTCTCATACCTTCCCCATGACTGCTGCACTCCCAGAACACGTGCAGCCCAGCCAGACGTGGTGCAGAGTGGTTTTGGTGTGAGCCTTCCCCCTTCTGCTCCAAAGCTGGCACTTTTTCTGGGAGGGAAGAGAGCTCTGGAGAGGTGCTGATTTGGCAGGGATGGGAAATTCCCCTGGGCTTAGGTAAAACAGCCCAGGCACTGGGAATGGAGCCGTGCCCACGTTTGCTTTGCTAATGAAGCTCAGCCTGGGCTCAGAGGGACTCGTTTTGGAGGGGTAAGTGAGATGAGATGGAGCAGAGCCCAAACGCTCTCTCTGCTCTCTGGAGCTGCCTCTGGGGCTCAGGGAGGTTTTTGTCTTATCCTGTTGGACCTGGATCTGGCCTCTCCTTCCCCAGCAGCACCCTGAGTCCATCAAGCAGTGACAACACTGGATGTCACAACTTCCCCAGGCACAGCAGGACCTCCTGCCCCAGACAGCCTTATCCTAAAGACCGAGCAAGGAGCAGAGAGCAGAGTTCCACAGCAGCAATGTGCACTCCAATATTCCTGCATTTGTGCAAGGAAAATGTTTTCTATCCCCACCTCCTGCATGACAGGAGCTGCAGGTCAGGTACCCAAACTGCGTCCTACACAAGCTTTGCAAGGGGAGCTTTTCAAAGAGCAGTAAAAAATATTTTGGTTTGCTGGGGACTCTAATGTGATGTGGACAGAGCAGCATGAGGTAGCACTCTAAGAAACAAACTGGGACCAGTTTCCATGCTGGGATCTTGATGTAAAACACCCTTTAGTGTTGACTCCGTGTTTCCCTGACCTCTCCAACACCCAGCTTCAGCAAAAACCTTTTTATCATCTAATATTTTTTTCCTTATTATACTGTGCCATAGAAAAAAAAAAGGATTGAGTGACTAGTCTAATCCAAATGAAATTCCTCTGGCAACAAGAGCAGGAGAGCAAGGATTGTGCCCTGAAACACAGCACTGTGCAAGGCTGCAGTAATATATATATAAATAAAATCATTGAGAACTGTGGGAAAGATGAGTTCAAAGATTTAGAGAAATCCCACCTGGGTGTGTTTGTGTGGAACACCTATTTATGCATGTCAGCACCACTTGCACAAGGAAAAATTAGCAAATCTCAGCCCTGACCACTGTTTTAAAACCTTATTTCTGCAGTTTAACCCACAAAGTGAAGTTTTTTTCTGGGTAGAGTTCACTGGTGCTTTAAAAAGGTGCCCACAAATTTAATAACTACCATGACAAAGTTTCTACATTCTTGCCTAGATTCCAGGGCTTTCCTCTAAGCTGGCTGGCCATACAGTAAAAGTTGGTCATAAATATCTGTCTTTGGTATAATAAAAGCAATGTTTATATTCTTGACAGAATGCATTTGTGAACTTACAGTCATTAGAGATGTAAACTGAAGGCAAGAAGATAACCTCTCTCCCAAATGTTCTATTTATTTCTGTAAAGTAATTTGTATGATTTATCTTATAGACTAAGGTTTATGGTTCACTTTGAACTCCAGGTTCTTAACTCAGCAATTGCCTGTTTGGGCTGAAGCATATAAGTGATGGCATGACCCAAAGTGCTAGATGAAAGGGAAAAGACAAAAACAAGGCAGGCTTCTGGGATTTTAACCATCATTTCTATATTCCATTGACATCCCTGGGTTAAATATTTTCCTTTGGAGGCCAATATGATCATTCCATGTGTGTGCCATGTCTCCTGGTGACAGGGCAGAGCACGGGCACCTCCAATGGGCCATGCCAGGGCTGGAATGCCAGGGGGTCAAACCTGGCTTCAGTCAGAGCTCCCAGTTTTCAAACATCCACAAGCATTAGGGCAGCAGCTATTTCATGATTCATAAAAGAAGAATTTGGTGTTTCCCTGTGTGCTGCTGCTGTGATGGGCTGGGAAGCCCACACTTTTTAAAGCCCATGGTTTTTAAAGCCCATGCTTTTTAAACAGGCTCCTATTGTTTGCAGGAGAAAATATTTAATACTGAATAGACACAATCTTCCTGACTTTGCAAAGTCTGAAATGACCATTTTAAAATTAATGTCTCATTCTGACACCTTGCAAACAGGCAGGGGACGTGCTGTGCTGAAATGTTTAAGGTTGGTTCAGCTGTCCCCATCCCTGAATGTTTCTGTAAGCAGGGGTGACATCCTCAGGGAGAATTGCTGCAGGACCTGTTCCCACCATGCTGTGGGTGCTGAGTGCAGTTCCTGGGGAAATGTTTCTTTTCATTCAGCCCAAATTTTAATTTTAGCAGATTCCTGATGGAAGGATGTAATTAAACACAGCTCATTTCTCAGCATCTCCACCAGTGCCATCAGAAGGGATGAAGCAATTTCTCCATCACTTAGCCTGGCAAAAATGTAAGAGGCTCAAGTGTATATCATGAAATTTATCTTTTTTGAATAAGTGAGAAAATCTGGAGTAAAAGGAAAATTATCATTCCCAGACCTGGCTGGAAGGTGGAGTTTATATTCTGTAGGAAACTTGGATTATTCAAACCATTTTTCATTCCAAATCAGTGTCAAAAAGTCACCTCTCCTCCAAGAACAGCTCATAAACTGGAAATTTTGAACATTTTCCATTGAGAAACATCTGAACAGGTCAATAATAGAATAATATATATCATATATAGATATGAGATATAGATATGAAATATATACCAAAATAAAACCACGAAAGTAAAGTGATTCATTTTGTTGCATTCCTCCTGCCTGTTCTCAGAGCAATGGGGTATCTTCATGTTTTCAAGCTGACTAAAAACAAAAGCAGCTGACTTTAGGCAGATTATTGTGCTTTGAAAAACAGTCATGTGAATTTTCAGTTGTTCTGGGCAGCTCTAACATAGGAAAGTGAGGTGTCTTTGAGAGCTGTGGGTAAATTTAGAAGATATTTATAAAAGTTGCTGGCTCAGCATGCATGGAAAGTGTTCAGCCACCAAACACAATCAGGGACAACCCCATCCTCTCCACAACTCTGCCATAATTTTGGTTTACACCAGCACTTGTTTAGTTGTGATTTGCTCTGGTGGCACTGGAATGTAATTCCAATCAGGAACTGCCAGGGTGCCTGCAGAAATCCGTCCTGGATGTTGCAGGATTTGGCCCCTGGCTCTCACCAGATAAACAGGAAAAGATGCTCTTTCTACCAGATAGGCAGCAAGGCTGGAAGTTATTGAGACTATTTAATCTCCTAATTGTTCTCTTATGAATTACCTGCCCTGCTGGGCCCTTGTGCTGTCTAACCCAGCTGAATGTGATTTCTGAGAGTGAGGAAGGCTGTGTACTAAGTGCTGCCTATATTCTGCTGCATTTAGTTATCAATATGTGGAATTCTGTCCAGTCCTGGACATGAAAAATCCATATCTTATCTGGCCTCTGCCAGGTCAACATTACTCACAATTCAGACACCATTTACTCTGCAGGGCTGAGACCTGTGTGATGCCTGGCTCTGACCAGTACTATTATTCACTTACTCTTGAGAACACTGTAATTAATCAGAAATACATGTTAACACCCTGTCTTCTCCCCCCGCCTCCACCAAAAGTCCCCACCAGCCACCCAGCTTCTGAAAACCAGGATTAAGCCCTTAGTGAAGTTAATGGGAAAAAGCTCAGCAGGAATTCATCATGCTGGGGGTCAGCCTCCTGCTTTTTCTTGTTTCCTAAGGTGGGCAGAAAGCCTGGAAAATGGGAGCAGGGTTAGGAGCTACCAGCTGCCTGTGTGTGCTGGATGTGGCCAATGCTTGCTGTGCAGAAGTGAAACAGAAACTTCTCTGGAGTTGGGCTAATTGGAGGCAGAGTTTGATACTGAAGCTGATGTTGTGTCAATGAATTATTATATAGTACAATAAAGTTGTGAAGGGAAGGTGGGAACACACATCTCTTTGCAGGTGTAAAAATTACTCTTTTTTTTGGTGATAGACATATTCAAATTATTTCAAAAATCATACTTCAGAATTTTCCAGTTGCTGTAGCACCTAAGATGATCCTCAATGACTAGCAGGGCTGACAAAAAGGTCACCTGCAGGCACCCCAGGGGCTCCAGGCTCAAGGACACCCATCCCTGCCCCAGGAATCACCTCCCACCCAATTTCTTCAGCTCCAGCAGGGAAACCAAGCCAAAGCAGAGGGTGGCTGAGGTTCTCCCCCCCTCAGGAACACAAGCTGTCCTGCCCACATTCCTCTGAGCACATGCATTTAACCTGAAACATGGAAAATAAGAGGCAAGACCTGGCCCCGGCAGCCGGTGGTGGAGAGCTGGTGCAGGCAGGAGCAGAGTGTACAATGGACCATCTGTTTCCCTCTGTTTTTATTCCCAGATTGGATCAGCTGGGCTAAAGGGAAAATAGGGAGAGATGGAGCACCAGCACAGCAGCTCTGACAAGGGGCATGGGCACAAGGGAAGGTGCAAAACTGAAACAGCCTCTGCCAGAGGCAAGTGGAATGGAGAGAATTCACCAGAAACCAGGAAAAATGAGAAATCCTCCAAAATATTGAGTGTTACATTCATTTTAGACAGCTGCTTTACCCCAACTCTGGATGATACTGAGTTTTCTATAAACCCCAGGCTGCTTCTCAGAGATGGGGTTGTTTCTCCTGAAATTGTGCCCACTTTGTCCCAAAATGTCTCTGAGCAGAAGGGCTCTGTCCGTCCCAACACAGCAGGCTGTGACTTGGTGCTCCACATGGGAATAATTTCTTCAGTGTCAGGGAAACTACTGGCGGCCTTGATGTTAAGCACAGGATTAAATGCTTTGTTCTTTTAAGCCTTGAATATATAAATAGTCGCAGGTTGCAAGGTGCAGGAGAATAAAAATGGGCAGGAATCTGAGCCTTCTATAGGGTTATGCTGTGCATCAGCAAAGCTTCACAATCTGCTGGGTCAGCCATGAAAACGGTCACAATTCTGGCTGGAAAAGCACCTTTTTAGGGCTGGGCAGGTCCTTGCTGTTTCTCGGTGTACTTTGTGTCAGAGCTGTGAGGATGGGGGAGCCGGGCACCAGCCGGGACTGCACTGCCCGGAGCTCTCGCTGCCCCGGCAGAGCTGCTGGGTGGTCATGCAGGGGTGACCCCCGGGCCGTGCCCTGCTGCCACCCCACGGGTGTCCCTCCCCGGGCGCTGATAAGGGCAGCGAGCGCTGTTTTCTCTCTCCGGGCTGACCCGCGGCTGACCCTGCTCTTGACAGGTCACCCTGCCCGGAGCTGGCACTGCGGGACAGCGGGACTGGGACACGGCGGGGCGGTGCCAGCCGGGGATGCCCCTCGGGGGCTGTGCCAGCCGGGGATGCCCCCGGGGCTCTCTGTGCGAGCCCTGGGCAGGGTTTGGGAAGCTGGAGCTGCTTGCTCCTGATGTGTGCGCCTTCCCTGAGGTGTTTGCTGGGTCTGCAGGAGGAAGGAGGAATAGAGAATCTGACTCCATGTTCTTAGAAGGCTAATTTCTTATTTTATGGTATTATATTGTATCATATTATATCGTATCATATCATATCATATCATATCATGTTATATTATATTATATTATATTATATTATATTATATTATATTATATTATATTATATTATATTATATATCAGATAATAATATTATAATATATATTATTATTTTATTACAACATTATATATTATATTATTATATATTATCAGTAGCACATTCATTAATATTATATAGAATAGCATATAAGATATTATAATATACTATATATTACAATTATATATTAAATATATATTATATTATAGATAGTATAAAATATTATAACATGCTATAATATTAAACTAATACGATCATATTGTATTGTATTGTATTGCATAATATAATATAATATAATATAATATAATATAATATAATATAATATAATATAATATAATATAATATAATATAATATAATATAATATAATATAATAATTATATAATGCAATAATAATATTTTATTGCATTATATAATATAATTATATAATATTTTATAATTTTATATTTTTAATATTTTATAATTTTATATAATAATTTAGTATAGTTTTAGTTTAGTATACTAAAACTATACTAAAGAATAGAGAAAGTATACAGATAGAAGGTTAACAGGAATGAGAATGAAAACTCGTGGCTGACTCCTCAGAGTCCTGACACAGCCCGACTGTGATTGGTCATTAAGTAAAAACAATTCACATGTAGGATAAACAAACTCCAGACCACATTCTTAAGCAGCAAAACAGAGAGAAGCGAATCAGTTAATTATTATTTTCGTTTTTCTCTGAGGCTTCTCAGCTTCTCAGGAGAAGAAATCCTGGTGAAAGGATTTTTCCAGAAACTATGACAGTGACACTTCCCCATCCACTGTGTATGCTCCTGGCATCCTGCAGCCTCCCCCAAGCACTCAGCCCTCCTTGAGGGCTATTTTAAGCTAAAAAACCCCACTGGTTCACAAGATCCTGGCAGAACTCACTAATTGTGGGTCCCAGTGGCCATCTGGCTGCACTCAGAGAGAGAGGCTGTGGGAGAGCCAACTTGATGGGCACAAGGCTGGACCCTGCAGCAAATTCCTGCCCAAGCTGGAGGCAGGACCCCCCAGTGCTGAAGAAGAACCCCAACAGCTCCCCTGGAATCCTGGGGAAGGGCCCCTCACTCTGCCTTGGACCTCCCCCTTCTCAACACCTTCAAATGCCTGAAACAACACAGCTCACCTTTTCAAGCTCTTCTTGGCAGCCACAAGGTATAAAAAGATGATAACAAATAAAAGCTGAGATAATTGCACAATCACACAACTCCAGGAGTAGTGGAAAAGAAAAAAAAATATAAAAGAGAAACACTTGTTGCAAGATTTTGGGTTTTATCATCAGAACTGGAATCGTTATCATTAAAAGCAAATATTGCAGAGTAGAAATATCTCTGCTATAAAGTCAGATGGGAATTTTGCCCTAAAAATACCTGGCATTTCTCTGAGCTGTGCCATGGGAGAACCTCTGGACCTGAGCTGTAAATGTGTGAGGTGTCTTATAAACAAATAATATCAATATCTCCTTTGTGGTATTTAAAACCTGCATAATACAACAGAAATTAAAGCCTTTGCAAAAGAGGGCAAGGAAGCATAAAGGGATAATAAAATGTGCAGAAGAAGTCACTGGGAGAGACATGAGTGAATACAGAATGTTTTATCACTAATATCATTCCTCTCAGAGGCAAGGACTATTTAAATATGTATTTTGAATGCAGCCAAGAAATATAAAGGCGACATAGCAAAGTGATTTTAAATAAACAAGTAATAATAAATAGCTTGAATATATCAACAATGAAAGCACAACAAAAAGGCTCATATAAATGAAGGTATTGATGGCAGAAATGCAATTTGCACAATGGTAAATATAATAGAAATGCTAACACTTATTAATGGCATAGAAAGATTTGCAGGAATACTATTGGGGGGCCAGGAGGTTACTCATTTCAGAGCTTTTGACTGTCAAACTCCTTCAGAAAAATTACACACTTCATTTCAGCTCCTGAAAATTACATTTTTTTTTTTCATTAAAAATAATCTCATTCAGGTTTTCAGAAATGTTTTTTTCCTGTAAGTGCTTTAAACAAACTTTCACAAATAATCCCTCGTTTTGGCTTGTGTTGCTCTGATAAACTGAAACAACACTCTAAATTATTAGACTCAGTTGACTCAAGGAGTTTAACATTTAGAATTGAGATAAGAACCAAAAAGTCGCCAAAGGCAACTTTTAGACCAGGAGTAAAACCAAGGAAAACCTGTAAAGGGAGTGTGGAGTTAATGGAAACACCACTTGAAATATTTACCTAGTCACTTACAGCATTTTCCCTACAGTTTTTTTGTGCATGTCCAGATAAACACCAGCCTCTCTGGCTAACAACCTTTTCCAGAGCTTATCTCCTCCAGCAACCCCGTGTCCTTGGATCTGTGATCCTGCTGCCTTTGGACCCCTGTGCACGCTCCTGGCTGTGCTCTGGGGACTGTCCTGCCTGTCCCGGGACTGCATCCACGGCCACCCCAGCTGGGTCCAGCCCAGGGACCCCCAGCCCTTGGGGGTGGGATGATGGGGGCAGCTGGGCAGGGGACATGGAGTGACCTGGGCTCTGCCTGCTCCTTGCTCCCCTCCATCCCTGGCTGTCTCTGCAGCTGTGTCAGGCAGCTGCTGGCAGCGTGGCTGCTCCTCTGCTGCTGAGCCACCCCATGTGAGCTCCAGGCGGGTGCTCAGCCCTGGATTTTGCCCTGATGAGTGGTTTCTCCCAGCCATATCCTTTCATGACCCCATTTCCAAGGCTTTCCCCTCACCCAGGAACATGTGCGTCCCTGCTTGGGGCTCGGGAGAAACCCACTGAGTTATTTGAACCAGATCGAGAGGGTGTGAGTGGATTAGGGGAGGATGTAAAGAGGCTCTGCCCAGGCTGCATCTGCCCTTCGTATGGGACCTGTTGGAAATGCAAGAGCTGCTGTCCGTTCCTGCCTCTGACCCATCCCAAAACCAGTTCAGCTGGAGGCACCCATGGGAACCTCTCAGCCCATGGGGTGGTAGGTGCCCTTCATACCCTCTGCGCTGCTCTGACTCCAATAAAACCTAACCTAACATCATTTCCAGGCATCTGGGAAGCCTGAAGCCATATCTATTCCTGCCCTCTGCTTTTTATTAATTAGTTCCCAGCATCAAAATATGTGTTCAGAACTTTCCAAACACTTTATTTATCCAAAGGATCATGCAGGAATAATCAATCCTCTGAGCATCTGGTTTCTTTTGATTTCTTTTTGGTGTTTCCACCCCCCCTTCTAATCTGGAAACCTGCTGGGGAACCAGCAGGAGACATGTATGGTACTGAGCAACTTCATTTATGGGGCTTATTTAGTAAAAGCTCTTCCAAATGCATCTTGCTGGGAGCAAGGAGAGAAAGAGAAGGGAAGGCATTGAAGACTTCATGGATGAGACAGGTCTTTGGTCCACAGCAAACGTGGCTGCTCATGCTGGGTGAGTTCATGTCATTTTTCTGCCAAAGTTGTACAAAACCAGCTCTATTATGATGACAGCTCCTTTTTCACATTTAGCTGATTTTACTTCGAAAGTGGATGAGGATAAGCCAGGAAAACGCCATCATGAATATGGAATGAGCATCCATACAGAACATTTGTCATTTCAGATGATATAAACATCAAGAGTTATGCTGGTACGGTGTTAAAGAAAATTCCCTTTTTGGGATGTGGTCTTTCCACCTTGAGGAGATGGAAATGCTTCTTAAAATCTTGTCCCAGCTGAGCCACTGGGTATCTGACCTGGTGTCACGCCAGGCAATGGAGCTGCTGCACATCCAGCCCTGCTCCAACACTCATCCTGCCTCATCCTGCCACATTAATTGGCTGAACTTGGGCAGGATCCACCAGCCCAATGCATCTGAAGGTTAAAAAGCAAAAGTCACACCCACTCTCTCCAGCTCAAGGGCTTTCACCCCATTTTCTTGGAAGGTTGATCTCCGTGAAATGACTCCCATTCAGCCGTAAAATAAATAAGTGTGTAAACCGCCGGGGCACACTTCAGACTTTGACCCGCAGAGCCGCGGAGCCCTCACCGGTGTTTTCACCAGCTCACCATTGAGCTCTAGCCCTTTGTAAACTTTTACTGGATTGCCTTGGACGTGGCAGGAGCAAACAGTCTGCCTCAGCAATCGCAAACACGCGGGGAGGCTGCGGCGGGTGCATGGCACCGCCAGACACGGGGCCCATGACTCACGGCCTCCCGGGCCATAAACCCCCAGGGACTGGTAGGAATTGCATCCTGGCGGGGCTGGGACTGAGGCTGGAGCCTTGGGAGCAGCTCCACCGAGAGGGCATCTGGGCCGTGCTGCTGCTCCCCGCGCTGCCGCCTTATTGACCGCTTAAATCCTCTGCAGATCAAAGCGGGGCTGAGGGTTTCTTCCTAATGCTGCTTGAACTACACTGACCTTTTCCTCTGGAACCTCTGTTAACTCCTGCCCATTACTCATTGTAAACAAAAGGGAGATCCAAAGAGTTTCCAATGGCCGAGATGGATGGGAAATGTTAGGAAGCTGGTGAAGGATGCTCAGGCAGATGACATGATTTAGGGAAAGGAAGGAATTCAGACCCACACCGGCTGGCAGCCTCACTCTTCATTGTGGCACCTTTAACTGTGTCCGTGTCTCATGCAGAAATGGCTTAGAAACTATGATGAGTTAAAATGCCGGAGTGGCTCAAATATGGACTTTATAACTCAGACTGGAAGGCAATCCCCAGCCCTGCTGAGCACACGCCAGTGCCCATGGCATGGTTTGCAGCTATAGCTGACAAAATCATGCCATCAAGTGGGAGGGACCTTGAACTCTGGAGCAGCTCTGCTTGGAGCTTTGAACTTTGTGGCTTGTCTCTGCCTCCCACACAAACGCTGCGCTGCCATATGGATACTTGGCACCGTGGTTTATCCTCTCCTTTCATATCTTATCCTCTTTGGGAAGTCCTCTGGTAATACCTCACGTGCTCCTTGCATTGGGAAGACCATGTGTACAGGCTTGCAACAACATTAAACCCCATCATGGTCCATTACTCTTGTCGTAAAGATGTCTTTTTTCACATAATGCATCAGAAATATCTGTTTAAACTTCAGGGAAGTTTCTGCATGGGCTGCAGAGGGGAGGAACAGCAATGCACCCAACTCCCCACACATGAAACCATGTCATCCTTGCAGCATGGAGGTATCAGCTGTGGATGGACAGCAGCCACAGCCAGTCCTCAGATTCTCCTGAGCTCTTCCTGGTGGTCAGAAAAGTGCTGGTAGCAGACAGTGAGATGGGTTTTGTGTACTATGTGTATATGTAGTACTATGTACTACAACACATTCCTGAATGTGACTTATCTGACAGCTCAGATCAATTCTTCACCCTCTCCAGTGAGCTGACGTTGAGCTGAGCCTGGCAGGCTGTGCTCCTGCCTGGATTCAAAGTCTTGATGCAGGAGGGCTGGGGATGCCCTCCTGGAGTGCCATCCTCCTCCTGGACACCTCCAGCATCCCTGCGTCCCGCTTTGGATTTAAGCAGGCCTTGTTCCCTGGCCATAACCCCCACCCTGTGCCTGCCGAGCCCTTTTTCTGTCCCTTTTTCTGCCCTCTCCCGGGAACAAAGGCGCGGATGTGCCCTGGTACCGCCGCTGGCGAGCGATAACGGAGCCGCTCCCGCCGCTGTCGCTGTCCCCGGCCCGGTGGCGCTGGCCAGGAGCTGCCCCGTGCCCGGGCACTGCCTCTGCCGGGCCTCTCTGCACAAAGATCAATCAATCTCCCACTTTCCCCATTCCCTCCCCATTGCATCCTGGCCCTTGGCCCAGGAATTTCCCCCTGGCTGCCCATGGAGCCTGCTGGAAACCCTCAGGAAAGCGCTTTGGAAACATCTCTGCCTGGGCAACCTCAGGGCTGGGGGGAGGGGTTGGCATTAATGCCTGGGGATTTAGATTATTTGGGAGCCACAGTTCCAGGTCCGGTACAGGGGGAAGGAGAGGATTCTCTGTGTGAGGCTGTGTGGTTGGGTAACTCCTTCCTGTTGTGCCTTCTTTTGATGGAGCTACACGCATGGGATAGGGAAGGAGAAGAGGGGGAATAACCATCTCACCATGAAGCCCTGAAATGAGGGGGTTTGAGATCATTCAGCACTGAAACTGCCCCTGTGAGCTTCTGCTGTGCCATTCATGGGGGAAAACTAAAACTTTTCCTGTTCATGAGTTTTATCCGTTTTGCTCGTGACTTGGTGAAACTGGAGGACGCAGCCCTGTATGGGCTCCAAGGACAGCAGCCCTGGCACTTCAATTTATTTTGCACTTTTTTGCACTTGATGAAACTGGAGCACCAAGTCAGGAGCAAGACGGATGAAACTCATGAATGTGAAAAGCAAGAGTTTTGTTTCGGGAAGCCCTACTTTTGCAGGGAGCAGGGAGAGCTCAGCTTTCTCCCGAGGATTTGGGGGTTGTGTCTGTCGGGCACACAGTGACCTCTGCTGTCCTTCCCCCCGGCAGACCCCAGCCCGGGTGATGGACACGCATTTTGTGGGGAATTGAAGCTGGGATTGAGGCTGGTCAGCGCTGGATGGATCGCTGGATGCCGCACGCTCGCCCCGGCCATTCTGTAGTGCCATCTTCAGGCAAAGCCTCACCATTGCTGAGATCAAAGAGCTGAAAGTGGCACCACCCGCAGCCCCTGCCTCCCTCTGGAAGGGCTTTGGGGTCCGCACAGGGCAGTGGTCAAGGTCACTTTCCAAAGACTTGGTGATGGGCATAATATCTCTTGCATGAGACTAGAAGAGAAGTTTTTGCCGGAGCCCCCAGCGAGCTGGAAGCTGGAGTAATGTCAGTGTTAATTCTGAATAAGGGACTCAGCAGCAAAAGCTGCCTTTGGGGTTCTGTTTAGAAAGGGGATGGCAGACAAGGCTGAGGATTCCCACTCAGGGAATGGACGCAGGGGAGGATGCAGCTCCAAGGACAGCATCCCTGGCACTTCAATCCCTCTATTGCACCTCGCTTCGCTCAGACTGCTCCCAGGAATGTTTGCTGGTCTGGCTGCACAGCCTGGATGGCCAGGAATGATCTCTGCTCCCTCAGGGACCGCCGAGGCTCTGGAGCAGGCAGGGGCTGTGTGAAGCAGCCGCACAACAACCTGGCACGCACATGCTGGGAGCAGCATCCCCGCCGCGCATGGGAGCAGCACAGAGCTGAGCATTCCACCCAGATCCAGAGCTTGCAGCAACTCCTGGGGGCTCCCCAAAGTCTCCAGGGCTCTGCTTTGCTCCTGTCTTGAAGCTGTGAGCAGTTTTGCTGGCTTAGGGCTGCAGGATGAGGGGGCTCCAGCCTGCCCTGCCTGCTGCACACATCTGGCACAGACATGGAGCCGATCCCGCTCGCTGCTGCTCGCGTTCCTCTTCCGCCCGAGGGCTTTTCAAAGACCAGGCTTCCTCCAGCTGATTTACAGCGCTTCTCAGAGCAAAGGGGCGACTCCAGAGGAGCCACCAATTATGTTGATGAAGAGCCTGACAGTAAACAGTGTCTTTTCTCCCTCTAAAAGAAAAAGACACGGAGGGAATTCAGCATCTTCCCAACATCAAAGCTAATAACAAAAGTGAAGTGAGACTCTGACCTTTAACAGCCTGCCTGTTAGTGTGGATTATATCATGTCAGCAGCCATCTGCAATATAAACTATACCTGGCTTTGATGAGACCTCTTATGGACCTTTAAAGGGGTGGAAATACTGCACAGCTTTCTGCAGAGAGGAAACCACTGGAATACCAAGGCTTTAGCTCTGCAGCACATGGCATGAGGGTGTCCTGCTGAACTGCTGGATCATCAGGGCTGCTGGGATCCTCACACAAACCTGTCTGGGCTGCTGGAGCCAGAGCAGCTTGTGGCTATGCCTGCCAGTCCCAAGGTTCAGATATCATGGAGTTTTGGGCCTCTATCACCTCCTGAGAGCAGAATGAGGTTGTGTCCCTGCTCTCATAAGGAGAAATTGGAGGGTTTGTCAAGTCTCCTGACAAGTGAGTCTGTTTGCCAGCCAGCAGCCTTCATCCCCCTTTTTTTAGTATTTATTTTCTTTCCCAAAATGCCACCCTTCAGATGTTTTGGGGATGGACAGGAACCTGACATTCAGCATCCCTCTCCCTGCAGTGCTGTCTTTGAATCCATCAGGTGCTGCATTCAACCCCAAGTCCAAACTCAGCATTTGCCCCCACCCTGTTTTTTCTGGTTTGTGTCCCTGGCAGCCCAGGGCTCAGTGATGGGGCATCCTGGCACTGCCCTAGTTCAGCAAACAGGCTGTAAAAGCTCTGAATTGAAGCTTGGGGGTACATGAGAGCAGGGATTCCTGCAGAGATGGTGGCAGGAACCTTCCTTCCAGAAACATCTCAGTGCACTGGAAGGTGAGAGCCATTGCTCCCCAAAGAGGATCCAGAAATAGCAGGTCTGATGGAGCCACAGAACATCACTGAGAACATGATCTCATTTCCTAATACGTTGAAATATCTCACCAGCTTCTCAGGGGACTTATCCCTAGAAAGGAAGTTTTCTCAGCCATATCAGGAAGAGAAGAAAAATGGAGGAATGAAAAAAGTCATCATTACTCTGACACCTGGAGATAACATTCAAAGCTAAGCATTGGGCATGATAACTCTTCTCCTAAACAGAGCTGATTTATTGGGAATACTCATCCATTTACAGTCCATAAGTTAAGGACTCAGGCTCTTTGCTCAGAGGTACTTCAGTCATCAAGGAATATGGTAATAATGTTTTATGGGATTGTCTAAGACTTCCTCTCCACAGGACCCTGGCCATTGCTGTTATGAAATACACAATGCTTTAGCATCCTGAAGTCCTACACACTGAGCCATAAAGACAAACATGAGTGATCTTGTATCTTCTGGGGCTTTATGGCATTATAAAATATGTTTTATGTTCCAATCAGCGGCGACAATTTATGAACAGAGAGGCTGGAGAAGATGTAACATCAGACTATGTATTTTAATATAGTTTGAGAGGACTGTAATGCCTTGAATGACATTTGCTCTCAGCACACACGGAAAATGAATAGTAATGCAGTGGAGATTGATGGTATATTTCATCACGAAGGGTCTTCTGTGCAAAGAGTTTTATGAACGTTATAGACAATAACTAGTTGGCTTAAGGAACAGGATTTATTGGCCGTGTGGCCACCTTCTCCTGGAGTGCTCACATTTTCTCAGTGTCTTGTTTGTGAAATTTGTTAGCATCACTTCCAGGAGGTTTGGGGTTTTTTTCTCCTTGCCTGTAAGTATTTAAATTAGAGCCGGAGATAGACACCAACCATTTTTATTAATGTTTCGTTTTATTTACACAATGTATCAGTTATAAGAAGGTATTATGGAGTAACACTAAAATGATCTATTTTATATGCAACTCCTCTGGGGAATGAAAATAAAGCTGCTCAGAAGTGGAAGCAAGGCAGGCGTCAGACAAGAGTTAGAACATGCTCTTTGTGGAGCATTGGTCACATTTAAACATCCTGTTCTTAAGATTATGCTGAGAATTTATTGCTGGTGCTGGATTTTTGTGAGTTCAGCATGTTTTCATAAAAAAAAAGCCCTCAACTCTTCTGTTGTAATTCATCTTTGGTTATGCATTGCTGCAAAGAATGATATCCAAGAGGATGTGCAGGCTGGCAGTGGCTTGGGGGCTGACTCTGTCAATAGAAGGCAGCTGTTGAGCCTGCAGTGACCAGCCTGTGCCCAAAATATGGGATTTTTACCCAGATGTGGGGAAAATTTTCCATCTCACTCCTGCTCATCTTTTTCCTGCCATTTACTTGTGCCCAAACCAGTAGCCAACAGCATTTCCAAGAGTCCTGTGAAAGAGAAGTCATCCCCAGTCTCTAATTGCATCCTTTAGCAGGGAAAATTTGGAAAATGTGTTTCTTTAGAGCCTCCTTGTGAGAAAGCAGGGAGAAAGATGACAGAACTGAGCTTTTGGGGATGCTCTGAAAGGAGCAGCAGTGATTTGTGGAATGCTGGGCACTGCAGATATAATTTTTTGGCCTGCAGTGAAGCAGAGGAGAAGGTGACTGGTTTCCATGGAGGAAAGGGGGTTTGGAGGCTGGTGGGTCACTGCACAGGCAGGGATGGAGGGAGCAGTGTGGGTTTTGTCTCCTTCTGCTGTTGGAACAACAAGCTGAGGTTGGTCAGGACCTGTCCCATCACACATCTGCCCTTGTTGTCACCTCTGATGCATTTATATGAAATTTCCAGCACCCATTGCAGGTTGATTCTTCCAAATCTGTGGGAAATTGTGTCAGGGATCAATGGAGGAAATGCTGCCCTTACCACAGGAGAAAGGGGTCCATGAAACAGTGAAGGGCTGAGATGTCACACTGACACCCTGGTGTCCCCTCCAGGCAATGCCAGAGGTGAACATTTCACTCCTTAATGTCCCCCTCATTGTACCTCCTGATTTATTTTTACTCTCAGATCTTTATTAATGCTGTTGACTCTCCTGTGCTTAGTTCCTGCCCCTCCACAGTAATTAAGCATTAGCTAATATCTGCTCATTGAAAACCATAAAGAGAGCTTTATTATCGGGCAGGAAAAGGCTTCATTGATTTAGAAGACAGTTCAGGTGGTAATTTCCATGCCACCTTAAAAATCACTGCAAAGTGATCTCTAGAAGGTAATAAACAAGATGCAAAATCACCATGATAACATAAATCACCTTGAACTCACTTGATAAGGACCCTGCCATGGATCCATCCCAGGGAATTGCTTTGTAATGCAGTATCAACGTCCCATTATTTTAAAGAGTTACTAAAGTAAAAGTGAAAATGGGATTCTTTATAGGATATGTGGGATTCTATTAAGCTCTTGTGTGTGGAGAGGAATGGGAGTGCATGGGTGGATGCAGCAGTGATGACATCTGCCAAGGGTGATTGGTTCGTCCTTTCAAACCTCTGTCACCTGAGTGCCCCCATACAGCAGCCTGTCCTTAAAACCAGGGCAGGAGAAGCCGAAACAGAGAAAATAACCCTGGACAGCAAACTTCTGTCTGCAGAGCCCAGCATTGACAGGGCTGTGGAGGCATCTTCTGTCCTGCTGCCTGCCTTGGGTGCTCACAGAGCAGCCCCAGCTCCTGGATGTCAGGAGCAGCCCGGAGCAGAGGAGATGGATTAGGCCCTTCTGGCTGGCATGCCGTGAATTATGTGTTAGCTCTACATCCAGCCATTCATTAGAGATTTACCAGCTGCTTTTTGCCTAAATATTTGCTTAAAACCCCCGACATATTTCATTCCATAGATTATTTTTTCCTACCAGTTATGAATCAGGGCTGAAAGCATCTTAGAAAGAAAACACACTTTGCTGGAGTCAGAGATTGCATTCAGTCAAAATCCAGGAAAAATGTAAGACCAGTTAGAAATATGAAGGGGATCATTCAAAATTTTCACTGACACCAGTGACTGGGAGAGATACAGACAGAGTAAAGATGAGCTCATTTCTGCAATTTTCAGGCTCTCCTACTCCAGCCCAATCAGTAAAAAAAAATTTAATTTTAATTTTTATTTTCACTGTGTAATTTTTCTTTTTCAGTGGTCTCGATATTTCTGCCATTCCTCCACAAGGATTAGTAAATTTTGCTGTCACTTTGGGAACTCTTCTCCAGCAGCATTGGAGGTCTCAGCCAATGCCCATCTTTCCTTGAGAAGGGTCTATTGAAGGCAGTTGTTTTGACCCAAATTGTGATTGGAATTACTGTAATCAGGGATAGGGGAAGGCTGTTCTGTTTAATATGTCTATTTGATTTTGTTTCTCTTATAAAGTCAAAATTGCACTGAAGTTCTTAATTCTGCCCAGTAATGGCAAACTAACTTGTAAGAGGTTGAAAAACCTGTGCATCTGTCTCAGCTCTCCTTGGAAATTTCTGAACAGAGCAAAGTTTGCAGCAACATTTAGTTTAATCTGATTTAAAATTATTTCAGGATACTTAGATGAGTAAATAATTTTAGAAGTTTTTCTTTTTAGAGCAGCCTGTATTTTCATGCCATTCCCGCAGATTGAAAAGAAATGAAGACAACTCAGAGAAACTTCAAAATCCAAATAAAAACTTCCAGAACTTGCATCCAAAGTCAGGGCTGGTGAGGAACCAGACTTTGTTCTCATGTAAATCAACACAAGCATCAGGCAATGAACCTGGATGAATTAATTTGTGGAGCAATGCCAATGCTCCTGCAGTAAGGGAACTGGTACCAGTGTGTGCTGCAGGAGCTTCCCCAACTCAAACCAGCTGCAAATCTGCTCTAAGTGATTTTTTTTCCTTACAGGTCCTTAATCCACTGGGTTAAATCTTCACAGTGAGCAGAGTACTGAGCAGGACAGAGCAGCACTTCAGATTGCAGCTGCTAAAGGCAGCCATCCCACTCATCTCAGTGTTTGAAATAAATCCTTACATGGGGATCTTAAAGAGCTGGACTAACTCCCCAAAGCATTAATGGGTGTTAAGTGGTGTGCTGAGATAAGAGTACATCCCATTGTTAGGGGTGACCGATAGAGCTCAGGGGTCAAGTGAAATTGGGCTTATCTGCTGGCAATTCAGCCTTTTTTCTTCCTGTGTTTGCTGTCTAGAATTTTCTTCTGCGGGAGGGAAAAAGGAAAAAAAAAAAAAGAAGGAAAAGGAAAGTGTAAAGCAGCCCATATTTTACTCAGGAGTCAAGCAGAAGGTTCTTCAGGGCAGATGAAAGACAGACACAGCACTTTCTGTGCAAAAGCCAGGAGATGATGCCTTCCCTGCATGGTCAAATCCTTGGGATCATCAACTATCCCAGGGAAGGCAGAGCTCCTTTCATGATGGCAACAGTGCAGGAGAAATCCTTTCCCCATTAAACACGAGCAGACAGAGGTCTCCTCATTAATTTGGAGCACAGGAGCTGGCACTGAACTTGCTATTTTCCCTGGTGCCTCCAGCATGGCTGAGCCTCCCAAGGATGGTGTGGTCAATCTCGGGGTATGGCTCCAGCTCTGGAAAAACAAGGACAGCACAGCAATCCCAAGAAAAGCTCCACTTTTCCACCCTTTGCTGAACTCAAAGGGTTTTGTAGCTGTAGCCAATGTGTTTTGGAGTGAACTGGGTGGGATCAAGTCCCTGTTTCTGGAATGGACTCGCTGTTCTTGGCACAACAAAGCCCATTCCTGCCACCTGGGACATTCGCCCAAGATTTGATTAAAAGGTTGATGTAACCAGGGTGAGATGACATTGCTCTGTACTGGGATAGGTCCCAGCACATCCATTTCATGGGCTGGCTTTCAGGGTGAGCAGTGGGAATGGTGTGGGTCTGCCTTACCCAAGGGCACCTTCACTGCCCTTACAGGAGCACCTTATCACTGAGGTGGCATCAGAAGAAAGGCCCATTAAAAAGAAATATCTGTAATTTCTGCTTTTGTCGAAAGGGACCAGCTTTTGTTTAAAATGAGGAACTTGAAGTCACAAGAGAAACCAGCAGCTGAACTCTTTATTGTGGTTCTCATGACAAAAGCCTGAGGGGTTTGGATCACTGTGAAATGGTTCAGACTGCTGGGCTGTACACAAACCCTTTTAAATAATCCTCCCTGCTTTCCCAAGCTTTGCAGTCCTTCTGAAACCCAAATCAGCATTGAGCTGGCTGGGCAAATTCCCAGTCCCACAGAGGCCAAGGGATGCTGTGCACTCACCTGCAGCAGTACCAGGATCTCCCCTCCCTGTATTCCACTGTTCCCCTGCTGGCTGCCAAACCAGAAGGTTCCTGGATTGGTCATGACCACAGAAATGCATTTTAACATGAGTGGTCTAATTCCACACTACCAGAGCTGAGTTTGAGTTGTAAATGCAACCCTCTGAGCTCTTGACTCTGACCCACTTTCTGCCTAGAGCACAGCAGGAAGGGAACAGCTCCATCCCTCCCTCACTGGAATCAGATGGATCCCTACAAAATATTATTGGAAGGCTAGCACAGTTAAGTGTGTTCTTCCCTGTGCATTAAAATACAATATCCATATCCAGTGGCAAAGAACAGGTCTCTCCAATACAGTGAGTTAAAACAATTTGTTTATAAATCTGAAGGAGCCCAGGATCTCCCTGCATCTCTCTAATTTCAGCAGTGAGGGAACCCTGGAGTGCTGCAAACCTGGGTAGAGAGGCTTTTACTGAGCTATCAAGTCTGAGAGCAGGAATAAAAATGTATATTTTCCTTCTTTCTGATTAATAGTTCCAGTCAACATCAGCTAACTTATTCCTATTGACAGATCTATGAAATACTTGCAGAATCAACAGCCATAAAGTGGATGGCAAAGCAGTGGCACCATAAAGCCGTAACGTCCGTGTCTATTGCAATCAAGGCTTTTAAAACCTAATTACTTCTGGGTGACATCAGTCATATATTTTCGTGTGAAATTACAGTGGCATGCAAGTGCCCAGCAAAATAAAAGAAAACAAATGATGCCCTATAATAACAGAGAAGTGAACTGTCATTTTTAATCTGGCATGAAAGCTCCAGCTGATGAAGCTTAATACAACTTGTTAAAACACCTAACAAGTGAGGAAGTGATTAAGTATTGTCCTTTTGCCTCTGGGAAATAGGATCTGCTCTCAGCAAGCACAGAGTGACTGAGATAGCCCTTTGGAGCTGATTGAGCTGCACATAAAGTAACTTCTAATGATCTCAGTCCACTTTGAGCCATAAAGATTTAGAAGGGACAATATTTTAGAAATGATCAAGTTCCACTCTTTTTATTAGTGAGGATAAAACACCTTTGTGGAGGAAATTAAACAGAATAAATTGCTGAAGCCTTCTGCAGCTTCCCTCATTTAGTGGTGTCAGAAGAGTGCAGCAGACACCAGCGTGGAGCAGGAGCTCATCCACAGCAGAGGGCACTGAGGAAACTGCCTCTTGCTTCCAAAGAGCTCCCAGGCTGGGTAGAACCCTTTGTGTGGTGAAATCCTTTGGAAGAACTCCACTCATCTGATTCTTTTAGCTCCATCACTTCACCGTGTGCCTGTGTTGTGTCCATCCCTGTGGGGAAATGAGGGATTTGGGAGCAGCAGTTGGGTTTGGTGCTGGGCAGGGCAGGCAGAGCCCAGGGCTGCCCAGGATGCCTCTGCAGCCCTGGTGATGGAGGAGTAGCACTCAGAGAGCTCCAGGGATGCTCTGCTCTGCTCTCCAAGTTCCTGCCTTCCTTCCAAGTCACCTCCAGCACTAATCCCTCCTCAGGGACAAACCCGCTGAAGTTCCCAGTTCCTGCAATGGACCATGGCAGAACCTGCTACAGCTTGTGCTTCTGGCTTTTATTAGGGACACGTTTTTCAGGAGATGTTTCTTTTATGGTGCTTAAATTAAGTTTTCAAGGTTAATTGTCCAATTTGATGACTTTGGTTCAATAAATAATTCAGAGACAGTTTACGTCCTCCCATGTAAAGATGCCTGCTGAGGTTACAGTCGCAGCCAGGCACTTCCTCTGATGTGCTATTAGCTAATGTGCTGGAGGTTTTTCCACTTCTGTTTGGAAGCATTTATGCTCTCTGAGAGGAAATTTGAATGGAACTGAAGTTCAGTGGAAGGGCTCATAATGAAGACAGCCAAAGTCACCAAGCTATTGATAAAGTCATTGCCAATGTCCATTGTCCAGTGATTTTCCTGTTGTCATCCACCAAACAGCAATAGCACAGCAATAATTTTAGGTCTTAATAACAACTTCAGTTCAGCAGGTCAAATTGAGAAGTCTTTACATGCTCTTTGGGGACTCATCCTGGAGCAGCTAACTCAGACAAACCTTTTCTCTGAGGCTCTGAATCTGAGACTCTGAGCTGATGCAGGTGCCATTAGAAATTTCCCTGCTAAACTGCTGTGTGGGATAGGTGAAGTTGCTTCTCTTAGTCACATTTTTATAGCTCTCTTGCAAACAATCTACAAGACTGGTTTTCCTATTTGCTGTGTGTAATGGGATCATAACCCGGCAGGGAGTCCCAGGTATCAATACAAAAAAACCCCTATAAATCATAAATATTCCTGTGCTGTGTTAGTGTGAGTTCCAGGGCTGGGAAGTCCCAAGGGAGGGTAGATGGGAATGGTGTTTGCTCCTGCCCCAGGGACCTGGAACTGACAAAAGAGAGGGATGCTGCTCTTCTACCAACATTGGAGGAATCTTGGGGGAACAATCAGTTAATATCCCTACCATGCTACCAATAAATAAAGCAGAAGATTTGCAGTGTTTACTAAACTCCCCCATGAGTTAACAGCACCAGATTCCCAGCACACCCACATCCCCAGTGTCTGTAGGTGCTTGGCAATCCCCAAACCCAGTGTCCCCCTCAAGCACCAGTGCAGGGCTGTGGCAGCACCCTCCCCAAGGTGCCAGCGGGTCCTGGTGCGTTCAGGTGGGCGCTGGAGCTGGAGCAGCCCTGCTGCTGACACTGCAATGCAGCTCCAATGCAGAGCTCCTGGCACAGGGACATTGATTCAATGGTGCACTTGCTGTCCTTTAAGCAGAGGTCACATTGCAGGGTTGGCTCTGCCTCTGTGTGCCCAGAGAGGAGCTGGACCAGGAATTTGAGTTAGAGTGAGATGCTGTTCCTGCTGCTCATTCCTGTGCTGGGATGGAGCCCGTGGCCCATTCACCTGTGCTGAGGATGCCCAGCTCTCCCTGATCACCCAGCCAGAGGGCACAGGTTTGCCCTCACCTGCAAGGGCTCAGCACAGCAAAATCTGGTACCCAGGGGATGCTATTCCACAGCTGCCTGCTTATCCCACCACCTATTTTCAATCCACTCACGGAGTAAAAATACAATCTGAATTTCGCCTGCTGGAGCAAATTGTGGCTACAAATATTCTCACTTATTAAAAAAAAAAAAAAAAGAAGAAGAAGCAGTTATTGGCAACCTGGCTCAGAGCTTAGCAGGGCTTGCAGAGCAGCAGACTGTGAGGTTTGTTACTGGCAATGTATTCAGAAGGCATCTGATCAAAGCTATAAAAGGGGAAAAAAATCATCAAGGCAACATTGTAAAAGATGATAGTTGTTAAATCTAATTTCAATACTCTGTGTGCATAACCTCTAACTCGGAGGCATCTAAGCATTCCAGGCATGGCCGGTGCATTGTAATTTTTGCATCGTTTCACATTACTCACAAGGTGCATTAGATGGACACTGAAGGATGAATTATTCTTTTCAGCAAAACATTTTTGTGGAGTAAGTAAATTTATCTTGCGGGGAGAGTAAAAGGAAGAAATATGGCATTAAAATGTGCAGATCTGAGTTGAACACATCTCTCTTTTACAGGGAAACCATGATTTAAGTGCACTCTATTACTAATGTTTAATAAAAGCCATAATTCAGAATGTCAGGCTGAGGCTGTGTGCATTGAAACTATGATTTGGGGAAAAAATGACACGGCCATTTTTCAGTACAGTAGCTCTTCTTTAAGCCATTTGTCTGCAGGCCTAAATTAGCTTTGAAGTGTACTTTATCTTTTCTAAAAAAGGCATTGATACAGCGATTATGCTTTATCAATTAATTTTACACACAGCCCTGGAGAGGACAGAGGTTCTTGGGGCTGGGTGGTGCCACCTCCCCATCCCAGTGCAGGTCGTGTCACCTGCATCCTGCAGCACCCTGGGACAGTCTGTGAGTGCACAGGCTGAGCTCCCACCTTTCTGTGAGGAATTTCCCCAAATATTTGCTGTTCAGTGGGTGCCTCCCCTCGTTCCCGAGGTGGAAACTCCCTGTGCTGTCTGTGGAGCTGGCAGCACACTGTCCATTGCTCCATCCTGCTGGCTCTGAGGGGAATGTGGAATTCACTAATGGATGGTGTCCCTTCCTCTGATTCACAGACCTGCAGCTGACCACCAGCTGGCCTCCACTTGCTGTGTGGCTGATATCCATTCTCCTGAAAATTGTGAAGTTTCAGGAGATATCCAGGACATATGCAGGAGTTGATATGCATTCTCCTGAAAATTGTGAAGATTTTGGTGCAGGGCAAACCCCCAGCAGCACCTGAGGAACTACAGAACAGCAATGCTGAGCTCAGAGCTGCACCGTGGTGGGACACCAGCTTGGGAGTGCTCTATTCTCTAACCAACCTCTGAGAGGGCAGCTGAGCTGGAACTCTCCTGCAGCTCCATCAGACATGCCATTGATGTCTGCATGTCCCCGCAGGGGTCAGCCAGGGTTATCAGGGCCTCAGGGTTCATCAGATGGCTGTCAAGTGGGAGTTTGTTGCACCCAAGCTGCAAACAGGCTGGGAAAGCCCAACTGGAGCCCCAGGGTGTTCAGGGATGAGTAGCTGTTAAAAGCATTTTGGATTTTGCTCTGCTTTCTTTTACTCTGCTTCCCCTCAGTGACAGCTTTTTCTAGATTAAATAAAAGCAATAAAGCAGCAGCTTGTCTGATCCCTGCTCTGCACCACCACGGGTGCAGCTGTCACTGAGCCTGCCCAGCTCCTGCCTCTTGATGCTCTGCTGAGTCCCACTACCTTGCCAAGGCTGGGGACAGCTCTGTCTTGCTGCCTGTGACATCCCCAAGGGCACCCATGCTGCCCAGCACAGCCCTGCTGGGGCACTGTACCTGCTCTGCAGATGGCCACAGATCCATCTGTGCTTTGATCTGCATGACTAAAATCACACCAGAAGGAAAAAAATAATATAAAGCTGCTCTTTCCTCTCTTCCATTTTCCTTTTCCCAGGATGGAGGTGCTGAGACCTGCCTTGGGATGAGCAGGCAGACACTGAGGGGTTCTTGTGCATCTGCTCAAGCTGCTGTGAACCCAAGGGGACTGGCTCCTTGCAGCTGCTCCATCCTTGGGAGTGTTATAAACCAGCATCAGGCTCCAAAGGACTTCCCAAAGTCATCCCCATAGGTAATTCCCACCTGGATTTAAACCAAGCCAGAACCCCTGTGAGCAGCACCCAGGGCTGCTTTCCACCAGTGGAAGATCTGGGCCATTAAATATCACTTTCATTTACAATCTGACCTGCAGCTGGGACATTTATTAGCACAATCCAATTCCCCTCGGGGCAGGCAAAGCCTCAGAGCTGGATGCTGAGCCTGGCCCTCGCTGAGTGTCTCCCGAGGAAACTCTACCTGTGCTGGGCTCTGCTCCCAGGCACCCCAGCTCCCGCAATTAAACTCTCCTTAAACTTTAAAGGCACACTTAAATGTGTGTTTATGGCCCCATTACTTTCTCTTTATAGCCCGAGGTGAAGGCTGGAATCCTGTCCGAGACATCTTAAAGGTTATATGTACAATTAGCTGGTTCTCATCACGTCCTTTCATATATTTCACTTCATAAGCCAAAACAAACGCTGGTAAATCAGCTGGGGGCACCGCTGGGGTGAGGGGACTGTCACTGTCACCCCGCCCGGACACCAGGGGTGGCTCAGGCACAGAGCAAACGATGCTGGGTGAGAGCTGGAGCTGCCCCATCGGAATTTCAGGCTCCCCTGTGCAGCTCCCTGACCTGCCTGGGATGTTGGGGCAGAGTCATTAATGACAGATGTGTAAACTTTTGCATGGAGGGATGCCAATATTTTGCATACTTACACAGCGCTGCCATAAATATTAATGTGGTGCTAATATGGGAAGTTCCACCAGCTGTGTCCATTCTCGGGGGATACTTCAACTATTTATACTCGGGGTAATGAGCAAGCTGTTATTATATAATCAGGCTGTTGGAGAAGCCTTTGGAATAAAAGTCTCGCTGAGAATTAGCCAACAACAGGAGCGTGCTTGGAGCCACGAGACATCACAGATTGAGTGATGGAAGGGTTGGCAGAGCAGGGGCAGGACAGGAGGAGAAAGGTGCTGAGACTGAAGCTCCTGAGGAATTCTGATTGAGATGAGGGTTTTTTGCACCCAAACACCAAAATTCTCTACCTGCAATGTAATCCCAGATTTCTTGTATGAAAGATTAAGTCTCCAAAGGAGGCAAAAATGAGCAATGTTTGCTCAGTGCTGAAAACCACAAGCAAGAACAAACTTTGTTATGGTCTCATCTCCACAAGCACAACCTGCTTGCTTTAATCAGAGCTGGAATGATGCTGCTTTCATCTGACTCGAGAATCAGCCTCTCTTCTCACACTGAAGTTGGATTTGTGTTGATTTTATTACTGTTTTGGACTCCCATAACACAAATGACTGATGAGCCAAATCTGTGCCGCATCCCTGGATGTATTAGGCTCCTATTGTCTTTTTTGCATCAAATCTATGCTTTTTATAAGGCAAACTTCTTCTTCTTTAAAATAAAAAAAAATCTCGAGAACAGTTTGGAAGTGATTTAAATCCTCTCTCCCCCTTTTTTGGGGAACGATGAATATTTAATTGAGTTGAAGGTGGATAAATGATAATTTTCTTCATCCTATATGGTAGTGAGTAGTAAATTACTTTACCAGGAAACCCAGTTATAATTGCAAAATTGATAACAGAGGTGTGAAAATTTACACCTGTGATAATAAAGACTAGCTTCCCATCGTACATCGACATTATATCTTGTGAGTTATCTCTTGTGCATGATCTAAATATTTCATATGACCCAGCAATCAGAGCCTTCAGCTCCCCAAGTAAGAAATAACCTCCCTTTATATTTCATAGGCACATACATATACATATATGTATTTTATATATATATGTATATATATATATATGTATGTATGTATGTATGTATGCATGTATTACAAATAACAGCACGTTCTGCATGCACCTACAACCTTGCACAGCAGTGCTGCAGGGGTGGGTGTTGGTGTTCCTGAAAACTGATGGAGAAACCCAACATTGTGCTGCAATGCAGGGTTTGGAGGCAGCATGGCAGGGAGGGGTGGGCAGAGCATCATAACCTTGGGCAGACCCAGATTAAAAATTGCAATTTGGCATCCTGCAGCTCCTGGAGGGCTGGACCCTGCTGAACAAGAGGAATCTGCCTCCTCCTCCTCCTCCTCCTCTCTGTCCTACCAGCTTTTCCCCAGGAAAGTGCTGAGTAAAGGGAAGCTCAGAACTTATGGTCAGTTTTGGCAGGGGCAATGGAGCTGGGGCAGGATGAGGGTCCCTGAGTGCTCTGGGGTCCTGCTCAGGGCTCAAGACCCCTCAGGGACTGGCAGGATGCCACCACATGCTGAAGAGATGATACTCAGCTGGTAATTAAGCACTGCAATCAGCGGAGCTCTCGGCAGAGCCCGCTGAAATGAACTCTGTGCAGACTGAAATTAATACTGAGCATCCTAATGGGCAGGAGTGCACTCGCCAGGATTAACCCAGGAGGAAATCAAACCCTTCAGAGGAAGCTTTTGGCAGCAGGAATTGCCCCCTTATTTTCCAACAAAATTCTCAGTGCTAATTCTGAATTAATCCATAATTTGGGAAGAATTTCTCAAGGTCAAGGTTGTTTTTTTTCTCCCTTTTGCTAAATCTGGTTGCATTGGATGCAGAAAGGGTTGGATGTTCCTGGGGATTTCCATGGATTTGGGGTTTGGAGCAAGGCTGTGGCTGGTGGCTGGTGGCAGGCACAGTCATTAAAACACAGGGATTAGAGCCTTCAGCCTGAATCTGAGTGTAATCCATTACTCTGCTCACAGGGAATCACTAGAACAGGAGCTAATTCCCTCCATTTAGGCTAAAAGAGATGGGCTCTTTTAAAAAGTTTGGTCTGGTTAACAGTGTTGCATCCAAGATCTCTGTTACTGAGGTGCCAAAGCCATAAAACACATAAATTGCCTCTTTCTCCTAATTTTAGCATGTCATTTCATAGATATAGATAGGCTTTTATATAGATATATATTTTATTATGCTCTATGTGTCTTAAGATATCATTACTTTTATCTTGGCCAGTTTATTAAAGATAATTATATGGAAGTTCCCATGCATTCTCCAAGATTGCAGTTGGCTGAGCTGGATGAGAACATTATGCTAACAAGAACATATTTTGCTGTACACGAGACAATCTTTTCTGGGCAGGAAGAAGTGAATAATTTTCCTTCTCTTTTTCTGCCTTCCAATATTTTTCTTGAAGCTCATTTCAGTGGCAAGACAACTCCAGCTTCCCCTAGACTAAAGCAAGAGACAAGATGCAAGAGCCATTGATTCACCTTAGGGAATACTTTGGAGAGATCAAAAAGTGCTCGTGTGCAAGCTGTTTCCTGTGGGAGGAGCATGGCAGTACAATCAATCCATGAATGCATTGTAAAATCAATGCTCTGTATAATTAGGGCACTCCAAGGGTAAAAAAAAAAAAAAAAAAAAAAAAAAAAAAAAAAAAAAAAAGTAAAATAAAAAAAGGAAAAGAAGGGGAATAAAAGGGAAAATTAAAAAGGGAGGATCCTCAGTGTCTACCAGGACTCTTGAAGGCTGGAGGAGTCACAAGCACCTGAACAAACAGATTTTAAGGCTGTTTCAGAGACAGTGAGGGAAGATCTTGGGGGATTGATGCAAAACCTTTTGTCTTGGTGCTGGCTGTAAAATGCCACGAGCTTGGGGATGATGATCACAGGTGAGACAACCTCCTTGGTTCTCAGCTGGGACACCTGGGGCTTCAACCCCCTGACCACCTCTTCAGGCTGCAGTGAGAAACTTTTTGGATGGCAAACCCCTTTGGCAGCAGCCAAAAATGATCTGGGAGGAAAAAAGAGACCAGAAACCACCTTGGTTGCGGGTGTGTTGGCCAGGACCAAACCTTGCCCTGCAAATTCAGCCCTGCCCTGGTGGTGGTGATGGTGGAGTTCCTCTCTGTCCCACCTCCTCACCCAGCAGTGCAGAAAGGCTCTGACCTTGGAAGGTTCCTTTGGCATTTAAATATTTTCAGCCGTTTCTCAGAGACCAAGGGGTCGTAATTCCCAGCTAAACACAAATGTTAACTATAGATCATGAAATACAGCAGGGTGTAAATAGTTCTCTTTTATAAGGCACTAAATTATGAGCAGAGACAATTAAGTTAGAAGACAAAAATTCCTTTAAATGAGCAGTCACTTGTGCAAGCTCTTGGCTAAAGCAATAATGTGTTTCTGCCTGAAAAATTCACTTTTTAGGGTATGTGCAGACTGCTGACCCTGCTGGAGCCCACTGCAGCTCTTAACAAAGCTTGGCTTGATAAATAAGGCTTTCAAATTTAAAGCCTAAACCACCCTTCAGCCTGATTTTTAGTTATTCAACACTAAAAGATCTCTGAAGATCTAACTCACCCCCCAAAGATCCTCTCCACAAATTACACTCCCAAGCAGGGGGGCAAAAAACAAACAAACACTGCCTGGAATGGCCACAGCACTGGTTAATGTTCCTCAGATGGGTCATTAGGTCTTTTATGGATTGTCAGCATGGAGAACTGATCCTGGTTCCAGGGCAAAGAAAACTACATCATATTAAAATACATGGCTCTTGTGGGACACAGCACTTTCACAGGGCTGCCTGCGAGTTTGGCAAGAGCCTGAAGTTGAGAAAGACAGATAACCCTGCAAATCAGAAAAGGCAGGGTTTCATCAATAGAAAATTACAGATCCCTGGTGAGAACTCGCATCATTATCTATCAGGAAATAAATTGGCCTGAGCTCCTCTTAACTGGTTCATCTGCCGGGGTGTCGTGGTGGGCAGGACCTTTGTCTCCTGAGCAGCCACTGGTTCACTGGGTGCTTTAATTGCTTGCAGGAGAAACTATTGATGGAGCCATGGTAAAGGTGCTCATGGCCCAGCTTCAAAGAAAAGGGTTTTTTAAGGATTCACTGTCCTAGAATGCTTTAACTGGTGACACAGGTGGGAAGGGAGAGGTTCTTGCAGGGAAAACATGCAAAGAATATCCCAATCCTCACCCATATGGTGGAGCAGTGCTCCATATCAGAGCTTTGTTTCCAGAGGAGGATGAAAAACATCCTCAGGGCTACAAGAAACACCCCACAGGGCTGTGGGCCAGCTTTGCTGCAGCAGCTTTGAGCCTTTAAATCCAACCTTTGGGAAATGCATGGATCTATTCCAAATAAGGCACCCAGGAATGTGGAATGTAGGTGTCCTTTATCCTTTAGGATACTCAAGGCATGCTGCATGTCTGGGAGCAAGGACAAAGTTTGTTGGCCATCACCCAGCTGAGAGCACATGGGCAAGGACAAGCCTTCGTTTGGGCTCTGTTGGCAAGAGAAAGTTGGCACGCCAAAAGGATTAATTATGCCCCAAAATAAATGTAAAGGTACGGCTGGAGAGAAGTACCAGCGGCAGGAATTCTGGCAGCCATCCCACGGGCCAGAGGGAACGGGGAGGGGGAGGAGACGGGAAACTTCACCGCTCTTAAACCTCGGCATCCTCCGTCGTTATGTCCGGGGCGGGCACGCGTGGAGAGAGCCTTTTCCAGGAGAGGGCACTCGTGGGAAACAGCAGCTCCAGCCGCTCCGGCCCGGCCAGCGGGAGCGCTTCCCCGGGCATCCTGCATCCCTTATCCCATATCCTTCATCCCGCATCCAGCACCCCGCATCCTGCATCCAGCATCCTTCATCCTGCATCCCTCATCCCATATCCTTCATCCCGCATCCTGCATCCCGCATCCAGCATCCCGCACCCCACATCCTGCATCCCTCACCCCATAGCCTTCATCCCGCATCCCGCATCCTGCATCCTTCATCCTGCACCCCGCATCCTTCATCCCTCATCCTGCACCCCACATCTCGTATCCTGCATCCCCCATTCCGCATCCCCCATCCCGCACCCCGCATCCCACATCCTGCATCCTTCATCCCGCATCCCTCATCCTGCATCCTTCATCCCGCATCCCACACCCTGCATCCTTCATCCCGCATCCCACACCCTGCATCCTTCATCCCGCATCCTGCATCCTGCATCCCGCATCCCTCCGAGCCTTTCCCCGCACCGCCGGAACCCTCCGGGCAGTGGGAGCCCCCGGTTCCCCGCATCCCTGTGAGCGAGCAGCGGGAATCCCCCGCATCCCTCTGCTCCAGGCTGACAGGGATCCTCCGCCCCCCGCATCCCTCTGGAGCGGGAAGGGGAATCTCCCGGTCCCCGCCTCCTTCCGGGCAGAGGGATCCCCCCGGCTCCCCGCATCCCTCTGCCGCCGCCTGAGCCACTGAGGGATTCATCGGGAGAACGTGAATCCTCGCTGATCCGTTTGGATCCTGTCCCATTCCCTGTCTATGCTGCTGTGTGCTTCAACAGCTATTAGCCCTGAAAAAAAAAAAAAAAAGAAAAAAAATTAAAAAAGGAAAAAAATCCCGATGTACAGAAAAAAATAAGCCCTTAGGCCAGTGGTGCACTTCGTGAGAGGGAAACATCTTGTATGCTAATTGGCTTTAGGTACTTACAGCAAGATTGAGACTTGTAGCATTGCCACAGATTGTTGGAAATTCCTCCGATAAGCTGACAGATGAATGTGTCTCTCTCATGGAGAGGTGAGAGAGCAGCAAAATACTTCCAAGAGCACAGGCAGTGAAGCAGAGATATTTCTGGCATGTCAACACGCCGGGGCGGTGAGAACGCTGACCACTCGCTGCGGGAAGGACGGGCAGAGAGGGAAGGGAAGGGAAGGGGGAAGCAGCGGGCAGGCAGGCACGAAATGCTGATCTGCCGGCCACGTCCTGCCACCTGCACACCGAGGAGCAGCTCTTTGTGAGAAGGGCTCCATCAGCTTGAATTACTGCTTGTGAAGCGAGGTGGGAGCGAGCGGGAGTAACCGAGCCAGGATCCGGCCCTGCGCAGGAGCACGGCCAGCAGAGGTGTGAGCTGAGATTAATGTCCCAGCACAGCTAATTGTTGGGACCTGCTTAACCATAAACCATGGTTATTTCTTTGGCTGAGATTTGGACGGTTTTTTCTTTCATAGGTTTCAGAATTAACCATGCCCCTTAGCCATGGGCAGAGTTAATTTCTGCTGGGTTCCCAGCCCTGCTGTTGGGGTGATGCTGGGGGAGCTGGGGCAGAAGTGTGCAAAGCAGAGCTGTGCTGAGGTTTCCCCACAAGCACCCACCCTTCAGGCAAACCTTCACCTCCTTTCTGTGCTATAAAAAATGAGGAAAAATAAAAAGCCTTCAGGCCCAGGGGCATCATGCATCTTGCACCACAGCCTTACACAGGAGCACAAGCACAATCCGGTCCTGAAAATGCACCAGACCCTGTGGTTCACTCTGCCTGTTCCAAAACACTGGGAATAAACCCCACAGGAGTGTAAAGTCGGTGTCACACAGACAGGGCACCCATCCTGTGCCTCTGTCCCACTCCAGCTGCCCCACCAGTCCTTGGTTCTCCCTCTGCTTGCAAAGTGTGAAAAGTAATTTCTGATGGTTGAGATGGGAGTTGCTGTTCAAGGCTTTTTGCAGGATATTTGGAGCTGTTTCTGAGGCTTTTAAATGGACTCTTTGGGTGTCTCTGAGTGTGGACCCTGTGCTGAAGCAGTGTTCACTCCTGGCCATTGACTGTGCCTGATGCTGCTCTGCTGTACCAGACTGAGCCCTGGATATTGCCCAGGTCAAACAACATTGCTCCTTCTCTCCATCTACCTGAAAGCATTTGCACAGGTGATTTCCTGTCAGTTCTGAGGGCACAAGGAGCAGGAATGGTCCTGTGGCAATTTGCAGATCCTCCTGCTTTTAGACTTGGGTTCAGTTTCTCAATTTTTGAGACAATTCTGCCTCTGACCTTGAGCAAGGTCACTTTCAACTTCCGTGCCTCAGTTCTCCCAGCAATAAAATGGGCTTAACAACATTTCCTTTCTCCAAATTTAAGTTTTCCTCACCATGTCCTGCCCACAACTGCACACTGTGAATCCAATGGGATCCCTAATTTAATAAGCACAGGGAGCCTATTATTATAACCTTCATGCCATAGCTCTGTCTTTATCTCTGCCTGCAATTTGCTGTAGGAAATATCACTGCTTTCTCTTCTCAATTGCCATTAGCAATTGCAGCAGCTGTGGTGCAGGACCCAGGGATTTTCAGCTGAAGTCTAAAAGCAGTTGACAACTGTATGAATCTCAGAGCCAGGGTAAGTAGCTAATGCAAATATCAACATTGTAGTAAGAAACACTCAGGAGCAGTAAGTGACTGATAGAAAAGTGATTATATGGACTTTATGTTGAAAAGTAAATATTTACTCTTCACCATTGACAGATGCTTCAAGCACCATAGATCTAAAAAAGACATTGATTTGCTCTCCTCCAGCCTCTCTTATCTCCTACTTATGAAAATATCTGGTGAATAGTACATCATCTGCTTGCTCCACAGCCTAAGTGCCTCAGAGCAGCCACTCAGGTAATTTATTTGGCACCCAACAGTGCAATAGTTAATTGCAGTGCTTGTGGAATTGCGTGTGGGCTCTGCCACAGCCTCCTGAAATGCAGTCACCCAGCACTGCTCCTGCTTCCCTGGTTCAGAGCTTGAACACTGGGCCAGCTCTGCCCTCCTCGGCAGCCACCCAGGCATTAAAAATAAGGGGAAAAAACCCAAAACCAAACAAGAAAATAAAAAGATTTCATTCTACAAGAAATTTTATTCCTTGAAGAGGAAGTAGAAAGGAGAATGACCTCAGAAAATGCAGCTGTGCTCTTTAAGAACAGGCTGGCCGTCGGTGGCTCCCCGTGCCGCTCTCCTCTTTGCCCTCCTGGAATTGCCTTGAAATAACTTAAATGAAGTTGAGCCACTCGGAGGCTGTCAGCTTTGCTGGACCTCCTTGGCAATCAATTTAACCTCCTGGAATAATTTTTTTTTTTTGCTGCTGAAGTTGCTGAGTCAGGGATGGGTGTCTGGGGGCTGCCTGCAGAGCTGGTGCTGGTCCCTGTTCCCCAGGGAGCCAGCCAGGAACACGCCTGTGGGCAGATAAGGTGCTGTTCCTCTCATTTGCTATTTTTGGAAGGGACACTCATGGGTGGTGTGTTACAATGACCTGTGTGTGACCGTGCTTTATCAGCTGGGGGTTGGATCCTTCTGAGGGCAGCTGTGGCTGTGCACACCCAGTGTGAGCTGCCTCAGTCTTCCTGCAACCCTTAAGGGGCAGGGAAAGTCCTCTGGGATGCTTCAGCATCCCTGCCCTTTGGGTGGAGCAGGAATTTTAGCCTCCCATTGGCTCTAAAGGAGAGAAACACGCTGTGCTGCCTCAGTTTTGTCCCGTTTTGGGGCTCAGCTGTCTTCAGAAGAGCCCTTGCAGCTGCAGGTGGCCTTGGATGACATTGGCAGGGTCCGTCCATGCGTGCGTCCCTCCCGCTCCTCGGAGCGGCACTGCTCCTCACACTGCAGCAGCTTTCTCTCTACAGCTGATAATTACTTACCTCAGAAAGAAATAATCACAAAGTGGAGGGTACAGAGAGTTGTTCACAGAAGAAGAGAACTAAAAACTTTGTCTGTTTCTCCTTTGGAGCCTCTGCATCGGCCGGAGGGATCTGCCCAAGCTGCTCCGTGAATGCTGTGCTCAGTAATTACCGACTGCATAAACATTTCTCTTTTATTTAATTTTGCCTGATGATAATTAGGTGTGAGAGCCTTGTTTAGCAGCCTCTCACTGCTTCCTGCTCCCAGTTGTTTCCAAACCTGGAACAGAGGATGGAACCTGCCCCACAACGATGGTACCCGGTAAGATCATATCCAGCACAAACTCCACACCCTGGGAAAAGCAACCCAGCCTGAAAAATGCTCTAGATGAATCCCAAAAGACAGCTGCAGTGTAAGGCTGCCTTCCAGGGCTGTCACCAGAAGAGTGTTCAAAAGAAAAGGAATAAGAAACACATTTGCCAAGTTCATAAAACTGCGACCTTGAGACAAAGGTCACCAAGGCATCGCTGGCTTTCGCTGGGTCATGGCACGAGGGGACAGCCACAGTGACCTGCAAAGGGACCTTTGATGACATCAGACATGTCAAGGAGAGATTTACTGATAACAGAGGGTTAGAACACTCTGAGAGTGTTTGCAATGCTTGGATTCTGCTTTTGCTGAACCAGTGCAGCAGATGCAGTTAGGGGTGTTCTGCACCCATCGGTGCCTCAGTGCCCCCAGCCCTGCAGGGACTCGGGGCTGGCTCCCCACACATCCTGCACCCACAGCATTTCCAGGCTGCCTGTCCCTTCTGCTCTCCTCCTCCATCAAGTCCCTCTGCCTGCATGCAGGAAAATCACTCCAGGGACTTTGGCAAGATTGTTCCTGTGAAGGAGACAGGTGAGAAGGAACCTCCCTCTTGCAAAGGCAGTCTTTTAATCCTTTTTTTTTAGTGCAGGTGCTCTGGTGCCTACAATGCTGCTGGAAGTCTATGGGCCAACACCAACACGTGTGTAAAGTTTCATTGTCACCAGAGCAGAGGTGTGTGGATAGAGAATATTTTGTTCACACATTAAACATTCAGGTTTCTTTTATTCTTTTTTCTTTCCCCACTCTTCGTGCGATGCCAGCAGCTCAGAAAGCTGCTGCCTGCAGCCTTAGGTGTGCATTAGCTTCCATTTGATTGCTGTACAGCAACTCTTCTTATCTTTGAAAATTAACCATTTCATAAGCTGAGAGGAGGTGTCTCACAGCGTGAGCGTAATGCACCAGGCATTGCACCAAAGACTGCAGAGTGCACCACTCTTCAGTCAATGCTGGGGCTTTGACACCTAAAAAAAAAAGTATATTCCAATTCCAGCCCTGTCAGATGTACAAAGCATTTATGCAAAACTGTCTTTAAGAAGATATTATTCTTAGGACTTTTTTATTTTATTTTATTTTTGTGACAAGCAGTATTTCACAAAAATCCTCACCTTTTCTTGCTTATTTAATTCAGTGTCCCTTACAGTAAATTATATTTGTACAGTTTCATTATCACATCTATGTAAATTCTTCCAATAAGGTATCCTCAGACTTTAGGATGCAAAACAATTTTAAGATAGGGTCTAACATAAAACAAAGGAAAATAAGCAAGGTGATTCCTTTTTCTGCATTGACTGCATGGATGTTAATGAGAGTCATCTCCATGTACAGGTCTAGCATCTGGTTGCTATATTTATTTTAATTGTGTGGTTTTGTTTTTTTTTCAGGGAGAAATCCAAATCCCATATGTGCTCTCTTATGACACAAACCCCTGAAAAATCAGAATAAATCTATAGATGTAACATCCATGTGCTTTTTAATTGCTCTCTTCTCACTAACTAAATACTGTGGGATGTTTCAGGGTGAGATATGAACTTCCCAGCTTCATCTCTTTCCCACTCCTGTGTTGTCCTAGCTGCCTGCTGTTGACTCCTTGTAGGTCATTTCCAGCAACATAAGCAAGACAAGCAAACAGCAAAATTGCAAGATGCAAATGCCCTTCATTTTTGGCTCTGAGTCAAAAAATAATAAGTTGACAATAACCCTGCCAGAATATGCAGCAAGGGTGACTGCATTTTTCTTCCTGTTAGCGTGACAGTACAAGGGAGCTGGTCACCAGCAAGAGACGAGCTTGTGCTCCCCTGGTCACTGCAGCATGTGCCTTGTTTTAAAGGTTTTAAAGGTTTTTCTGGGTAAAGCAAAAAGAATTCCACTCCAACAGCAGCTCGTTTCCACTTCTTCAGCAGGAAAAGCATGGGGGGGAGGAAAAAGAATAGGAAAAAAGCAGATGACTTAAAGTAATGCTAAAATAATACTAAATGAAGCACAGCTTGTTTTATAAAAGCTGCTGTGGGTGTAGGGAAGAAATGCTTTTCTGGGTGATGCTCATGGTGGAGATGGGAGGGCAGGTGGGGACCCACAGGGATAGAGCTGAGAGCCTGAAGCTGCTCTGAGCTCTGAAAGGAGCCTGGACTGAGCTCTGAAAGGAGCCTGAAGCTGCACTGCCCGTCCCCAGCCCTGCAGTGAGCCCTGAGATCCCACCCTGTCACCTCCTGGGCTCCCTAACAACACAGAGGGGATTTCTCTGTTTTAAGAACTTGCATCAGCATCTTTTCAGCCAAAGGGTTTAAGGTGGCTCCTCTGGTGTCCTCCCTTTCACCCAGGGAGTCCCAGCTTCCCAGCCCTGTCCTTGGCACAGGTGTCCACAGAGCCTGTATGGACTTCAGCAATGCTGATGGGGACATCCTCGTGCTGGGAGTAAATCAAACAATTGCATGAACTCCTGAACCCTTTGGAGGTCAAGATTTGGAGCTCAAGACCTTGAGTTGAAAGTGTCAGGGTGCTGCAATGATATTGCACACAAGAGGAAGAAGCAGTGAAGTCTGACCATGGAGGGATGATCAACTTCCAGAATTCCTTTTCCTCCCAGCTAAGCCTATCTCTGTTGAGCTGAGGTTCAGCTCCAGCACCAGAGACTCTTTATCTCCAGCCAGGAGGAGCCAGTGGAGGAGAATTCTGCAGTGAGCAGCACTTTGGGAGTTTGTGATAGATGCTGTCTACCTCATTACTGAACAATGAAACTTTATTGTTCCCTCTCTTCTATTGATTTTTATGTCTCCAAAGCATGCTGGTGAACTCTGAAATGAGCATCTGTCAGGGGGAACTGCTGCTGCTGATCTGCACCTTTGAAGAGAATGTCCATGGATCAAATCCTGGATCAGTCCTGTGCTGCGTCTGCAGGAGAGCAGGGCTTCCCCTGGGCTGGGAGTGCTGAGGGTTTGTCCTTCCAGTGCACCTGGCCTGTGAGAAGGCTGGATACCTTCAGATCCAGTGCACCAGCACCTCTGTGCTGGGAAAAGGCAGCACTTTGGCCAACATCCATGCAACTCAGCACAGACCTTCCCAAATCAGCTTGGCTTGGAGAGTGAGACTCTGTCAGTGGGGACTCCAGCTCCAGCCTGGAGAAGTGCTGAGCCCGGCATCTGCTTCCATGGGCTGAGCACTGGAGGGGACCCCACCTCTCCATGACACTCTTTGGTGTGCTGCCACCCTGCCTGCAACACCAGAGCAAATATTTGCATTATTTGTTTGTGTACAGCCCTCAAGCCGGGAAGCGTTTGCCCTGCAGTCCCTACACATACACCCGTGAACTTCACAAGTAGTTAATATTTTATGCATAATTCATAAAATTATACTACATTTTCTGGGAGTAATTAGCTGACTCTGTACCTCTAATGAACTGCAGGTTCAGCTATGACAAATACAGCGGGCGACTCCGAGGGATAGTAACACGCAGGCGCCTTTGAGCAAAGTTCAAGCAGCTCCTAAATTAACCAGAGTGAATCCCCAAAGATGCAGTATTTATGCACTGAAGAAGGAAGGGAGGGCTCTCATCTCACCACTCTCATCAGCCATCACAGCCCAAGAAGCAAGAGAGAGAAAATAAGAGTTATTTACCTTTTGCTAATTGGGAGCTGGGCAGCTCAGGTGAGACTTTCCTCCTTTTGCTTTATTTGGTTGATTGCGTGGAGTTGTCATGGAAGTGATCCCCAGTGTGGAAATGGATGTAATTGGCACTAAGATTTTCAGGCTTAAATTGCAAATTTTTCTTAAAATTCTGTTCTCAGTTGGAGGAAAATGAAATCCATTTGAGCTGTTCAGGTTCTTAAAATAGAAACCGAGCAATTTAATCAAAATTCTTATTTCCAGAGCATCAGCTCTGCTTCTGTGGGTGCAGGGCTGCCTTTTCCCAGGGCTCAGCTCCAGCCCCTTTAGGGCTGCCCACTGAGACAAAGCCAGCTGTGCCATACACCCAAAAAGTGGAAAATTTGGGTGCTGGGTGAGCAATGGTATTTGTAACACCGGACACAACCTTTTCCTCTCACCACTGAGTTTCAGGCTGAATAACTGGAGAAGCAGCAGCACTTGGCCACTCTCTGCTGCCAGGCTGGGACCTCTGCTCTTTTGGCATCCCCTTCATGGCACTAAATACAGCACAATGACCCCAAAGATGGAGAGCACCTCGTGCTGCCCTGCTCCATCTCACCCAGCAGCAGTGCCACAACCAGTTGGCACCACATGGGATGCCAGCAGCATCTCCAGGGCACACACCTCTCCTCCCTGCCCCAAACTGCTCCTAAGTGTGGGCAGAATGAAGCTGCTCACTGAGGGTGACCTCACAAACCTGCAGATCTAATACACTGACACCAGTAGTCTCCAATATTAAATTTTCCCTCCGCAGCGTGCTCCCTAAATGGGAGAGCCCATCCTGCCACAGCCATTCCCACTGCTGGGACACACGGATCCACTGCCAGGAATTGACTTTAAGTGCAGGGCTGCAAACTGGTAAATGTATTAACTTCAGGTGCCTCTCTGACATTTTTTTAAAAAATTAAATTTTCAGCTCTGTCATAGGTACAAAGGGAGCCACAGAGAAGAGCTGCACGTGTCAGGGGGTGAGCACATCAAGGCAGATGATGGTGACACCTGTCTGGTTGAGTTTAGGCTGACAAAATTCTGCAGAGAGACCTCTGTGGAGGGAAGAGGATGCTCAGGGGAAGCAGTGATGCAGGGGCCTCCTCAGAAGCAGACCTCATTTGTTCAAATTAGGTTATAACTTAATTATGGATGCAAGGCTCTTCATTCCTGACAAGTTTTCCATAATCTTAACTTGATCTCGTGTCATAAGGGTCCCATCCTCTGATAACCAAGCCCAGCTAAGAGTTTAACTAGAATAATAGCTGATTAAAAGGGGTTAATAGATACACCTCAAACAGAAGTAAATTAACGGGAGACGCCGTCTCTTGGCTAATGGGATCAGAACAGCATTTGTTTAGTTTATGAATGATTAATCTCCCTCTCTTGGCATTCCTGGGATGCTAATTGCACTTAGGGAGCCCGTGTTTGTTTTCACAAGGGCTGGAGGTGGCAGGAGGAAGGCGCTGCTTGGCCCAAAGGGGAGTTCGCTCACCCGGGTAATGGGCTCTTGGCTCAGCCTTGGGGATACCGGGAAAGCCACGCTCTGGGACAGGAGCTCCTCCTAAACCCGAATTAAAGACTCTGCTGGAGCCACTTCGGGTGTTTTATGAGGAAACCTGTGAAGTTCACAAAGGCGCCGAGCGCGAGGCGAGGCTCACCGTCCCAAAAATGCTCGGATATTTCCCCGTGGAAACACTCCAAACAGATCACAGCAGAGCTGAAAGAAAGGCCAGAGGAGGGAAACCACTTCTCACGGCAACTTTTGCGTTTGACAGTTCAAAGCAGGAGAGCAGCAGCATTTGTCAGCAGCGCTGGGAGGGAGGCAGTAATTGCCTGGAAGCAGCCACAGATGCAGGGCTCACTCCAGCTGCTGCTGCATTGCTAAGAGGTAACCAAATCATTTTCCTCTCTACACACTTGTCAGCATTTTAATCCTCCATTATCTTTGTACCTAACAACACAAATGTGCTACCTCAGCCGTACTGTGAATTTACTAGCAAACAAACCATTTCAAACAAAAAATAAAAGAAAAAAGAAAAGAAGAAAAGGGTTTTCATCCCTGGCTTAGCGAGCGTGAGGTGTGTGGAAGGTCTCCCTGCTCATTGCAGGGGGATTGGACTATGTGACGTTTAAAGGACCTCTCTAACCCAAAACATTCTATGGTTTTATGATTTTCTGAATAAAGCCCTTCCAAGTGGGGGCCCTGATTCAGCAAGGTACCGAGGCATGTCCCACCAAAGTCAGCTGGCAGCACCCAGCACAAACTTTTAGCATGTTTGCAAAGAACTCAGTGAGTTTGGAAGCAGGAGGAGCAGCTTTGAAAAGCAGGAGCCCACCCTGCACAGGATGCTTGCAGTGACCCATCAAATAATCTTTGGTGCTCTGGCAGTTCTTTGTAAGGATCAAAATCTGGGTTTACCAAATTACTGAGCTGTGATAAAGGCAAGTTCTTCATTCAGTTTAGTTTCCAATGTCCCAGATGATGGTGGGGTGTGACTTTATGGATGGTTAGGGCTCACTGAGGGGAAATATGTGTAGAGGAGAGGACAGCCAGGGTGCTCAGTGTGTGTTCATGGTCTTCCAGCCTTTACCAAGGGATGGATGTTAGAAAGATGGCAGGAGCATTGGGAAGACCAAGAGAACAGCTCTGCACTAGACCTCTTTTTAAGTTTGGGATGAATTGAAATTAGGTGAGAGGAATCTAATTTAAATCCAGAAGTTCTGCTGTTACCAAAACTGCATGCTAAGAAAGGGGATGCTCTTTTACTATTCTCCATAAATAATGTTACTTTGTGCTGCTCCCAGGTGTTTCATTCATCACTGGATCGTATAGAAAGCCTGAGCTGAATAAAACCTTCTGAAAGAAGATGAGGAGACACACTCTGCCTTGTAGATTATTTCACAGCTACTGAAGCCATTTGTTTCCTCTGCCTGTTTCCCACAAACTTGGAAAATTAACCATGTACCAGGAGGTGTGACTTTTACTTTTTGCCAAATGGCATGGAAATAAATTCATTATTAAGGGAAACATCTAATAATATTAGATTTAAGAATAAATTACTGGATGATTTGCTGGAGGAACTCTAACAAGGCAGATTTGGGCTGAGGTCTGAGGGGGGCTCAGAGCAGCTACAAAGATGTGAGACCTTTTTCCAAGCTGGGGTGGGGGATCCAGGTTTTGCTTGTTGCAGGAGTATGGGGGCACCAGAGCATTTATGAAACTCTCCCAGACATCCCCTTCCTGAGCCATTCAATCCCCCGAGCTACAAGTATTTGTTGCTTGTACAAGTATTCCAAACCCTACCCCAGCTGAGGTCTCCTGAGAGCCTCTGGCAAAATTGCTGCCCACAATTCGCCTGTGGCAAAATTGCTGCCCACAATGTTTGTAAGCCCAAGAGATGTTTATGGGCTTGTGAAGGATGTCCAGACATGGCCCCTAGCCAGCTCATCCCTGCAGCCTCCCGTGCTCAGGGCTCACTGCCCCGCCATGTGAAGGGGACCTTGAGCACGGAGGCACAAGAGGTTATGAGCAGATATGGGCAGGGATGAGGAGAGGTTGTGCAAACGGGACAGAGACTGTGCTGAACTCTTCTTCAGAACCCATCAAACTCACCCAAAGGCAATGTGGGAGGAGTGGGTGAGATGTGCTGACAGCTCTGTGCGCAGAGGCTGAGCTTGGGGACCCCGTGGGTGGTGGCCAGGGGGAAGCTTGGGGCAATGGGAGTTTCGTGTGAGGGACTGGCTGACAGTGGTGCCCTGCAGCCCTTCTCTCCCCTGCTGGAGAGCCAGGTCTGCAGCCAAAACAGCCTTTTGTACAGCCCAGGGCAGCCTCCCAGGCAGTGGTTTGAAAATCCTCTGCCTCGTGCGGAGGCTTACAGCTGCAGGTAGGTGCCTGGTGGGATTTGCAGAGGTGCCGAGGCATGTAAAGCACCTCATTCCCAGTGCAAATGCCACCAGGTGTCTGCCTGCATCATTAGGCACCTAATGGCCTCTGAAAGCTGGCTCCTGGGAGTGGGATGCTCCTGCCAGCAGCACCCCAGAGCCAGGCTGGCTGCTCTGCAGCACAGCTCCCATGGGAGACACAGCCCTTGGCCCCATCCCAGCACCCCGGGGCCTGGCAGCTCCTCCCTGCCTCAGTTTCCTCATGCAACAGCTGAATTATTCACACACATTGTGGAAGATCACACACTTTGTGATCTCCCACAGATGAGCCACGGTGGGAGAGTGAGGTGGTACCAAAGGGCTGATTATTGCTAAAAAAAATTATTAAATATCCTTTTACCTGCAAAGCTAGAGCACAGCATGGTACTGGCTCCAGAGCAGGATTAAAACACACCCCAGCCTGTCTGTATTTCTTACCTTGTCCTTGCACAGAGGGGCTACAAGGTGGGGAAGTTTTCTCTTCTTGTGCTGTGACAAATGGTCTGGCCAGGTAACAAATTCCAGGCTGGAATATGCCTCCTCAGCAGCCCAAGGTGTGATTGCAGTGGGCAATGCATTAATTCCTGAAATGTCTTTTTTAAATTGGTTTTACAGTTCACTGGGAGTGTGAGGCTACAGCCTCTATAGCCAGTGCTGCTCACACACAACTGGGGGAAATTTAGCTAAAAACTGATCCCACGTGGCTGGGCCTGGCAGCACAGAGCAGGGACCAAGCCAGGTGGGAATTAATAAATACATTTGTTTGTCAGCAGAGAGCACACTGTATGCAAACATGGAAAACCACACAAGTACATGCAGCATGGCTCAAAAGGACTCCTGCTAAATTCTTTGCTCTGGTTTCATGAATTCCAGGTGTGTGCAAGGCTGCAAGGTGGGACTTTGTTCCCAAAAGTGCCAGGCAGAAACAGCAATTAAGGGATGGTGAGTTGATGTGCCCAGCACTGGTGGGGACAGCTCCTGCTCTCAGACCAGCTCAGGGGTTCAGCGGCATCTGGGAGTTCAGGGATTGTACAGAGCCCCAGGACCTGAAGCAAAGCCATAGGAAATCCTTCTCTTTTAGAGGAGTTGAAAATCCTTCTCGTTTAGAGGGGTTGAAAATCCTTCTCTTTTAGCGGACTTGAGCATCACCCCTGAAAAACCTAATCAAATAAATGACCCAAACAGCCCAAACTCTGTGACACACCTGAGCACAAGCCCTGGAAAGTGTCATTAACTCCTCTCCTGTCTGGAGGAAATGCTCTTTCCCTGCTCAGCAGGTTCTTGTTCATTCTGGGAAAGAGTTAATGCAGGTTTGTGCCATTAGCATCTGCTGCAAATGCCCACAAAAGAGCCAGTCCCTGCCATGTCCTGCACTTGAACCCAATCAGGTTAAAGTGTGGTCACACATCAAAGGTGCCCTCAAAACCAGCAGCTTCCTACAGATCTGCATGTTCATCCTCAGATCTGCTGACTTCAGGGATAAAATATATCTCTTACTACCTTTTGCCCCTGTAAGCAGGGCACAGCCACCCAGCAGTGATTTCAGGGCAGCAGCTGCCTCCCTTCCCATCACTCTGTCCCACTGATGGGAAGAGTTATGGTTCTTCAACCCCAAGAGCCTGGGGTGACCTTACAGAGCTTCCAGCAAGGAAACAAAATTTTAAAAAATCCCAAACAAAAAAAAAAAAAAAAGAAAAAAACAAAACCCCTTCATGTTTTTCACGTGGGTTTTTTATTAATGTGGAAAATTAACTAGAGCCTGTAAGCCCAGGATCCCACAAGGGTAGTAATGGTAAGTCACTTTTCAGAGTGTAATCACACTGGGAGAGACAAATATCTGCAGCGTGTCTGCATGGGCAGGATTCATGCTCAGGAGCCACCAGCTTCCTCCAGTTCCCTCAAACCACCCAAAGGCTTTGAGAGGCCTTGGCACCAGAGCCCTGACCCCCCTTGGCCGTGGTTTATTTTATTTTTTTTACTGTCAATCAGACAATACCTTTGGAAATCTATTCTAATATGGCTCTGACCAGGCAGGAGGCTGTGCTGATCTCCATGCATTGTGTCTATCATCTTCGTCCAGGCATTTTAATTTACACTGCAGTAAAAAATTTGGCACCCAACCTTTTCTACTTCAAGCCACAACGGAGAGGCTGCTCCAAAGGCTTGACTGTGCTGGTTTCCCTCCTCTATTCAGGGGAAGGACATTGGAAAGAAAACCCCCCAGACCTGGGGTGACAGGTTTTAATCCCGTCAGCCTGGGGTCTCATTGCTGGAATGACTCTGCCAGATGAGGATCTCTTTGCCTGTCCAGAGCAGCTTTGCAGCACACAGCAATACAGATGATCCTAAATAAATATATTTCTATATCCTAAAGCATTGATAGAGACTGTCTTACTCCAGGACTGGTAGAAAATATGGGATTCTGTCCTCGAGGAGGTCACTTTGCTACACAGGGGCTTCTCCATGCCTTGCACAGCCCTCAGAGCTGGGATGGGGAAATCTCTGCTGGAGGTTCTGGGGCTCTGGGACCTTTCCCTGCCCTTTTCCCCCACGTCAGAGCGAGCTGCAGGTCGGTGCAGCCCCTGCCTGGCTGCGGGAGCCGCGCAGCAGCGAGGGGATCCTGTGCTGCTGCAATGCAGGGCTCAGTGCAGGTTGCAGAAAGCGAAGGACACACAGACACTGCAGAACCAGGGCCGGAGGCTGGAGGGGAGGATCAGAGCCCAGCCCTGTGCCGTGTTCCCCTCCCCATCTGTCTGCCTTGGGCTCCATCCATTTCCAGCCAACACCATCCATAGCCAAGCAGCCAGCAAAGGGCACCTCGGGCACTGGCAAGCTTTGGGAGGTGAAGGGGCACAAATGCAACCAGGAGTAGGCAGGGCTGATTTCTACAGTCCCACACTGCTTATCTAATGCTCTGGCAAGGAGCTGGAGCCAATTTATCATTGTTTATCCCCAAAACAGCCACTGCCTCTGCCAGATAATGTCTGGGGAGAGTCACCTCTCCTCCCATTCCTGCTTTGCTTTTCAGGGAGGTAGCAGTAATTCTGCTGGGCACAGGGAAAATGCACCAACAGGAATACACTGAGCCAAAATTCTTAAAAAAACTTCTGAAAAGAGAAAAAAAGAATAGTAAAGCAGTTTTCTTTCTCTTTCTTATTTATCACTCCCACTGTTTTCAATATAAAACAAGGAGAGGACAAAAAAGAAACACTAAGTGAGGAAACAGCAGCCTTTCCATTTCTTTCAGGCACCTGAATTGTTCTCATGAATGAGGATATTTTTGTTATGGAAAAGTTCTCCAAATTAGCAGGGGTGAAAGAGCAAAAAGAACTTCTTGGATCAAATTTCCCAAGCAGGAAGCACTTTCCTACTCTTCTTTCCTTACCTTAGTCTGGATTCTCACTGTGACCTGGTGGCTTCATTTACTTCTGTACATTTACAGAGCAAACCTCCCTGACATTAACTAACCCCAGCTTTTTTTTTTTCCTACAGACCACCTTCAAAACCAGCATAATTGTGAATTTAAGGAGGAACACACCTTGAGAAGACAGAGGGGAAGATAAAAGACATGGAGCGAAGCCATGGCCGAGGTGTGTTTGCTGCTGCACAGAGAGATGGGGAAACAACCAGGCACGAGGAGGAGAGTGAAGAATTGGAGCCAGCTCTGCAGGTCACACACTGGCAATGCCTCAAGGACAGGAAACAAATGATCCACTGCTGTGTTTGTAATAGGATGGAGGGGAAGGGATGGCAGGCAGGCAACACACTCCCGTGGATGGGAGGAGTAGGAGGGAGATGCTGGTGGAGGCAGGAGAATCCATCCACCTGCTGAGTGACCCCTTGAGGAATGTTATTCCTTCATTTTTTCCTGTCTTGTTGCTGTCCTGATGGAGTTGACAGGATTCTGGGCATCCCTACAGGGTGGGATGGAAGGTAATGGAGGAATGGGAGGGGAAAATGGGGCTGAAGAGCCAAGGGACAAGGAGAGGAGGATGCTGGTTGTGGGACATGAGGTTCCTCCTGAAAGCACCTTGGAGTTTCCTGGAGAGAAGGAAGGCTGAGAACAGAAGGGACAGAAACCATCAGAAGGGGACACAGAGGTTGGGTGATGAGTGCTAGGGAACCTCAGCGTTATGGAGCACAAGGGAAGCAAGAGGGATATGGGAAAAAAAAATAAACAATAATAAATATTTCAGGACCTGCACTACTCCTGACAGCTGTAACGGGTGTATATCAAGAGCTCCCACAAACCCTGGAAATTTCATTAAGAAGCCCACAATGCCTGGACACATATGGAATTATGATACTTCTCATCCTTTCCTGTGTCAAAATCCTCCAAGCCTCAGCTGCCTTAAAAAGTTGTTTATAATAAATACATCTTCTTAATGCTACCATATAGGGTATTTGCAGCTGGGTAGATTTGACTGATATAGCACATTCTTTATGGCGATCATTCCTTGATTAAAAAAAATATTTTTTCTGTGTCAGGCTCTTTCTGTCACTATCGACCATAAATCAATTTGTCACATAAATGGTAATAAAACAAGAGGTGTTTGTTCTCCCAAACACCACACAAGTGGGTTTTGCAGCATGGTTACAGCTCTGCTCTGATGGTTTGGTGGTCCTTGCCCTGATGGTCCCGGGAGGGCAGCACAGCTCCGTGGCACTGCAGGAAATGGGGAAAGAGCCATGGGCTCATCCAAGCATCACTGGTGTCACAAGGGTGATGTCTGCAGTGAGCACTGGTGTCACAGGGGTCACACCAGCTTAGTCCTGGGCCAGTGCTCACTGCAGACCTCCCCACACATCCCAGATCCAAATGGAATTGTTTGAAATTCCGGCTGTCCCGTGCTGCTCAATGGTGCTGCAGAGTGTGGGTTTGTACCTGCGAGTGCCTCTGTGTATTTTAATAAGAATAAAGCTCTTGACTCACTGCAATGACTGTCAGAGTCCCACAAAGTGATGCTGGAGCTGCTTCTCCTTTCTGTGTAAGATTCCCAGATAGAGTGCTTTGCAAAAAACACTTTCTCCTAGTGAAGTGTTCTTATTTTTTAAGGTTTCCTAGCCTGGGAACACGGCACAAGTGTGTGTGCTGCAGGGACCCAAGTTGCAGCCTGACTTGCCGGCCATGCATCTGCCACTCCTCACTCCCCGAGCGTCTCCAATTTCAGCCTGGCATTCCCGATCATCGTAAGTCTGCTTAACCATTTTAATAGCACTAAATGGAGCCTGTGCTCCTGCCCTTATCTGCTCTCTATGTCTTCCGGGTCACACATGCTTAGTTTACTGTCAGAGACAAGTTTTTACTGCTGTCAGCACTGCAGCGTGCGGTACCTGCAGAGCAGCAGGCTGCGGGCTCTGCGCTGCGTCCTCGCTGGCAAGGAAATTACCACCCGCCAGCTGATTCCCCAACATTTGTCTTGTGCTTTCTTAATTGGTACCATCAAGGAAAAATGCTGGAGAAAGAAAAAAAAAACCAACAAAAAAACAAACGGACTACATGGTGCAAAAAAAAAAAAAAAAAGGTGATGTTATCTATTTACAAGCCTTTTGTGCGGCGGTAATAATAATTAACATGACAACAATGACTAATAATTAGGATTGCCTGCACTGAGTTAAGGACATGATTTTGTTTTCCTTTGTGCACATGCAAATCTGGACTCATTTTCCTCTTGTCACCAGAGGAAAAAAGTGTGAGAGGAGAATAAGTCCACAAGCAGAGAACATGCATTTATCTGGGCATATTTAACTCTGGTTACCCCCAGACCCTAATCCACTGCTGGCAGGGTAACCCCCAGCACATACCCGTGTTCCCATGCAGGATGCTGGGACTGTGCATGTCCACTCCATCTGTATTTCCCACCTGGAAAACCCGGTCAGTTGTCTTTAAAATCACATCAAACAGAACAATGCAAGTGGAGACGATAAAAGATGCAGAAAAGATGCACACGTGGCTTCATTCTCACCCCCCTTCACTCTGAGCCCTGCAGGCTGGATCTGCAGTTCCAGCAGCTCAAGAAAATCTTTGTCAAATTAATAGATTTAAAAGTAGAAAACCCCAGCCGAGAGTCCGGGCACGCTTCTGAGATCACCTGCTCGGGTTCTGCACCAGCAGCACTGATGGAATTACTTTTGCTTTACACCAGCATAAATAAAAGCAAGATCAGTTCCACTATCTGGAAGGTAAGGATGAAGTTTTACAGCCTCCTTTTTCCTTATCACACCCAGACTTTTTAATACCCTGGAAGGATAATGAGCAAGGTTGTGCCAATGCCTGGCTCTCCGGGCTTGCAGGCACTGCTTGTGCTGGGGCTCTCACCCCCTTTCCCTCTAGAAATTTGGGATGCGAGCAGCAGTGGCGCTGGAAAAATGATCAGTTGTTTATGAACAGATCATTTATTAAATCCCCTTGGCTAAAGTAATTCCTGCCAGCGTGAAGGTACAACAGAGTGAAAATGAATAATCTCCCCTGCAATTCTCAGGGGCGAGGGACCACACTCCCTGTGTGCTCTGCTGCTATATTTAGCACAGATACAGTGAGTGCATTCCTGCATGGAGCTGCTCTCCCCAAAGAGCACTTTTTTGGACCAGGAGTGGCTGCAGAGCAGCTGGATCTCCCTGGCTGTGTTACTGGGGTGGGTTCTGCTGCAGGGTTGCTGTAAACCGAACCCTGGGGTGCAGGGCTGGAGCCCCTGAGCTGGGATAAATCAAATGGAACAGCTGTGACTTACCCCAGCGGGCACTCCAGCTCTGGACTTATCTAGTTACAGGCACGTTGCTCCTGCTCCATCCAGCCCTGGACCTTAATATAACTTTTAAATCGTTGCGAAATGAACTTTGCATTTTATTTCCTTGGACTGTGAAAAAAAACCCCATTGCTGTACGGTGCCCTGGGACAGGGACAGAGACAGCTACTTATATAATTTCCAGCAAAACACCCCATGAAACATGAAGGAAACTGGAAAATCAATAATCATTATTACAGTGTCTCTGGGTCTCGGGTGTGGGGGGCACTGCACATCCCTGCTCCAGGATCCAGCCCCTGCTCAGAGCATTTCCAGTGACGCAGTGCGGGAAGGAAAGGAAAAAACAGGGAAACTGAGGCAGAGAATTGTTTATGAAGAGTTTATGGTGCAGCAAATCTTCTTCATCCTCACTGCCCATGGATCCTGGCAGGGAATGTGGGTGTCCCAGCCTGTGGGAGCAGCTCTGCAGCAGTGCAAGAGGCACAGGGCCAGCGCAGCATGGTGTGGGGCTGATGTTCTGAGATGTGTGTGTTTCTGGCAGGGATATAAACCTGCTCAGATGAGGCAGCTGTGCTCTGGACCATTTCAGGACAGGCTCATGTGCCATGCTGCCCCAGGGTTGGCTCCTTTAGCCCGTCCTGCTTCCATCCTCTGTGCCACAGGCAGGGCAGGGTGAGGGGGTTTGTTCCTTCCAGCAGGATTTCCATCCCTTGGAGGGGCTGCAGCCCCACAGTGGGGCTTGGGCTGGGTTCAGCAAGGTGGGCTTGTGTGCCACACCTGCACAAAACACCCTGACAGAGACACCACAGAGCCCATCAAGGCTGGGAGGTGACAAGGACAGCAACCAGCACTGCTCTGGCTGCACTAACACTTACCATGCTCTAAAAACACTGAATTATGAAACCTCTCCACCACCCAAGAACCTTCTGGGTGAAGGAAATCACTGCAATGAAATCCCAAGGGAATTTCAAAGCTGGTGGCACTCGCACATCGCTTTCAGAACAATCTTCTCTCTTTTGGGGACAGTACTGCAGGAAAAATCCCATTGCTTTTCTTCTGGTGCAACAAGCACCTATCTCCTCCCCATGGCAGAGGGCTCAGGAGAGAGGTGAACTCAGTGGTGGGGAGCCCTTGCTCTCCTCCCTCCTTCCCCTGCACCCCTGGTGCCCCCCAGCTCCATGGGCTGGGTGTGAGAGCTGCCCCTGTGCCTGCCTTTGTCTGGAGCAAGTGCACAGAGGGCAGATGATGGCAATTGATGTGCTGCTTCCTTCAGGTTTAGGTTTCCTGTCAGCTGAGCTGCAGATAAACCATAAACACAAAGAACAAACAAACAATTAGCCTCCCTCGGACCCAGCACACAGACACTCTGCTGAGGTTTATAGCCATTTTCCAGCTTTACTGCTGGGATAAATCTTTCACCACCCACTGCCCAATCAACCTCAATACAAAAAAAAGTTGTTTGTTCTGTTGGTTGGGTGGTTTTTTTTTTTCTTTTTTGTTTTATATTTGATTTTTATATTTAGGAAACATTAAAACAAGGGTGCAGAGAGAGAGGTGGGGACTGACATGTAAATTCTGTATTGATCCAGAGGATGTGCTGGCTTGATTCTTCCTGGTGTGGGACCAGATGAGAGGCAGAACAACCTCTGCTTCCTCTGAGCAGTGTTTTCCACCACTGCTGGACCTCCATGTGCAGCATCCTTCAGCCCCACACATCCACCCTCACCCTGGGCACATACCAGTGGGTGCTGCCTTCCATAAGCCCCCTAGTCTGCTTTATTACCCAAATTTATTCTTCAATCTGAAAAAAAATTAAGATAAATCTGTTCATTTTCCATCCTGCACTTGTATATAGCCCCAGGTAGGATTTTCTTGTCACTGGGTAAAAATTGCCTTCATGGTGTCACTGGTGCATCACTGGCACAAAAGGCTGATTCAGATTTGGTGGTAAATTACCCATAGCTTTTTTTTTTTTCACATGACTGTGAATTTTGTCAAAACTTTGTGTGGCAGTTTCATTTTGTGTCTTTATCGTCCAGCGAGGGGGAGCTGGGAGTGCTAAATTAATTTCTGTGGTGAGACCAATAAATTCAGCTCTCCTGCTGTAAAAGATACATTAATTTTGCTACATTCCCTTTTTTAATAGGCACAAAGCCACCTGGATAAATACAGGTAGCACAGAGAGAGCAGCCATGGACCTGGGTACAAGGACTGTCAGCTACAATAAATAAGTCAGACATTAAGAAAACAGTATATGCAGAGAAATTGCACTTTCTTCTTACTTTGGTTTTTAGCATTTTTTTGTGTGAAGTGAGGGAAAATGGTAGTCTCCAATAATTTCATCTACCATAAAGATGTGAAAAGAAGATGAAGGATGTCCTCTGGGTTTAAAATATTTAGATGTTTTAATGTTTAATGTCAGATACGTTGGTTTTGATAAATACAATAAAGAAAGTATTAATCTCACATGCTGTACACTTGGACATGGGGCTATTCCCTCATTACAGCTTCACTGCCAGTGGGCAAATCTGGGGAGCATTTCTCATGGATCTGCTGAGGGATAAGCAGGGACACTTGGGACTGTTTCCTACAGGAGTTCAGGGGTGACTTTTTTCAGAAATTGGCTGAAGATCACCAACCTGACTGGGAGAACAGACCTCTGATACCCACTGGCAAGTCACATCCAGAGACAGATAAATGAGACAGCCAGCCCATGCTGGGAATGGGACTGGGTTGATTTTATGGGGACAGTGAGGAATTTGTGTTTGGTGTGTGCCTTGGTGCTCCCATGGCATTCCCTGCCCAGCCCTGGGAGAAACTGGACACACCAACATTGGCACCTGAAACACTGAACCACAGGCAGAGGCTTTGCTAGAGGTGCAGATAAGACACAATTTGGTCCTTGCCACACTTTGGGGCTGTGCAAACAGCACTGGTCAGAATTGAGAAATGATTTTGTGGGGAAACATTTTTTAATGAACTCATTGCAAAACCTCTTTTTATACTGCATCTGGAAGGCAGCAAATCTCAGGCTGGTGGCTGCTGAGGGAAATGCCCCTCCAAGGTCAACTAGTTTGGAGCTCTGGATTGGTAGAAGGTTCTCAGAAAATGCTGATTTTATCATTGGTTTTGTGCCCAGTTCTGCTCTGGAGGTGATCTTGTTATCGCACATTCAGAAGTCAATCAAAGATACATTGAACAACGTTTTGGATGAACAGTTGGATGGCTCTTCAGTCCCTGAGTCTGAAAATCAAACCCAGAGGCCTCCAGAGGCTTGCTGAAGTGAGGACAGGCAGTGATGCCAAATGATGTCTGAAAGAGCTCCATGTCCACAAGAACCCTGCTCACGGCAACGCGTTCCCATTTCTTAGACGGATCTGTGTCCTGTGCTGTCTAGCCAGAGCATAGATTTCCTGCCAAATTCTCCTTGCTGTGCTATTACCTCATCCCTCTGACACACTGTTTGTCCAATCCCACCATTTTTCCTGCCCTGTCTGGAGGGTGAATTCTCTGAGACAAGGACTTTGCATCTGCTGCAGCTCCACGTTGTCCCCAAACGCTGTGGATGGATCATCCAGAGGTTCTGCAGTGATTTCTCTGCAGGGACACAAGGGACTCTTTTCTTGTGTCAGTCTCAGCTGATTTGGGGTAGGTAGAGTGAGGTGGGGAGCACAGCCAGGGCTTGTCAAATGCAGTAGGAGAAAATCCATAGGACAGAAGGCACAGCCACCTTTCCTTGCAGCTCCTAACACGGCCCCATCACTGAGAAGGAAACAAAGCAGGGAAATCATGGGGAAAAAAACCCACAGAGCCTGTAGCCTTTGTGTGGCAGAGCAAACATGGCATGTAAATCAGCATGCAAATGAGGCTGGCAAGGCTCTAACGAGGAGAAGTTACCACCAAGATTCCTGATGCAGCCCCAAGGCTGAGAGGAGCATTTCACTGCACACAAGCATCCCGAGCTCAGGCACAAACCGCGCTCGCGAGGAGTGGAATAAAAAGGGCAATTTAAGACAAGGGTGGCTGTAAGTAGCAGATGAGAAAACACAATAAAAGGGAAGATTTCTTACTCTGCAAGTGAATCCATTTACTTCAAAGGTACTACATTTCTTTGATACAATAGCATAACGTTTTTATTGGGGACTAATTGAGCCAGTGATATAATTACGACAGTAAATTAAGGCCTGAAGTATACTTTGAATTTAGGAATAAATTCGTAAATACTTCCTTATCAGTGGCATGTAGGAAAACGACCAGACTGATTTAGCAGGGAGGGATTCTTATGTATTGGCCACCTCAGGAAAACGATGAGCCCTCTTTCCACATAAAAATGAGTGATACATGAACTGCTTTGACTGCAGCCTTTTAGTCACTGCTTGCTATAATCAGCTTTACTAGTGGGTTAATAAAATTTAATTAATAGTTAATTAAGGCTTACAGTCAAGTATACCCATTTTTGATTACTTTATCATCACAGTGTTTACATGAAGGTGAAAAGCAGAGCCTAAAATTCATCTGTCTCTGAGTGCTGCTCAGGACAAGCAAGGGAGAAAAGCTGCATTGCCTTTGAGCCTTAGGAAGGGGACAAAGGTGATCAGAAAACCTCTTCTTGGGATGTCAGGCTGTGTCTGAGTCCTTGACTTGCAAGTCTGCAGCAGAGTTCTTTAAAACCCTGCATTCCCCCAGTCTGACTTTCCTTGCTGGTTCCAGATCATCTAGTGCTCAGGAAAACAAAAAGGCAAACACCAAAGAGCCAGAAGTGCTCTCAGTCAGTTCATCCCTTCCCCATCACTGTTCTGCCAATTAGTGTCCAGATATCCTCAAAGACGATTAATAAATCCAACTTTAGCTCCAAAGCTGGACCAAGTTTCTGCAGTTCAGTGACAGTCTGGATGTCTGACATGTTGAAGGAAGCTTCAACCACATGTACACGCAGCAGAAACTGGATATTGGAAAGGAGAAAAGCCCTTGAATAATGTGTTTAATGCAGAAAAATGCCATCAAACTGTTTTTTATGGAAGTGTATCCCTCAAAAACTGCTGACTTCTCCTTTATTATATTTAGCAATACAAATAGCTGAGAACTGTGTTTGGGCTCATTGCAGATAAAGTGCTGGAAAGATAGTGGTGGAGTGAAGGGACATTTATTTCTCTTACTGAGACCTGCACCGTGCTGCCACAGCTGGTGAATCTTATCTCTAAGGCTTTTCTTGGGAATAAAGCATTTAGCCTTTGTAGCTGGGTCTTGTTACAAGGAGCAGGAGAGAAGATTCAATTATGTGCCCTGGCACAGGGAGAGGGAACGAGCAACAACGGAGTGCTGATGCAAAGGGAAGAAAGCCATGCAGCAATCACCAATGCCCTGAACTGCACACAGGAGACCTCATTGACCACAACAGTGTGATCCCAGGGAGAAAAGGAAAGATGAGAGCCTAGAGTGCCCTCCAAGACAGATATGATCTCAGGAATCTGCAGATGGGCTGTTGCATGCTATCAAGATCTCTCTAGTGTTTCTCCTTGGAGGGGTTTACAGACAGAGGAATATTGCTCTCCCCAGAGACCACCCTAAACAAAGCAAGAGCTCAGTGAGCCTCCCTTCCTCAAGTAAAACAGTGCAGCACAGTCCCTGGATTTATTATTGTAATTGCTAGAGGAATTACTGGTATCCTTGCTGTACCCTTGCTCACCTTGCCTCAAAACCAGTCAAGTATCAGCCAGGGGATGATGATACTGCACGAGTGCAGCCCATCAGGCAGTTTTACACTCTGACAATATGAAACCCTGGCCAGGTTTGGCCCAGTGTGCTGCCAACCCCTCGCTGAGCAGGATCCTCACTCAGAGGATGGTGTTTGCTCCAAGCTGCCAGCGTGCCCTGTGCCTGCTGAGCCTCACCTCCCCATCCCCAAACAGGGCAACCTGCTGGGCTTCCATCAAAGGCTCATTTATCTCTTGTGAAAGTACATGACGTATCAAATGTTTTGCCTTGATTAATGATGCTAATTAAGCTAATGGATTTGAGCAATTTTACAATTGATATTTTTATGTAATTTTGTTTTCGCTCTGCGGTAGCCAGAACTTAGTGCCCTGTCAGCTTCCCTCCGTCATGTTCAGCATTATGCTCAGACATCATCTTTAAGGTCATATAAATAAACAAACCAAGAAAGCTCGTCAGATTTTTCCCAGCCCTCCTCCCCTCTCCACTCACTGCACACTCCCAGGATGTGCAACGAAGCAGATTTCAAAAGCAGGGAGCAGAGTCACAAAAAGCAATATCCCAGCAGAGAAAAAGATTGGATTTGGGGGGTCAAGAGGTTGGATTTGGCTTCTAGAAACCCAGGTCCTTGTCTCAAGTGTCCTGTGAGTCCTTGGGGGCCACGAGGAAGCTGCTTCCTTTCTCCATCAGTAAATTAGATAAACTAGAAGGATGTTGTCTTGCTGGGGAGGAGGCTGCGAATACAAACACAAAATTCTGGACTTGATGACCTTAAGGGTCTTTTCCAATCTAAATGGTTCTATGATTCAATTCTACAGCACAGATGTGTCAGAGAGAGGGATGCTGACCTAAATTTGGGGTCTGAAGGAGATGCTGTGACACTGACTGAACACCTGAGCTACAGAGCAGGTGGTGCTGCAGGGAGAAGCTGTTTGCATGGCAAACACCAGGAGCAAAGGGCAAGAACTGGGCATGCAGTTTCCTCAGTGCAGTATTGCACACACTGAGGAGGCTTTAAAAATCCTGTCGTTTTTATGGAGTGCCTGAATCCCCACAGGTGGAATTTGTGGGTCTTTATTTGTTTACAGGACACCATCAACCAGAGGGCCATGTAACTACTGACCATGTAATTACACTGTGAGGCAAGTTCCACATGTTGACAGGGTAAATAAAATAGCAGGTTATTTTTTCCTGTCTGCTAGGGAGAGGATTATCATGAGATCCTACAGCTCCAAATGATGCAGTAATTATGGCTTCAATAACCAGGCAACTTCTAATATCATTACCAAGTGATTGCCAGGGAGACTGTCACGTTCTGGGACACATGAATCATGGATACTGGAGAATGAATGACCTGGCAGCTCCAAGCACCAACCCACCAATTCATTTCCCACTTTTGTCCAGTGTATTTTTAAGCACCTCAAAGGAGGTTTTCCACAACCAGCCCTGGGAGATGCTGCTGCCCATCAGGAGGAGGAATGCTGGCCTTCATCCCTGTAGCTGGCTGTTTATGCCCCACACTCCTCACTGCTAAAAACCACCCTGGCTCCTGCATCAGCCTCCTGAGAGTGCCTGGGTCTGATGGCTTTGAAGGAGCCAAGCAAGGAGCCAAGAGCAGGAAAATCTCTGTGGAGCCTTACTCAGCACCCTGCTAAAGCAATAATTACCTATGCAGAGCTCCAGCTCAGCTGAGAGCACCGGGCACTATCTGTAAGCCTAAATCTTGGCCAAACTTGCAGAAATGTGTAATCTCTCATGCTGAGCATGCTTGCAGGAAGAGGCACACCTGGAAAATGAAAAGGCTGTGTGTGGGTGAGAAAAAGAAATGAATAATGATTTGTAGGGTTTCATATACTTCAGGTTTTGTGCCTGAAATGAAACAGCGTTTGATTACTCGTGTGTGTAGTGAACCTAGAAACCAGGTCAATGGGTCAGCAAGGAAATAGCTGAGAGGCATTTGGGTGTGTGCCCTGCTCTGCATTAGGGCTCAGAGGAAGGAGGCAGGAGTGAAATCTTTGGCTGTGCCAGGGCTGCAGCAAAATTGCGCTGTGGGATGGAGTCCACATTGCTTGGAGAGCCCAGTCCCTTCCCAAGGGAGCTGCACCCCGGGGTTTGTGGGGTGCCCAGATTTCACAGACTGCATGAAGGAGGTTCTGCCTTGGCAGATGGGCCACGGCCAGGTCTCTGCTGAAGATGATGGAGCTGTACCTGGACTGCTGCCCTGGGGTATCACAGCATCACTCCTATTTCCTGAGTATGTGCCACTTTGTACAAACAAAGCCACATATTTTTCCTTAAACTTTACAGCCCTTTAATTCAATTTTTAATTATTGTTCCTTATCATGCTCAGTATGTTTCTGCTGCACTTAGGAAACTGTCTCTTGTGGTTAATTTAACACCTGCAAATTCCCAGAGCTGTTAACCTAAATCTAGTGGATAAAATCTTTGCCATACATTTAAAAGATCATGAGGTCAGGTCTACTTGGGGTTGAACTTTTGTTACCAAGCACATAAGTGTCTATTTTACTTCCTCTATAAGACAGACCACTGTAGGCTTTATGCTTATTTATCATCATTATTGGAGACATTCTGGAGTTGACTGAAATGTTATGCAACAGACAAAATCTCAGAAGTGAGTGCTTTTGGGAATATTTCTTTACCATACTCTGCCTGAGAAGGACAAATATTGATTCAGAGACTTTGGGTACATCGATTATCCTTTTAGGGAAAGCATGATAGCATTAATAAATCTTGGAATTTTACTCTTTGTGTTTCTGACTGTATTCTCAGCATGGCCACATGCTGAATAACTGATTAGGGTCTCTTGTATCTTTTTTGGGGTTTTCCCTTTAACAGCACAGTGCCAGCTCTGTTGAAATGAATGTGAGCCTTTTTTCTGCCATTACATGAATTCCTCCCTTTCCCCCTAAGCACATGTACAAGACAGAAAGGGTCACTAATCAGAGCTCATAAACCTTTTTCAAATGACAAGGTATTACTTCCCTGGCCTGTAAGAAGTAAGGCTTGGCTGCCCTTTGTCTTAAAAACAGAGGGGAAAAGAAAAACTTTGAGGGCTAAACCATGGCCAAGCATTTCAGATGGTTTTGGATTAAAAGAGAGGAAAATTTCAGTGTCCAAGGCTACCACTCATCAAAAATTTCTTGCCATCCTCCTCTTCATTCAAACTAAAGAAATCATAAAATGAGTGTCAGAGAAGATCTTGTCTGCCCCTATAATTGGCTGAGGAGACCCAAATCTGAGAGGAGGAACTGTGAGCTGCCAGCAGGGACCAGAGGAGTGATCTGATCTTCTCCCTGTGAAATGTCAGATCAACATGCCCTAGACCTTAGCTGGCCAAGAGATCAGCACACTTACAAGCTCTTAGGAAAAAAACCCTGCATAATTGCTCAAAAAACCTATTCCTTCCACCTTCCCTGAGGGTATGGAAAGCAGATGACAGGTCAGAAGGGTCAGGAGGAGGCTCTGATGTCCCCTGGCAGTGGCCCTAAAGGAGTGGCTGTTTTTCCTCAGATGAGGAGCCAGCAGGACAACCATCACTGTAGCAAATTATGCTGCTCTCCTCGAGCCTAAAGGAAATCTTTCAGGGGACATCTGTGACCCCAAGAGATCAATGGCAGGTCAGATACCACTCAGAAGCATGTATGATATTGGCACCTGCCTGGCACGGTGCTCCAAGGAAAACCACCCTTGGCCAATTCCTCCTGAAGGCAAGGCAGCTAATTTGGGCTCATAAATCACGGCTGGTGGGGAATCACATCCCAGGACCAGGCTTGCAGTTCATTCTTATCAGTGTTTCTCAGGTCTTTGCTTGCTGTCAATAGCCCTCCACTTGATGTGGCAGAAGGCATTATCATACAGCTGTAATTACAGGCCTCTCATTTTGGAGGCTCCTTAGCAGTTATAAACGGGGGTTTAAATCAAAGGAATTGCGCCGATGTGCAGCCGATGAGGATCTGCCCTTCAGTTTTAGAGGCACCACTTACAATTTGCTTCTATCATTTTCCTGCAGGGGAGCAACATGGCAAACTGTCTGCACACAGATGAGAAGCAAACAGTGTTTTCCCAATTCTGAACAGATTTAAGCATGTTGGTTTAAAGCAAGGGCAAGTTGGGAAGTACAGTCCAACACAAACTGCACCTTCCCACCGGAGCACAAAGCACAGTCCCTGCTCATGTTTTCTCAGTTATATGTGGCACTTTACACTCAAAACAAAAGGCCAATAGGAGGCATTCCACAATACACTTGTCCTCTAAGGAAGTGGGAAAAATAAACTGGCAGGGCAGTATTCAAACCTGCCTCCTTGTGTCCTGCAGAAAATTGCTTGGTTGAACTGAAAGATGCAGTGGTTGAACTGATGGAAGGAGCAGCACCTGTGTCCCCAAACCCTTTCTGCTCAAAAACACTCCCAGATTTGTAGCCTGTCAGTGCTGGGGCCAGGCTTTCAGCTGGGGTGACTCTGTGTGATGCCACCATGCCTGTGACAACTGAGGAGATGCCTCATGTTTGGCAGCTCAGCCCCCCAATCTGCCCTTCCCCAGCACTTGCTCTGTCCCTTCCCCTGCGAGGAAGGAAACCTGAGAGCCCTTTCTGGTGAGAGCAGCGAGCTTGACAGGCTCATAAATATCCCACCACGTCCCCTTTCCTTTCTGTCCTTTGAAAGCAAAGACTGACACTAAGGAAGCATTTGATCACGCTGGATTTGTGCCATTTTGCGGCTTACTTGAATGAGCTGAAGGCGAGAGCTGGGAGCAGCAGAGCCTGGGGAATTTCATGGCTGCAGCAGGTTGTTGATGCAGAGAAAGGGCAGCCAGGACTGAGGTATTGGTGGCTCCATTGCTCAGGCCAGCTGGAAACAGCCCCAGTTCCTGCTCAGGAGGTGAAGAGGACAGAGCACAGCAGGGCTGGGTGCTGAAGGTGCCTCGGTTTGCAGAGCCCAGGGCTGGTGCATGTGGCTCCTGGGTCACCCTTTCTGGTGACTTAAAGTGAGAGGGAACAAAGACACCTCTTAGAAGGATAAAGAGTGTTTTAATCCTCCTTAATGGTATTTACAGCATGAAGAGCATCTCTCCTTCTCCACTAGCTAGACCTGTGTGTCACTATCATGCACAGAACAACCTACAGTGGGATTTACCCCAATTTACACTGGGCACTCAGTGTCTCTGCCCCATTTAATAAATTTCTAGCCCCATTTTCCCACTCTGCATATCTACACATGGGAGGGATCAATGCTCTGCATTTGCAAACTGCTAAAAGCTGGTGTTAGTTTTATTTTAAATGGCCAAGGCAGTTCTAACAATGTAACTAAATTCTATATCTAATTTCTCATTTTCAGGGTTTGTGGCTGTAAATCTGAGCTCTCGACACATCCTCTAGTTGGGACAGATTGGCCTTTTGAAATCCATTCCTTCTCTCACTTTGGAGCTCTGCTTTGCCCTAAGATATGGGCTCTTAGTTTGCAAATGCAGTGTAAATTTATAGTGCTATGTAGAAGAGAATAAATGAGTCTTTATACCGGGTTCTCGGATTTTTTACAGCTCCTATGAATAAAATACAAAGCGACTTGAAAGGCTTTATTAAATAAGAAGGTGGGTGTCTTAAGAGCGATCAGTTATAGGCATTGTGTCGGGGTGGGGAATTGTTGGTTTTAAAGCCTTTGGGGCAATCTATAGTTGATCCAAATGATAAAACCTTTGCAGGCTTCAGGGAGCTCTGACAGCTCACACCAGCTGGGACCTGTCCTGCATTTCCAATGAGGATTAGCACAGCTCTGCATTTTTGGCTGTGTTTTGGTCATGGGATGTCCCCTAACAACCCCAGGGGAAATCAGTTTTGGTGTGAGTAATTGCTCAGGGTGTGAGTGCAGCATCATGAGCACTCTGGGTCTGCTGGGCCTGCCCCTCATGTGGGACTGGAAAAAGGTTTGTGTGGAATAGCCCTGGAATGTGCCAGCAACAAGCCATTGCCTCTCCAGGACCTTGGGATAAAACAGAGAAGGTTTTTATTCCTTTGGAGAGTCTATAGCCCATCTTGTCTCCTTCTCAGGTGAGACCAACTTCATCTATGAAGCTGATTCCATGGAACAAAGCCTCATCCTGGCACTAATCCTGAGGCAGCCAGTTTGCCTGAGGCCTACACCATGGCACAGCTTCCAGTGTGCTCTTCTCTCCTTTGACTCCTTTTCCTGTGCAAACCCTTTTTTCCTTTTATTTCTCCACTGGTTTCAACAGCTGGAAGAAAACTGGTTATCCCAGCACTAGTATGGAGCAGGATCTGGAGCTGAGGGTCCCCACAACCCTGCCAGGGCAGCACAGTGACAAACCCAGCCTGGCAGCTCATCCCAGAGTGGGGATGAATGTCCTTCCTGGCACATCCTGGGATGGGGTGGGATGGGATGAGGGCTCCTCGCTGCCCTCCAGCTCGCAGTGTGCTGCAGGAATGCATGCCAATGAGAATCTCTCCTGGCTCCTGCAGCTCTGAGCACAGAGCGGCTTTTAATTACCCACGAAGGAGAGAGATCCACAGCTATCCCATACTAATGATGACCGAGTGTCATCCTCCACACCACCTTCCTCCCTGAACCTGAGGGTATCCATGGAGAGGAGCAGGTGGGAGACAGGAATATACGCCTGGCATATGTTGTATAGGTGTATAAACACATATATCTGTGCATAAATGTATCATATAAAGGTTCTGTCTGACAGGGCGATGATGCAGTCAAGTGACATGAAGAGCTAGCAACAGTAAATAATTTTGTCATTTTTACCACCAAAAAATATTTTCATTAGTAGATGTGGAAACACCATACAAAGACTTCACTGATGCTTCCCCTCCCTTTTTTTCTTTTTCTTTTTTTTTTTTTTTAATAAGGAAATAAAGAATTGAAGGATAAAATAACTTTGCAAACATGGTACCGTAATTTACAGATTCACATCTTGCCTGCAAAATAACTCTTCTTTCTTGCTAGGGAAATCCCAAACTAAGCTCTTTCTTACTGTGTTTACTTTCTTGTCCAATATACTTGGGGGTTTTTTGGTGCTTTTTGCATTATCACTTGCTAAATATATCACAACCTATCATTTACTTGGCACTGCAACTCCAAGACCTCCACATGCCTTTCCCTCCTCATAAAATGAATTGCTGGCTCAAATATTTAAATATTAAAAAAAAAACCACCATACAGTATACAAGCAATTTGTTATCACAGTGTGCAAACAAGGTAGAGAGGGGAATATGCTAAAGTAAATTTTATGTATAGCTACTGTGTAAATTTGCCTATTTCCCAAGAGTAGTATTGTCACTATTAATCGTCATAGCGTTTCTAATATGGCATATTTCCAATATTTTGCCCTTAATTAGGATTCTGATCATACAACCCCATTTTACTCCTTTGGTGCTTCCCCTTGGCTTTCTGAAGCCTGCCCAGCTCTGGTGTGAGGGGTCACAGTTGGTGGCGCAGGGGAGGAGCAGGCAGGGGCTCCTCAGCTCTCTGCCCACCTCAATCCCCAAGCCCCCTGTGCCCACCCCACCACCCAAGAACAATCACTGGTGTCTCTTGCATCCCTCCTGTGTGTGGAGCCCTGAGGCAGCAGAAAAGGGCCCCAGCCCCTGTTTCTTGCACCAGAATGGGAAGTTTTTGTGAGATGAAGACTGTCATGTACAGCTCCTGTTTCTAACACCAGAAGGGGAAGTTTCTGTGAGATGAAGGCTCTTACATGTCCCTTGCTGTTTGCTCAAATGTTGTGTATAGGTTTAGGGGAGAATAAGATTGTCTATAGAGTGACACTAGAGCAATGTGGGAAGGGAATAAGATCATTTCCAAGTGGGCTGGGCTGTGTGAGTGTCCTTGAGCGTGGCTGTGAAGGGTTTCTGCCAGCGCTGATGCAGCGCAGCCGCTCCCGTGGGCAGGAGCCTGGGGACTGCTGCTCCAGGTGAGCTCCATGGGCCAGGGCAGGTCAGGGACTCTGGGTGAGCGTTTGCATGAGCCACCCGCCTGAAGGATGAGCACACTCCTGCCTTTCACTGCTTTAAAGTGCAATTTTCCTGCTTATGGAGGCATGGCTTAACACAGACTGGCCTCTGCCTAAACCCAGTGGTTCTGTGAGACCCTGGCACACGCATTCACCTCAGGCTCTGCTGCTTCAAACACACATTTATGTCATTATGTCATATTCAAACACACATTTAAAACAAGCAGCATCCTTGCACACAGGTCATGCAAAGCACATGTGCCTTCCTGCTGCCACAGTCAGGCACAGGATGCTGATGCTGCACCACTGGAGGGTTTTTTCCAGGGGAAATGCAACCAGATCAATAAACCCCAGTTGAAAGGAGAGAGGCAAGAAAAGATAGCAAGTGCTGGTAGCACCGAAACAGTTAAAAAATAATCTGGTTTTGTCTAAAAGCTAAGGAAGTGCTGTAGGAAAGCTTCACATATTCTCTTGGTGGGAGGGTGATATTTTATAACAAGCTTGGTGAGCTCCTGCTCTGTGGTCTAAAGCAAAACCTTTAACCTGCTCCACGTCTGCCTTCTCAGCATAAAGAGAGAACACCAACTTACCCCGCCCTGGCAAAAAGCTTCAAATGCCATGGAAGAGGTTTATAAAAGAGCTTCTTGTGTCCCCATGAGATGAGAAGGGCAGGGCCAAAGATCTTCACACACCGTGGATCAGGAGAGCTCCTCTGACTTCAGTGCAGCATCACCAGTTTGTCTCCTCTCCCGTTTTATGCCCACCTTGGAAAGGGCAGAAAATGGGTCATTCTCAGCTGGGCTTGACCCAGTTCAGCCAGGACTGGGGCTATTCCAGCAGTTCCACTATTAACCCTCCATGGTTATAAACTGTTCTTAGGACAGAGCTAGAGCAGATTATCCTCTTTTATTTTTTTTTTACTCCCGAGAAGTGTGTGAATGGAACAATTTACAAGGCACCAATAATTACCTGCAGTCCTTTCAAACACCCATAAGAATCATTCAGAATCCAGTAAATAAAAAGGGACAGTGTTGTTGTGACCCTTCCCAGCCTCTCTTGGTCTGAGTTACCCATTATGCACTAAATAAATATCTGTTATATGGCTATTTTTTTTTAATAAAAACACTTCAAACTGCTTTGCTTTCTTTTAATTAAAAACACATCAAGCCATGGATAAAGCATTGTGGAATGGCTTGTTGTGGCATTGCCTTTTACAGCTGGGAAGCAAATTTCTAATAAAATGGTTTTTGAAAGGAATATTGCCTTCATTCAAATCTCCTATAAAAACTACCCATCCATTAATTCCAATTAATGACACTACAGCATTTCCACTAACACTGGTAGTAATTCTTGGCTAATGGATGATTTTCAAGAAAATCAGAATCAATGTTATTTTGGACAGGACCCTTGCAGAATTAATTTACTGTCCCCATGTTAGTTAAATCAGCATATAAATCACAGTGGTTTGAACTGGTTTCTCAGTGCCATTGAACACAGCTCATGACATGAGTTTCCTGTGGGCTTTACAGGGAGAATATATAAAATATTTTTAAAAATATTTAAAATAAATATATACACCCCATCCCCCAAATATATGTATAATATGTAATGTTTGTTGTTTATGACAAAAATGGAAGAGGAGAACCAATTACACACTGAACTGGTCAGGAAATATTGAGTAAAAATGAAGTGTCTGTCTGATAACTTCTAGTGAAAACTGAGGAGCAAAGCACGCAGTGATGGAGACTGCATGGGAATAGAAGGGTTTGACAGGCAAGCAGGGAAAATTTCACACTGCCCCTAATAAGAGGCTTCACACAGTGATGGGAAGGGTTAAGTAATTTCTTCCTCCTCCTAAAGGACTTTAATTAACAGCTGATCATGTTGCTTAATCTATGCATCTCTGCCTACCTGCTGCTGTTCTTTTGTCCTTTTGGAGAAAGGGTGGTAAAACTTAAATTGTTGACCTTGAAAAGCAATCATTCTGCAATCACCTCATTGGGAGAGCTAACAGCATCTCTGGAAGCCCCACATAAACACCAGAAAGGGTGGACAGCAGTAAAATCAGGATGGGCTTGGACCAAGTAACCCCCTTTCCCTCTTCTATATATCATCAGTTTTACACCCTCACCAGCGACCTTGCTGCAAATGGAAACCTTTGTGTGTAAGAGCAGAATAAAGTGCAATTAATGTAAAACTAGCTGTTTATGTGGGCAGTTCTGGGTTAATTTAAGTCTGTTCACCAAAATGCACCCATCACTGGAGCAGGAGCAGAGCAGCCCCTGTCCCAAAACCCACAGCAGCGTGTCAGCATGGCCCATACCCTTGAAACGCCCCAAAAATGTTGATCACACCCCGTGACTGCTCATCTGTGGATAAAAAAATTCCCACAGTACACCTGGAAGGAGACCAAAGAGGTGCCTGATGGGATGACAGCACATCCCGGATGGTGACAGGACAAATTTCCTAAGCTCATTGACCGTCGCTGCCGACTTCCAGGCCAGCGGATGCTGAAAATGGTCTTATCAGGTTCAGGGTGATCTGGGATCGAAGGCTTAAGAATAGAAAGGGAGGTTATTTATGCTTTATTTCATGTATCAATACTGTGAGAAAAATGCAGAGAGCAGCAACATGAGAGATTTCTGAAAGAGAAAAGACACAAAGGCAAGCTAGGGGGATCACTAATGTAATTCTTTTCTTTTTTTTTTTTCTCTCCCCCAAAGCATTCATTTTCTAATGATTCAGCTGGGCAATTCAAGTCAACTCCCCTTTTGTGTGGTGGATTTAGGTAGAAAACCCAAAGGGTGTTTATTTTGCAGTGTATTACAGAGAAATGACACTAACAGCCAGGGGTACAAGGATGGCATTAGCCGCTCGCGCAGCCGCGCGTTCGAGGGCTCGGCTGGGGCCCACTATCACCATCCCTCCTGCCGCCACCAGACAAGAAGGCAACTTAATAGAAGCAGTTTCCAAATCACAGAGCCCTGTAACCTGTCATTTTCTGGATGGGTTTATTATAGCTTTCTGTATCTGAAAAAACCCCAGGTTGATCCTTTGCCAGGTTAAAGGGATTGCGGGGTTTCCCGGCTGATGGTAACGCCGTGCTGTGCAAGAGCTGGCAGCTGAGGAAATATTATTTCAGCTGATAATAAGGGGCATTAATGAAAAGAGCTACATCTGCTCTGTTGTAGCAGCGTGTCTGAATGCAAACAGGCTCCTGGAAAACCTCACCTTTGCCCCAGGATGGCTCAGGCTCAGATTTTGAGGGCTGTGGGGTGCAGATCATCACCTCTCCCTCATGCAGGGGTTTCTCAGGGAATCTGTTCTCACACCACATCTGGATGCTGCATTTTGAGGACTTAATTCCAGCTCTCTCTCAGTGGAAAATATGCTTAACACTGAGCCATTCAATAGGACTTAAGCACTTGCTTGAAGCTAAGCAAATGCTCAAGCATTCACCTGGTTAAGGATTCTTCCCTGAACGAGGAGTGAGACATGGTGTTTTTTTAAACTGATTGATATATTTGGAGTAAGTCAGTATTAATGATCATGTAAATTAAAATCTGGAAGGCAGCCAACTTTTTAAAAGCTTCGTCTGACACTGCAACTCCTTGCAAATCGACTTTGTGTTCCAAAGATACCAACATGGAAATGCACTTTTACTCACAAATATTTCTGGGCACAGGATGCTTTTAAAAAAAACCTCCAGTAATTACCCTGACAAGGTGATCACAAGGATCAAGTAGCATTAAAATCAGTTTGGAATTTATTCAAAATAACCCAAACATGCTCATCATTAATGAATTCTGTAAAAAAATTATACATTGATGTTCTTAGCCTCGTTAGCTTACTCCTTCTTACTACAGCATGAACTGGGCTACAAGGAGAGGTGAGGATCTGCTCTGAATGTGTTGAAAGAAAATAGAGCCAGGGAAAACAAAACTGAAGTGAAGGAAGACCTATAATTCTGTGTCACATGTTAATCTCAGTGAAAAATAATGCTGTCAGGCTTTACCCTCACTGATTCCCATTTGGTACTCATCCAGGGAAGTTCAGCATGCCAGGAACCGGCACGTTGCATTAGTCAGGGCTTGTTGATCAACCCCACTGAAGGACACAGAGCTGCCCTTACGTCTCACAGCATACTCAGATTAATTCACCTTAATAACATCCTGGGAGTAAAACGGGACTCTGCCTCCTTCATCCTGCCAGTGCAGCAGGGATATGAATGCTGCTCGTGGTTACACAGCTCAGAAATTCAGTTTGTGGGGACTGGGTGTGTTTCAGGCTCCACCCTTCCTGCAATCAGTGGGATTTTTGCTGTGCTTCCTTTTCCTAAAGGGAAGAAGTGACTCCTGTGGGCACAAGGATAACAGGCAGGGAGATGGCATGGATTACCTCAGATCAGAAGGTGGGATGGCACCTTCCAGAACCTAAAGGAGCTCCAAGAGAGATGGAGAGGGACTTTTTACAGGGGCATGGAGGGATAGGACAAAGGGAAATGGCTTCAAGCTGACAGAGGGCAGGGTTGGATCAAATCTGAGGAGGGAATTCTTCCCTGTGAGGGTGCTGAGGCCCTGGCACAGGGTGCTCAGAGAAGCTGTGGCTACCCCATCTCTGAAAGTGCTCAAAGCCAGGTTGGATGGGGTTTGGAGCAACCTGGGACAGTGGAAGGTGCCCCTGCCCATGGCAGGGGGTGGAATGAGATGAATTTTAAGGCCCCTTCCAACCCAAGGCATTGTCTGATGCTGTGATCTGCCCAGGGCAGGGTTTGGGGTGTATCAGACACAGAGTGCTGGCAGAGGGATGCTCAAGAAACCCACTGTGGCATGGCCAGGGCTCTGTGCTGGGTATGACAGAGGTCACCCCAGAGAGACAAAAATCTGTCAGGATTTGGAGCAATCCACTCCTTTCCTGCATCTTTTGCTGCCCCACTGATGCCAGAGCCAGCAGCTCTTCCCCCTGCAGCACATCCACATGCCAGAGCATTGCACCCAAGAGAGCCCCAAACACACTCCCCAGTGCAGGTACCTCTTACATCATCCCTGTCCTTCAGTGATGTCCCCTTGGCTCCATCTGAAGCTTTTCCAAGAGAGAGATCCCGGGGCTGCTGTGTAAACTAATCTTGTAAACGTTCCTCATTTTTGCCCAGGCTATCAGAGCAAAATGTCTCTACAGTGCAGTACATTTATTAAAGTCCTAATGGAATTAGAGTCCTCCCACCAAAAAGCCAGATGGTTGGTGTTTTTATGTTATTAGTTAATGCAATTTAGTATTAAAGTTTTGAGTTCAAAACAGTGTATGTTGTTTTCTTTATGACATCTGCTTATATTCTGCCAGCAGGATGAAGTTATGTTTAAACAGGGCCTTTCCTTTATTAATGAAGTCAATTAAAAAAATGACCCAAAGGAAGGGGATAGTCAGTTTTGGAAGCAATCACCTTTTATTACTGCGGGCAGGGCTGGCTCTGGGAGCTGCAATGCTGAGCCTGCACTGGGAAAGGCCCTCGGTGCCCATCGTGTTTAACAGGCAGGGGGAATAAAACCTGCAGAGTGTCGCAAGGGACTTCATATTTCTGAGGCTGTAAAACATCTTCCTCATGGTGATTGGCAGCTGCCAGCAGCGTGCAGGGGCTTGAGGAGGGATGTCCTTGGGCAAAGAGCACGCTGATGGCCACAGGTTTGCTCAGTTCTCATCCTTCATTTCCAAACCCATCACACACGGTGCAGAGGCAGCTCCAGGACTATTTCTCAGGCGGGCAAAAGGCTCAATTGCACACAATGCCACTTTGTGCCTTTTATTCTCTCTCTTCCTTCTTCATTTTATAGATGTGGTTTATGATATAGCAGCAAGGACAGGCCTCCCTCACTGATTTTAGCACAGTATTGGGAATGGGGAGGTGTTTCTGATCATGCCAGACTGCCCTGATGGTGGCAAAGGGAAGCTCGAAGAGGGAGGCAGGATCCTGTGCCAGGCACAGCCTCCATTCCCTACACCAGGACAAAGCCCAGCCTTCCCTGGCCATCAGGGGTGATGGCTGTGTCACCTAATTGCCCATGCTGGAGCTGCAGCCTTATGGAAAATTTCTGAAATTTACTGGGACTCTCCTCTACATCAAGCCCACAGCCTTTCCCTGTTCATAGCACTGTCCTTGCTAACCTTTCACGTTTAGGATTAGGCAGAATGAAAGATAAAATCTTCATTTAATTCAGACAAATTTTAATTTTCTTTTTCCTTCCTTCCTTCCTTCCTTCCTTCCTTCCTTCCTTCCTTCCTTCCTTCCTTCCTTCCTTCCTTCCTTCCTTCCTTCCTTCCTTCCTTCCTTCCTTCCTTCCTTCTCCCTTCCTTCCTTCCTTCCTTCCTTCCTTCCTTCCTTCCTTCCTTCCTTCCTTCCTTCCTTCCTTCCTTCCTTCCTTCCTTCCTTCCTTCCTTCCTTCCTTCCTTCCTTCCTTCCTTCCTTCCTTCCTTCCTTCCTTCCTTCCTTCCTTCCTTCCTTCCTTCCTTCCTTCCTTCCTTCCTTTTTGTCTCTTTCCTCCTCTTTCTTTCTTTTTTATTTTTTTACATATACACATTCCCAAAAGCCATCCAAGCAGCAGCAATGCCATCAAGCAAAAGCTCTCAGCAGTCATCATAGCTGCTCTGAAATGTGAAATTGTGAAATACCCACAGCTATACACTGGAAATATTACCATAGCATTTATGGACAGACACTGCCAAGAGAGCTGGGTCAGATTTTGGCTGGGTTAGTCTCTAATCTCACTGAAGCCAGTGAGAAAAAGTCAAATTAAACCAGTGAGCACCTCAGCTGTAACTTGGTTGCTGTTTCCTGCATATTAACATTGGTACTAAGTCAGTAACTATCTATTAATTAGAAAACTAAGAAAAAAATTTCAGATCCATCTCAGACAGGCAAAATGAATCATCAGAATAAAATGAAGTGAGGTTTATTTCATCTCCTAAACATCAACCTTTTCCTGGCAGATACAGAGTGGCTTTCATGGCTGCTGTTAGAACAGAAAATAGGGTGTTTTAAAAATGGGGACATATCTGAAGAGCTGTTAACCTGCAAAGCACAGCTTGATACACAATAATGTAAAATAATATAAAATAAAATAATGTTTCCTATTCTATTCTATTCTATTCTATTCTATTCTATTCTATTCTATTCTATTCTATTCTATTCTAATGATCTATTCTATTCTATTCTATTCTCTGTTCCCCACCCTTGGCAGAGTTCCCTGCCACGTGTGCACTGAGTGCTGCAGCTCACTCACATCTGTCATGCATGGCAGGTTTCCTCTCCTGCCTCCTCTCCTCAGGCCTGGAGCTGGTTTGTGGCTTGGTGCTTTGCATTGCTAATGATCAGCTTGTTAGATTTGATGCCTGTGCAGGAGAGGAGTTTTTCTGACTGGGGGCTGTGGGGTGGTGGACACTGGGGTGGTCTTGCAGAGGGTCCCTCTCACAGTGCTCTGAGAAGAGCATGGAAAAGCTCATACCAACCAAAACAGCCTGTCCACGCTGCTCAGACATGGCCAAAGCAAAGGGTGACTGGTGGTGTTAACAAAGAATTTGGGTTGAGAAAAGTGGGAATGGTTATGGCTACAGACTTTCTGCATCTGGGGATCTCAAGCAGCTTGCTGCAATTAAGATGAGATTCACCAGTGCAGAAAAAAAGCAGAGCTTAACTTATTGTTTGCATGCCAGAAAAGCTTCAGAAAGCTTGGTTTTTCTTTCCTGTTTTCATATTCTGCAGTAGCTCACCTTGGAGAGGGCCTTGAGCAAGTGATGGGGCAGGGGGCACAGGGGCTGGGGTGATGCTCAGGGAGCACAGGACAGAGTTCCCCTCCATGCAGCCCTCACTCCATTCAATACTCATCTCTATGAGTCCCCTGCATGGATCTCCTGCAGGGCAGGGGGCACAGGGGCTGGGGTGATGCTCAGGGAGCACAGGACAGCATTTCCCTCACTTCACTCAATACTCATCTCCATGAATCCCCTGGCTCCTCATTCCAGCAGCAAAGGCTCTCCATGAACCCCCATTTAGCTGGGAGTCAGACTTGGCTCTCGGGCTCCTGCACCCTTCAGGTAATAACACCTTGGCAAAAGGGGGTCAGAAGAAGCTGCTTGAGCTCCCTGAGATGCCCACAGCAAGGTGTGGGCCCCAGCATTTGCTTCTCAGTGCCTCTGCAGCAGGGAAAATCATCTGCTCCAGGTGGCCTTCCTTGTGCTGGGGATCAGGTCAATAAAATGGAGCCTGGCCAGGTGTTCAGCTGGAGATGAAGCTCCCTTCTCCTCTCTGCTCCTTGGAAAGTATTCTTTCTTTTTATTTTTTTTTCCCTTCCCTTGAAGCACTTCCTGTAAAGCAGAAGATATATGGCTGTTTCAGGGAGTTTTAGTACTTTTCCCAGTAACTCCACTGCTCTGAGCAGCGAGGCGCTGCGGGTGAAGGAGTGCCTGGCAATTTAGAAGATTTAATAGAAGTCGATTTTACACTTACACACATTAACATTCACACACACATTGATAAGGAAAAAAAAAAAAGCACTGTCCAGTATTCTCACAGCTACAAGATGCTGTTTGCCAAAGTCTTTAGTTATAATTAGTCAGATTAAACCCCATCCATAGATAGCTCCAACTCCATCCAGAAAAGCTACCTCACTTTCTATTTTTACAAGCCCTGCTGACAATAAGTACTCTCACATCTGACAGGATATATTGTCTTTGCCCATTGCCTCTTATAACCTGACAGTGAAAAATGTACACTTCAGCATCCAGGGAGTCGTTTGTTACCTCTCCACTTCCTTCCAATTAATGAAAACATAAGGGAAGAAACAATAACTGGGTCTACTGTTCAGGCAGAAAATGATTATTGCTTGGATGAAATAAAAAAAAATATTTTTGGCACCTGATTGCCTCAGCAATGACATAATCAGCAGGGATTTTTACTGACTATGCAATAAAGCTGCATATAACTATAAATGCAAAATGCTTAAAGGGTTTCCCCCCCTCCTTCCTTTGCAGGGAGTTACACCTACCATAAAGGCTATCTTAAAGATGATAAAAATGAGGTGCTTCATAGACAAATGATCTTGTTGCAGAGAAGTGAGAGATTGGACCCAAAGAGCAGTCTAGCCTGGCTTCACTCAGGGAGATGTGTGGTTTGGCATGCAGCACTTAGATTGCTGTATTTGGGCCAGGGAGCATATTTTTTATACTGGTACATGGGAAAATGATTGATACAGATGAAACCTGGAATTCAGCAGAGCACTTCCCAGGCTTTTACTCCAACAGAATCAATGGAGGGGCTGGGGGCCATGGGAGCTGGGGAATGCACACTCACTGACACAAAATGAGCTTCCCCAGTGGCTCTGGGGTTTCTGCTGTGAAAGGTGGGGGATTTCTCAGCCTTTTTTTGAATTTTGTTGTTTTTCATGAGCACCAAACCTGGCCAGGGCATTTCTGCTTGAGATCTACCTGTAAAACATCTCTGGGGTATCCAAACTTGTTTCAGAAATCTGATTTTTCCATTCATCACCCATTCCTTGAGACTTTTCATGGAAATGCCCTGAATATAATGACTGTCCTGACCTCCATAAATACAGGGCAGTATTTTCTCAGTTGATCAAAATTGCTGAAACGCTGCTATTCCATTTCCCAGGCAGCAAGTTGCAGAGAGCTATTGGGATGAGAACAGATGTCTTCATTACCCACCAGAAGTAAATGGAAAACCAGTGCAACCAAGGGAACAGAAAGAGAGCAGCAGTGATATGTTGATATTCTGGTTGTTGCTGAGTGGTGCTTTATTGCCTACTCTTGAAGGAGACTATGAACAGTGCAAGATGCTTTAGGACACCCAGGTGTTAAACCCAGGCCTCAAGTAACCTGTGACTGTGTTTCATCTTCACTGTAAATCCAATCTTTGGCTTGCACCAAAGTTTAAGCAACCTATCAAACTGGAAAAGTGTGATTATAGGCTGGAGACAGTGGCCAGCAAGGATGGATGCATGGCTACCTGTGAGTAACTCACCCAGAAGAGGCTGAAAGTCTTTTATCCTGTTAGGAAGAGGGTGGATACTCAAGTTAATAATTGTGATGCACAGCCAGAAATAATTAGAGACTGCAAGACTGGCAATCATAAATTACTTTTCTTTTAATAACATAACGAAGGCAGAGTTGCAGAGGTAATAGAAAAGTGCAGCTCAAGCAGAGAAGTTCAAATGAAAAAATCAAGGCCAAATCCATTTCTTTAATTCCTTTCTCTCACAAAGGACAATAAAATATTCACGGTTTCCAATTAACTAACTTTAACTATTGGTGATTTTTTCCACAGCCAACTCGTCTAAGGGAGAGAAAGAAATAAAATCTTAAAGGGGAGCTCCACTGCCTATTGAAATCTATTGAATATGGCACTGGAAGGATTTCCTCCACATCTGCAGGGGGATGCTCTGACCAGGTGATGGTGGTTGTAGGCAGGAGTGGCTCTGGTCTAGCAAGCTGATTTAGGTTTGAAATTCCAGGAGAAATTCTGGATGCTGGCCAGGGATGCTAATGGGAGCACCAAAAGCATTATTCTGCCGTGGGATTTCCCTGGGACACACCAAAGTGAGAGTTCTGGTGTGGCTGGGGACACTCTCCAGCCTCCTGCCCGGCCTGCTCCCCGAGCCAGTGCAGGAGACATTAACAGGCTGAACACAGGTGGCTGAGCTGGCATGGGACAAATCATCCCCCAGTGAGGCTCTGACTGATGCAGTGCCTGTCTTTAGAAGCTGGATTTGGGAGAGAGGAGCCCTGAGAGCAGCAGCCTGGAGACTGGGGCTGTTTTAGCTCAGTATGCAAAGAGCAGCAGAGTTTGGAGTGCTGAAAGCAAGATCATTGGAATCTGCTGGGCTGATGTTATCCATTGCAGTGATTTTCTTTAATTACAGCAGAAGCTGAACATCCTTTTGTCTGTACAGTATGACAGACTTATTAAAATATAATGTAAAGCTTGAAATGTAACAAAAGAAGATGAAATGATTCCTAAATCATTGAGATTCCTTCGGAAAAGAGGAAAGGCTTTGCTTCTGTGCCCAGACCTATCTTGCAGAGATAATATCAGTATTTGAATTACAGTAGTATCTTAAAGTCCTGAACTCGAGGTTCAGTTATCTTGGGTGGCATCAAGAAAAAAAATAAATGATACAACATTTCTCATGGATATAATTAAATACAGTTTAATATGTTTTCCAATATGAATGTAAACATGTCTGAGCCAAAAACGGGCTCAATTTGAATTTTACAAATAATGTAGGCTGGAGGTTCCTGTGTGACTCTTAAGTAGGAGTCTGCAATTTGTTCTACTTTAATTTGACCCATCCATCTTGATGGGTAGTCTCATTAATGCAGCACAGTTTTACATCAGAAATATCCCCTTTGAATGATATGAAGCCTAATGCATTCCTCCCACACTGGAATAAACATAATATGTGGTAAATACTACATCTGGTGATCCTTAACATAACTGATCGATCATCAATTTTCAAAAAGGGAAACCATCATTGAGTAGAAAACAGATCAGCTATTGAGCCAGGCAATTATCTCCCTCCTGAATGAGATGCTTCCTGCCAAACCAGAAAGAAATAGCTATTTGGCAGACCAGTAAATATAACTAATACCTCCAAGACATGTTGGACAAAATTCCACGTTAATAACGCTCCAAGGACTGGAAAAGGCTCCAGGACTGAGGTACATGTCACATTACTGGCATGAAAACATCTTCATGGTGGTGCAGGGCCCTGCTCTGAGCAAAGAGCTGTCTCTACTAGGAGTGGTGTCTGTTGACTTCCAGACTTCTGGTAGGACCAGCAATGAACCCAGTCTTACCTGAGCTGTCTGTGGCTGTCTCCAGGTGCAGTTCTCACCAATAACAGGTGAATTAATCCTCTGATGTGGGTAACAGGTTGACTCTTTGCAGGAATTTCAAATGTATGGCTACATTCTCCTGCCCCTCAATAGGTTATTGCTGGGCTTGGCAACCTGCTGCTCCTGCTGGAGACCTCAGCCTCCAGCTAAAGGCAACACGAAAGAAGTCCTTCACCAAAATTATCATTGAGATAATGATTATCAATGAGATCATGGCAATCATAGCTGCTCTTTTATAAGGTACATGTCTGTTTACATCAAACCCTTTGCTGGCTACTGAAATATAGCAAAGGGACATTGCCAAGGGTTTTTGGGGCACAGGTTTGACCTACCTTAAAATAGCTCTTATTAATTGAGGTAGTTCTTTAAAATCAAGGTGGTTTTGTTGGGAGTTTTTTTGAGTAAACTTGCTCTTGAAAATTTGATGCCCGCAATTAAAGAAACATGATGAGGGGGGAAAAGCGTGATTGAAATAGAAAGAAAAATGCTCGGTTATTCTGTTAGGGTGCACAGCAATGGAGGCATTTCTCCTCCAGCAGCTCCCAAGGCTGGCTGGCTGGAGCAGCCTGTTGCAGGAGCTGCACTGTCATCGCTGCTGAGCCCGATACACACGCACACAGATTCTGGCATGAAGCTCGCTTCCATTAACATATTTTTTCTATGAATGGCACTGTTTGTCCTGCAGAGTGGAAAATCCCTCTGCCTGAAAAAATGGTCTCGAGGGACCACCTCTAAAAGGGAAGGAAGAAATTTATTCATCCAGGCTCACACGGTCTTGGTCCCTCTGCTGAGAATGACAACTAGCGTGACTCTGTGTGTCAGCAGAGGTCCTGGCACAGGAGCTGGGCTGAGAAATATGGGGTAATTTGAAGTTGACATTAAAACCTGTCACCATCTAAAACAGCAGGGAAGGAAAGAAAAAAAAAAAACCAACACCAAACCAACAATATTTGCTAAAAGGCAGGAGATAAAATCACTAGATGAAATTGCTGCTTCGGAATGACCTTCTAAAAATACCTGCGGTGATCCGTCTGGGTGAGCTGCGAACCGGAGAGGAGGCGACTCCGGGTCCTCCCTGGAGGAAGGCAATTTGCACATTACAAAAACAGCGTCCCCAAATAAATTACGGCCATAATGAGCCACAAAGACACCAGACAAAAGGAGCCCTTTCCTTGTAAACAAAGTGGCGGGAGGGAAAGCTCCAGCTCCAGCCTCAGCCAAGAGTCTGGTTGTTATCTCTCATTAGCACAAAGGTTAATGAAGAAAATATTAGGCTGGGGTTGCAGTTTGGGCAGAGCCGGGCGGTTTCTCTTGGTGCAGCTGCCAGTGCGTGTCCCAGGCATCTTCCCTACAAATCAGGCAATGATTCAGCTGCTGCTCCACTTTTCCTGCATCCAGTGACACCTCCTTGAGTTTCCCGGGGAGCTCGGTGCCGCAGGAACTTGTTTGCACTTCCCACTGCCTCCCAGCAAGGGTGACATTCCTGATGGACTCATGGCAGGGCTGCACTTCCTATTCCTCGACTGAATCCCTTTTGATTTCACAGCCTCTGGGTACAGATCACCCACGGGCCCAGGAGCACTCTTCATTTCCAATGCATTAGCAGCACACTCCAAAGACTCCATTCCAAGGCACAGACAATAAAAGTGAAGTAACTGAACAGCCATTAGGATATAATCTGGTAGCGTTAAGGTGAGTCACAATGTAATTACCATTATTTCTAATGGAGTTACCACGCCATTGCTGCAGAACAACACAGCTCACCCCTGCCATGGAATGGGCACACACCTCACTGCACGCTCACTGTGGGACACACTCAATTCCAGGACAAAAATCAAGGAGAGATCCAGGACTTGCTTGGAAAACTGTAGCCCCAAGTCAGATGTGTGTAAACCCCAGAGATGCTTTCAGAGGCTGGGCTTAGAAAATCTGGGTCTGTGCCATGGCATCAGAATGAGCCATTTATTGACTGCAGTGAGTTTTGGATGGTGACCCTCAGGCTTCCTGGCATGGAGTCCTGAAGGAGGGTGGACTGGGCATTCACAATCTGTAGGCATTTCACTAAGTTTTGAACATGAAAGCTGAATTTAATCACATTCATGGGAGGAATAGCAGACAAAAGGATTTTGACTTCTGTCTATGCAGCAAAACATGGCTGAGGAAAAGGCTCAGACTCCTGATACCCCCAGAAGGAGAAGGCTGGGGCATCTGCTCTCTCCTTCAACCTCCAAGGAGACCTTTGGCTTTAGCATTGTCCTTCACAGGTCTGGGGTTTGTTTCCCTCAGGACTCCTGGTTTACAAAGTGGTCAGTGAACATCTCAAAATACTCATTTTGCTTCCAGTTTTGGGGCCTGTTGGCTGGTTCCTGTGGAGTTCTCAGGAATAAGGAGCTGGCAAAACCAGGAAATATGGAAAGTGACATAAATGTATTCTGCTAATGCTGTAAATTAGTCATCTCAAATATGTGTTTAATATAATAAATTTGGAAGAGAGCTTCTGTAGGTTAAGTGGCAAGTGGCAGCACTTATAATGAAGATTAATATACATACAGATCCTACAGATTTGTTAAAATTCAATAAATATTTATTATAATCCACTGGTTCTTAGCTTACACTTGAATAAATTGGTAATGTTAAATAAATAGAGAAGCATGACCAGAAGGAATGGACAAAATCCCATTGGTGCCACTGTAAGTTCATGGCTCATGAGGGCTATGTCCTAGCTAAACCTGGTTTACTTAGGTTTCTTGGATCTTTCAGAAGAACTTTTCCCCATATTTGGTGATAAATTACTTTCTCCTGTCAGTGCAATATGGTGCAGACTCTGCTGTGGCACTGCTGTTCATTCCCTTCCTTCATGGATCAACTTGTTGGCTTCTTTTCCCATCATTATGTCTTTGCCATGATAACCTTTGCCATGACACCGCCTCACTGATACTTCCTTAGCCTTCCTGGACCCTTTTCCTACTGCTGTCACACACAGGTTTGCAGTGAATATTTCCTCATTCCCATGTGACAGATAATAATGTTTTTCTTAATTGCTAATCACGTCTATTAGTGAGTTACTTGCAGGAGAACAGTTAATTCCAGATCGCTTAGGAATTCTGCAGAAGGGCTGAGGATACGTGCTGTGCTTCCCAGGTGACTCCCAAACCTCGAGCCCTGTGAGCTGGTGAGCCCTGCACCACCAACACTGTGTCTAGAGGTTCTGTGGTTTCATTCCCAGCCCTGGAATGGGACAAAAGAGGAGAAGATGTTATTTGTATGGATGAGGTTGGTGCCCAGTCATACCCACACATACAAGTCCTGTATAATGCATTTTGGGTGGGAACATAGACCTTGTAGAAAAGGTGAACTTGCAGAGGGTTTGATCTGAGCACTGGGCACAAAGCTGCTGGCACCGGTCCCTCAAAGATGTCTCACCTGCTCGTGGGCAAGCAGCAAAGCCTCACAATGCCCCTGGCTGCTTGTTTTTAATGCCTCAGTGCTGCCGGAGTTCCTTGGCTCAGACACTGTGAGAAACTCAGAAATAGTCTCCTAGATTAGATAACGGTGCTGGGGTGACCCTCAGAGCCAGGCAGTCCCAAGAACTCCAGGAAATTGAAGTGAAGGCAGAGTGAAGGGCTGAGTGAGAGCCTGAGGCATCCGCGGCACAGCCTGACGCGAGATAACGGCGGGGGAGCCAGAGGCAGGGAGGGGGTAAAATGAAGCAGTGAGCATTTGTAAATGGGACTCCTCGGGAGCTGAACATGATTGCCTAAAAACTCCTGCACTGCCTCTGAACAGCTGCTTTCCCCGTGCTAAATAAATCATGCATCTTGTTACCTTAGCCGGTGCGCAGGGAGAGGATGTGTTTGAGCAATAAAGCGCGGAGCCCTTGCAGCACTCTGCTTTTCCCTCTGCATCTCCCCTGTCAGCTCCTCACCTGCTTTCTCCCCATCCTCCCCCAGCTCCTCTGCTCCCAAACCAGCCTGTACAGCCCAGGCTCTAAGCAGCCACCAGCAGTGACTCCTGGTCTGAGATTTGCAGTGAATGAGCCTGGTAAAATACCCAGAGCAGGTTTGTGTTCAGTGGGTGATGTGGGGATGCTCAAGGAGACCTGCACCTTCTCCACTAGTGTGGCCCTCATCCCTCCAAGGATGCTCTTCTTGCTGCTTTAATAGTTGACATTAAAAGTTGACTCTCTGAGGACAGTGCCGTGCACCAAGATGCACCTGGGGGAGCAAAGGGAATTTCTGCATTTCAGGAATGAGTTGTTTGAGGCAGTGGGCCTTCTCAGAGGAATGCTGCAGAGCTCCACGACAATCAGGAGAGTGTACCAAGCCACAAGTGTCTTTGTTTGCTGTTAAGCACCACCAGAGTTAATCTGGGAGGGGCAGGAGGCATGCTTGCTCAAGGAAGATGCGGGAAGCCAATTACAAGTTCTTATATAAATCCAAATGTGTCTTCTTAAATATGCTGCCTCTCAAAATGAGGCTGAGATTTAGTCTTCACAATAAGCCTGAACTGTGAACTTTTTAATTTGCACATGGTTTCAGGAAATCTAACTCATCCTATCGAAAAAAAACAAAAACACCCCACTTAAAAAAAAAAAAAAGGCAACAGCGCTCTTTAACTTGTTTCTTTATTCCAGGAGCAGAGTAATTTATGTACTCATTTAATTTTGTTCTGCCACAAACAAAACCACAGTATATAATGCAATCCCTGTTGCTGGAACACGTATTGTTGGAAGAACATTGGAGAAGACATAAATGTCCCTGACACAAAAGAAGATCCCAGGTTTCAGAGACATCAGACAGATTGGAAAATATGGGGAGTTTGGTTAAATTTATGAGTGGTCCTTTGTTCTTTCCCTCAGAGTATGAAGGCATAATCTTTTAAAACTACAGTAAGAGCCAAGTATCTGAGAGATGGGTACTTTAAAAGCAAACAGAGCACTATGAAAATATTTTGTTCTGTATTTTTGTCCCACTGTTCATTTTGCTCCAGCAATGAAGGGAAAAAACCCTCAAATAATTAAACAACATTTGTGCTGGGAGGTGAGGTGGATAGTGCCTTCAGGGAAATACCTTCCAAAACAAGAGTATTATATTACACATGCAAACTGCAGGCACAACATGCTGGATTTGCATACATGTGCATACAGAGAGAGCCAAAGCTTCTCACCAGCCCCTGGAACAGCTGTATTTCATTCTTTGGGAGAGCATCCCACAGCTGGATTCCACAGCTTCTGAAAAGTCCAGCAAAAACCCAACCCTCACATCTTGCTGAGGAAAAAAAGAGCCCCCAAGATGTAAATGGACTCAAGTCAGCTGTGGGTAATGGGCTGAGTTATCTCCAATGTCACTGTTTCATCTGCCAGCAGGGAGAGGCTGATAAGCCCTGGAGGTGGCTGGGCTGGGGAACAGCCCCAGCATCCCCTGGCTGTTCCTTTCCTTCCCAGGGAAAGCAAATCCTCCTCCTGCCTCAGTTTCCCCATTAAACAAGGGAGACCAACACCACAGTGCCCCCCACATTGGGATTTTGAGGGGAAAAGGTGTCACTACTGTGCTGTCAATGAGCGTCGCTTCCGTTTATCAATAGTTTGGAAAAAAATTTATTTCTTTCTCTTGTTAAAAACACCAAATGAAAGGAGAAAAACATGGAGGAAAGAAAAAACCTAGCCCACATTTTTCATTACATGGCATGAATTGTGTGTGTCACACAGATGGGTTATGTCTGTGTACAGCAGAGAAGGTTGGAGCTGGCCTCTGGAGAAGTTTTGAGATGTGTTTTTAAGCAGTGTTATGTTGCAAAATGGTGATGCAATTGCTGCTTTCATCTGGTGGCAGAGCTGTAGGCAGCATCTTCCCTCCATCCCTCCTCACCACTGGGGCTGAGATTTTCTTAAGTAATGGGAAATGTTGCAATGGGCTCTGTTACTGGAGAGGTGAGTCACTGAAAAAAAAATTGATTTTTATTTAAAAAATAGAACTTAAATGACCAGAAGGAAGAAAATTAGCTCCAGGGAGATGAAATTGAAATAAATCCTTTTCTTTGGGGTTAAACTGTGTATTGTATGTTTTAAAAGCCTGATCTCATACTGACTTTGGGGACTTTGCAGGCAGCTCCAAAGCCCAGAGTTGGTCTTTCCCAGATATTAATGAAAGACAAAGTAATAAAAAAAAAAAAAAAGGATTGCATTTATAAAATAAAGCATAACTCATTTTTCACTAACTGTTTGCAGTATTTTTTGGTAAGAACATGCCAAATTGTCAGAAGCTTAATTTTTTGAAAGAATTTATCTGTGTTGAGACAACTGCCATTGGCAAAAGCTAATTCCACCTACTGATGGAATTTCGTGTCAAAGTAGGGGAAGAAAAAAAAGACCAGAAAGGGAGAAGGCACATCCCCAGCAACCTTATCAGCTTGGAACAGGACAGAGCCACACTCAGACTCCTGTGCCAATAAAAAATTAATTATTCATACAAGTTCTTGTGGAGAGCAGAGGAAGACCAAGCACTGGGTGACCAAGAGCCTCCTCAGCACCAGCGAGGAGGGAAGGTGGCTGTGCCAGCAGGTTGCTGGAGGTGCAATGGGCATCCCAGGAGCTCCCTTGGGCCAGAGGGGTTTGAGGTGCTGGCAAGGGGAATGGGGTGCATGGTCCGGTCACTTTGGCTTCATCCCAGCACAGTGCAGCATCTTCTGCAGGATGTGAAAGCCTGACTGACCTGACTCATTTCACAGGGTATTGGCCAGTTTTATGGTTTGAGATCAGCTTTTGGCCCAAAGAAAAGGAGAAATCAATTTTAAAAAATGCTCCAATCAAGCCAATAATTCGCGTTTTTAGTTTTTATTATTGGAAATATTTATATTACAGTAGCTTGGTATTTTAGAAGGCTATAAATGCATTTTTATATAATCAGCATTTTTAAAAGTCTATAAACATCCACTATGTTTGCCTAATGCACTATAAAAACTTCCAAAGGAGCTGTTATTATCCAGCTTGTCACCTCACACAGGCTCCGAGGAGGAATTTTTTTTTCTTGTCTGCTGTTAATAAAATGAAGCAAACCATTAACAGCTTTGGAGCTGAAGGGAGAAGCAAAGGGGCTTGTAATCTTGGACTCCAAAGGAAACGTCTGCAGCTTTGCTCCTCACCTCTTTGAGATTCCCAACACGCAACAACAATTTTAAACAGACAAAATCAGTTTAGGTTACATAAATTCAAAAGCCCGAGCCTGGTTCTTTTAAAGTAACATCTTGCATTTTGTTTGGAGTGTTGCAATCTCTCACATATCACTTTGAACTGGCTCAGCCTTACAGGCTGCCGAGCAGCTTCCTCAGGTTTCTTCATTCAGAGTAGTTTTAATGCAGAATTATTATGTGCACACATGAATATATTATTAGGCATATGTGTATATATGTGTGAAAAAAATATATATTTATATATATTTTTCATACACATATGTATGAAATAGATATATTTCATACATGTATATATGTATGAAATAGATATATGCCTAATAATATATATTTTTTCATATATATACATATATACATATATACATAAATACATATATACATATATACATATATACATATATACATATATACATATATATAAAGCCTGTGTGATGATGGTGGTTGCACTTCCAGGCCCCATCTCTCCCAGCACTCCCTGCATCCCCAACTCCCAGCATTATCAGCCCATGGAACAAGCCCCAAACCAAGTCCTGATAAAAAGATGCCACGTACTTTGGAGAGAACACAGATATTTTAGTCCCATTAGGAGCTCAGGGGTGAGTGTGTTTTTTTAAAGCAATTAGTGAAGAGAAGAAATCTGTGTGCAAAACCCAGGTCTGGGTTTTAAATGCTCTCTTAATTCGCATCTCAGAGATTTGCTCTTGGTTCATCTCCCTTTAAAGTTTGCTCCTGTTCCTGGCACATCTCGGTGTGGGGATGGATTCTCCACCCCGGGGAACCTGTCAGGGAGGTGATAACAACTCGCTCAATCCAAAGAAGGGCATGGCTGTGCTCTAAGAGTGAGTGGTTCCTAAGAGCTCCCCTGTGGCCAGGGCAGGGTCCTGCTGGGGCACAGGCAGCCACACACCCCAGGCACTCTGATTTCAGATGCGCCCCAAAACAGCATGAGAACCTGTTGCTCCTGGCACTCGGGTTCTCAAAATACCCAAGTGCTCCCCAGGAAATACCAGGCAATGTTCCCCTGTGCTGGCTGGGCTGGGATTTTGGGGAAAGGCCTTCCTGGGGTGATCCTGAGGTGAGTCAGGGTGGGGGAGAGCTTCCATGGCTTCAGTTATTGAAAGGACACAGGCTGGGAAAGCACTGACAGTCCAGACTGATGTCCAGGGAGGAGCAGCTCGGACATCCCTGCAACATTGGGAAAAGGGAGGAGAAAAACCCAACGGTGGTTTATGTCATTGGGGAGAAACTCCCTGCTGCTCCATGGGAAAACGAGCAGAGGGTGCAGAGGGGGCAGCGGTGATCACAAGGACCGTGTTGGGGCAGAGGAGTGGGCATGGGGGACAGGCTGTCCTGCAATCTCTGTCCCCACTGCCAGCCCTATGAGGGGTGCCAGGTTTGGCTCCTGGACTCAGACAGAGCTGCCTGAGGGCTGATCTATGCTGTGGTCACTGCAGAGATGGCTCTGGCACCAACAGGACACCAGAATTTGTGGCTTTGCTGCCACACACCTGTCCTGGGCTGTCCAAACACTGATTATATGGAACAGCCTGTCCTGGAGTGGGGGGCAGCAGAGGGAATCCAGGTTCCCAGCAGAGCTCAGGATGAGACAGAGAAAAGGCCAAAGCAGCCCAGCACAGAGAGCAGACACGTCACTGGTAGTGGCTATTTCTGGCATTGTCCTCGGAGCTGGGGACCTGAGAGCACAGGGACACACCTCTGGGACATCCTGGGAGCCCTTCCCACCTCGTGGCACTATGGGGTGGTTCCTGAAGGCATTTCCTGTCCTTAGATGTCTTGCTATCAGCTCCCAACAGCCTCAGACGAGTGTTGCCTGATGGTCTCCCAGGGATGTCCTAAGTGGAGGTGGGTGTCTGTGGGTGGCTGTCCCTGTCACACACCACTCCAGGCTCATGCAAACTTCCCGACCCAGATCCACATCCAGCCACCACCAGCCATGCATCCATTGCCAGGCCTGGTCCTTCCCTGATCCCTGATCCCCCAAAGCCCACTCACAGCGCTGATCTATCAGCAACATGAGGCACCTTTGGGGTCTGAGGTGCCATGGTCCTTCTGGGGAGCCTCAGTGAGGTGTAGAGACCTGCAGAGAGCCTGGCATGGAGGGACATGGGGCTGGGGAGCTGCTCCAGAATGGGGTCTGCTGCAAGCAAGCAGGACAGGTTGGCTGAGTGCAGACATGGCCACGTCTGCCGCCGTTTATCTGCTATCCCCAGGTGACCTCCCCAGGGCCCTGGCCATCTTCACTTGGAAGCTGGGTGTAACTCAAGTTTCTAGAGATGTTCACTTGCTTCTCTGGGCACCAGCCAAGGGCAGTGCCTGCACTGCCAAAATCTCCCCTCGCTGCTGTAGCAATGGATGAAACTGTGAAGGTTGGAAAGATCCTCATAATAACGTGGGAGACACCACTGTGCTGGTGGTCCACATTGACCACGCTGACGGGGGCATTTCCCTGCCTGGCAATGAGGGTCCCCACTGCTCTCCACGTAGGGCAGAAAGTCCAACACCTCCCCAGCTTTCAGCACTTTTGGAAACACAGGAGGACAGACATGGCCAGACAATGAGGTGCCCAGGACATTGTGGTGAAGGACTTGGCCCCAGCATGAGGTTTTTGAAATGCAGTTCTTCCTTCTGTAAGGTGAAAATCGGGATCTTTTGAGTTTCTTCTCCACCTTCTCACCTGGAAACCTTTCTACCACAGAGGAAGAAATACAGATGAAAGAAAGGAAAGGAGAAGAAAAGAACCAAAGCGGGAGGCAGCCGAAGGTTTTCCAGCATGGACAAGGTCTCCACTCTGTGTCTCTCAACGCTGGCACTTACCAAACATAGCCAGGGCCCCGCGGAACCTCGGGCCGGCACAGAGTAGTAAGATGAGCTCCCTCTTTATTTGGCCTAGCTAAAAATAGCAGAGGGGAAAAAAAAGGCAGAGTCAGGACCCTGCAGGACCAGTAGTCAATGGGCTGCGAGGAGCGATTGAACTCCAAGCCCTGCTCGGCAGGCTCCAGCTGACGGGCTATTTTTTGCCGTGGTTGACTAAATATGGTCAGGGAGGGAAGAGCAGGAGCAGGGGCCGCGCGCCCGGGGGTGCGTGTTTGGGATGCTTCGTTGGGTATATAAGCACTGGAAAGGTGGACTCGCGTCCTGACCAGAGCTGCCCCCTCCCTCCGCCAGCCCCCCCAGCCGTGTGCATCCCCCCGCAGCCTGACCCCCAGCCCGGGCTGACCCCCGGTGGGGGGGGGGGTGGGGGTGACAAGGAGGAGGAGGAGGGAAGAAGGGTGGGTGGGGGGGGGGGGGCGCAGGCACTTGTGCCGGCGCAGCCTCTCGCATCAAGGTGTGCTGCAATCCGGGCGGGCACGGTGGCTGCTCCTTAACCCGCGGCTGGCCGCGGCGCTGCTCCGCGCCCGCCCCGCGCAGCCCCCGCGGCACCGCGCTGCCTCCCCGCACCCCGCGGCTCCGCGCTGCGATGCGCTGCAGCCGCGGGCGCGCAGGGATGGAGTTGTGCCGGTGCCGGGCGGCGGGGGCGAGGTAAGGGTGGGTGGGAGGGGAGGGTTTGCCTGGTGATTTTATTTATTTATTTATTTATTTAATTTTTTTTTTTTCCTCTCTCCAAGTGAGGACTAATCCCATCCCTGGGCCTGCTCTCTGTTCCCTTCCTGCATTAGAGATTGGCTATAAGGAGAAGGCTGACGGCTGCAGCATGAAGCGCATTATTACCTTGTGATTCCATGACCCTCCTCTATGCATCCCTAACTCTCGAAAGCTGATTCAGCTTTCAGCTAGTGCTCTGGTGAGTCCTCTGCTGCAACAGAAGCTCCTAACTGGTATGTCTTCTTTTTTTTTTCCCCCTCTCTCTTCTGCTCCCTGTCTTGCCTTTAACCGCTACCAGCTCAGCTTGGTTTAAACACTTTTCCTGGCCAATGCAGGACTTACCTGCCAATCCAACTTACCCGGGGACTTAAATGTGGTTTTCTGCATACACTAATGTATGTGTGTGTGTGTGTGTGCCTGTGTGGGGATTTGCTGGATGTGTGTTTAATCTGTGGATCGCTTAGGAAACCTCACCCCCCTCTTTTTTTTGTTCTGCTGTGGCATTCTCCGCATTTAAAAAAAAAGAAAAACAAAAAACCAAAAACTAACAAACTGCAGAGCAAGCAGTGCACTAGAATAATCTGAACTGAAATGTTAGAACTTTGACATGCAACCGTTCTGCAAGGTTAAACCGGCCTTTAAATGCCTAATTCAGACACAGGCTGGCTAATGACACCTGGGGGGATTGGGGCTTTATTTATTTATTTGCAACAAACTAGTGCTATAAGCTGATATCAGGCAGAGCAAAAGGGTGAGAGGTGGTTAAACTTAGCCTAACTTGCAATGATCTCAATGCTATAGTGATTAACTGTTAAAATGCCGAGAAATGAGTATTAATTACAGGCGCATGGTTTGTGGATGGTCAGGAAAGGAATATGGGGAGGAGGAGAACTTAGATTTCCCTGCAAGGATTTGGAATTCAGGTTACATGAAGTGTAGCATCAATTGACTGTTATTGCTTCTGCAACTCAGAGTTGACTGTGGTCATTATATTTTATATGATAGTGGTGGTACCTATCACATGAATATATAGACACCAGTTTGGTGAGGTGGGTACTGTGGTGCACACACACACTCATGCAGATTTAGATACCTTTTATGGCATGCATATGGATATTTTATATGCATCTTTATGCATAGGTATATAAATGCTATATCCAAGCAGGTGTAATGTATCACCCAGACACAGCCCATCTCCAGGCTGTGTGGGGAGTGTGGATACAGGTATATATGTGTGCCTGTGCCTGAGGGAGTGTGCTCTGTGTAATTGTATAGGCAGAAATCCGTGATTTGTGCTGTCAGTTTAATTGCTGGGTTCCTCTCGAGCAGATGGTTGTGTCTGTGGCTCCCAAGGTCTGAGCCCAGTCTCTCTGCCATGGGCTGTGCTGGGATGAGCACCTGCCTCCACCTCATTCCTGCTGGCATCTCCCTTCTCCAGTGCCCAGCCCTACACAGGGGCTGGATACAAAGTCCCCAGAGGTTTGTGCTGCACAGCTTCAGTTTGACTTTGACACTTGGACCTGAGCAGCACCTTGAGCCCTGGGCAGAGCAGGGATATGATATACAGCATGTTGCTTTCCATCCCTCTCACCCCGCTCCTTCCCCTTTCGCCTTCAGGCAATACCTCAGGCTCTTCCCTCCCCTTTTATTTGCCCCTTGGCCTCTGCATGATCCAGGTCTCCATCCATTTTTCTCTCCAGAACAGCCACGGTTTCATTGCTCATGTTTTTCTGCCAAGAGCAAGCGCAGGAGCTCAGCGAGCCCAAGTGGGTTGAGGATAGTGGCTGATGCTCACCCACCACCACCCTACTCCTGGTGGTAGCTGGAGGATGGGATCCGCAGGGTACCTCTGATGTTACATTAAAGGCACCATCACGGCCATTTGTCTGCTCCTCCACCAAATGGCACAACCCTGGAAAGCATAAGATTGCACCCAGAACCTCAAAGCAAATTTAAATCGCCGTGATGAACTCTGCTGCTGTGGTTGTGCCATTGTCTTCAGTTCTAGTAAGGATTTATAAGGTCATTTTTTTAAAGCTCCTCCACAGGGCTCGCTTTAGGTGGCTGGCAGCTGCCATCCCGCTGGTCTGCAGAAGTTGGGGACTGTTTAGGACAGCCCATGTCAAATGCATTTGAGGAAATCAAATTGGGTACGAGGTCCAGATGTTTAACAGCCCAAGAAGTCCAGCGGCTGTCCTACTGCTGTCAGTCTGAAGGAAATTCAATAACATGGAGTGCTTGGCTGTGCAACACCCCACCACCAACACTTTGGTTTTGTTGTTTGTTTGGTATTTTTTTTAATTTGAATTTCTTAGACTTTCCCTCACACTCTTCAGCTCTCCCTTTGCTTTAATTTCACTGCAGTCATGCATTACACCAGTGCCACAGCTCCATCTCTCTTCCCCTTAATCCAAACTAAAGGTTGAAATTTGCCTTTAAATGAGACAAATAATGATGGTTAAAGGGGCCAACAAACTGATGGAATGAGGGGGAAGCTGCACAGAGGCATGTGCTGGCGTTGCATGAGGGGTGTGAAGCGATTTTGGGGCTTGGGGCCGAGCCCAGCGGATTTACACCCGAGCCCCACGCGGCCTTTGCTTTCCAGCGCTGCTGGAAGTCGATGGGGCGCGGGGAAATATTTGCTCCCCAGCTAGCAGTGATATTTTAAAAAGCAGCGAGACGCATCGATGCAAT